>NC_092086.1:72584240-72891462 GCF_045679555.1 Salvelinus alpinus
ATGTCTTTTTATTCATCCATGGCTTTCTGGAGCTTTTCACTTGCGATTTTCAACAGTGTAACCCAGTTTCGGCATCCTCCATGCATTTTACCAGTTCAGTCATATCAGTTTAGAATTTTTTGACATTGGATATTTTCTAGTTCTGCTAAGAGAGTTTCTCATTGCCAGTGCACATTTCTGTTAGTAGTTTCTCCAAACTCACTTTAGTTGAGCTGTCAGCTACTTGGTCCATGGTCATGATGTTTCGCTGTGTTTGTTTGTCTATATTTTTTTCTCCATCTAGTATTTGCTATAACATGCAGTTGCCAACATAAGGTTTCAATTATTTCTTGACTTTAGAGTCAAATTCGTTATTATTTAAGAGGCATATTTTATAAATTAAGTGAATGCCAAACGGATCATCTTCAGTTTCACCACATGGTCGCCATACCGGAAATCACCTACTTTCTAAAAATGTTCTT
The DNA here is from genome assembly GCF_045679555.1 of Salvelinus alpinus. Lineage (NCBI taxonomy): Eukaryota > Metazoa > Chordata > Actinopteri > Salmoniformes > Salmonidae > Salvelinus > Salvelinus alpinus. The sequence continues at coordinate 72,584,702 of NC_092086.1, forward strand.
GTAGTCAAACAGAAATGATAAGTGCTGTGGATGGTTAAACTGACTACTACAGTAAGCATATACATTCCTACTTTAGTCCCTAGTAACGCTAATCATAAAATCAGAGGTCCAGAATATCAACCTCATTTTTTATCACAAGGATCAGATGCAAACCACATACAGTACGTGCTTGGTATGCAGTTAAAACTAAACTGTCAGTTAACTCATTGACATTCCTATTTAGGCACGTTGGGATTAGCAAAGCAAATAAGTGCGCTAATGTAGGCCGACCGTGCTTCTGTAATAAGGTCTTAACTGATGAGCAGGGGACTTGGTTTTATGACAGCCACTAATGAAGAACAATAGAAGTTTACTTATTCTCGGTGATGTTAATACATCATTTGTGACGTCACACATTTTAGAAGCTGTCTAAATTGGATGGGGGAAAATCATAATAACTGCACAACTTTGAAAAAGCAGAGTAAGTGAGTTAATACATGGGCCAATAGTGTGCCAACTCAAGTTAGTGATACTGAAAGTTGGAGAGAAATCATAGAGTGGTTTAGTTCATAGATGGCCCCAACGCCTTTGTGTTTCCTGGCAGCTCTTGAACAAATTGTGAATTGAAACCTCCCATGTGTACAGAAACAGTAATACAATAAATGGGAGGAAAATGGAAATGTAACTTACATCTCCACCTCTAATTTTCCACCTCTCTGCTTATACCTCTGGGTCGAAAAGGATTATTCATCTCGTTCATTATTTCTCTTAGCTTTTGTCTTACAACGTGCAAGTACAGTATGTGGATTGGAATAGAACTGGTATCGGAGAGTACATCGCAAAGAGATTGTGGTACGCAAATTCAAGTAAAATCACTTTTCCCCTCATAGAGTGAAGGATGTCATATATTTTGGTGTCAGTGTGATTGATTTGACTGTCTTGCTCAAGTAGCCCAAATAATCAATTACCCAGTCACATTCAAGGCTCCAGTAAAGTATCTCTCAGGTTGAGGTGGGTGTTTTTATAACTACAGTACTGTATGTTAGTGTCACGACTTCCGCCGAAGTTGGTACCTCTCCTTGTTCGGGCGGTGTTCGGCGGCCGTTGTCACCGGCTTTCTAGCTGTCACCGATCCACGTTTCTTTTTCCATTTGTTATGTCTTGATTGTACACACCTGGTTCCCATTACCTTATTATTATTTCCCTATTTAACCCTCTGGTTCTCATTATGTTTTGTGTGTGATTGTTCCTGGTTTTGTGTTAGTCTTTTGTGTTAGCGTTTGTTATCCCTGCATGGATTTATTGGCTGATTATTTTTCAGAGTAAAGTACGTTATTTTACTCAGTTCTGTGTCCTGCGCCTGACTCCGTCCTCACCTCTGCACAACTGACACTTGACAGTAATTGCCGAAAGTGCTAGCGCCCACATAGTTTATAGGTTCTTCTCTCTGTGTTTCCCTAAAATTAGCTTTGAAGATCCAATCCCTCCATTGCATATATGTGACCTATCTCCTTATTTTTATTTTTATTTATTTATATTTATTTATTTAACCTTTATTTAACCAGGTAGGCAAATTGAGAACACGTTCTCATTTACAATTGCGACCTGGCCAAGATAAAGCAAAGCAGTTTGACACATACAACAACACATAGTTACACATGGAGTAAAACAAACATATAGTCAATGATACAGTGAAAAAAAAATTAAAAAAATAAGTCTATATACAATGTGAGCAAGTGAGGTGAGATAAGGGAGGTGAAGGCAAACAAATATATGTATAAATAAATAAAAATATAAAAAGGCCATGGTGGCGAAGTAAATACAACACAGCAAGTAAAATAAAAACTAAAAACACTGGAATGGTTGGTTTGCAGTGGAAGAAAGCGCAAAGTAGAGACAGAAATAATGGGGTGCAAAGGAGCAAAATAAATAAATAAATACAGTAGGTAAAGAGGTAGTTGTTTGGGCTAAATTATAGATGGGCTATGTACAGGTGCAGTAATCTATGAGCTGCTCTGACAGCTGGTGCTTAAAGCTAGTGAGGGAGATAAGTGTTTCCAGTTTCAGAGATTTTTGTAGTTCGTTCCAGTCATTGGCAGCAGAGAACTGGAAGGAGAGGCGGCCAAAGGAAGAATTGGTTTTGGGGGTGACCAGAGAGATAAACCTGCTGGAGCGCGTGCTACAGGTAGGTGTTGCTATGGTGACCAGCGAGCTGAGATAAGGGGGGACTTTACCTAGCAGGGTCTTGTAGATGACCTGGAACCAGTGGGTTTGGCGACGAGTATGAAGCGAGGGCCAGCCAACGAGAGTGTACAGGTCGCAGTGGTGGGTAGTATATGGGGCTTTGGTGACAAAACGGATGGCACTGTGATAGACTGCATCCAATTTATTGAGTAGGGTTTTGGAGGCTATTTTGTAAATGACATCACCGAAGTCGAGGATTGGAGGATTATATTCTCATCACATTCAGAAATGTACTGTATGTCTTCATCAGATTATGCCTTGACTGGCACCTGTTACGTTCCCCAGCAAGAAAATCAAATAATGTCGCTCAAACAGAAGGGGGAAGTAACAAAGAGCCACTTATCACAACCAAAACGAAATGGGTGGAGTTTTAGTAGGGGTAGGGGGACTCTGACTAGCAACAACAACTGGAACCTAAAAGACACCTACCATGAACACCCACTAAATTTGCCCAAGAAGAGGCAAACAAAATAAAAACCCACACCAAACTTAGACAGGAAACAAACCAAAAACTGGAGCAAAATGAAAACAGAGAAGATCAAATAAAGGATTGTTTTTTTAGAAATCAAATAGGGAGAGCCAACTAAAGGTGTTAACCCTGCACATCTCTTAAGACAACTGGAGTACTGGGCCAGCCACTCTTAAAAATCACCTGGGCCAGCACAGGTAAAACACCTTCCGACTAACGAGATGGACAAACCAGCACAGGTGTAACACATACTAATGCGGTGACACCAATCGGTGCGCCCCACATGCTAACGTGGTAACGTACAACCTCAAAATATAATTGGAAAAACCAAAACTTGTAACACACCCAACTCTACTGTTCTCTCTCTCTCCTGCTCTATCTCACTCCCCCCACAACATGATTCTGGTTATAAACTCAGCAAAAAAAGAAACGTCCTCTCACTGTCAACTGCGTTTATTTTCAGAAAACTTAATTAACATGTGTAATTATTTGTATGAACATAACAAGATTCAACAACTGAGACATAAACTGAACAAGTTCCACAGACATGTGACTAACAGAAATTGAATAATGTGTCCCTGAACAAAGGGGGGGGTCAAAATCAAAAGTAACAGTCAGTATTTGGTGTGGCCACCAGCTGCATTAAGTACTGCAGTGCATCTCCTCCTCATGGACTGCACCAGATTTGCCAGTTCTTGCTGTGAGATGTTACCCCACTCTTCCACCAAGGGACCTGCAAGTTCCTGGACATTTCTGGGGGGAATGGCCCTAGCCCTCACCCTCTGATCCAACAGGTCCCAGACGTGCTCAATGGGAATGAGATCTGGGCTTTTCGCTGGCCATGGCGGAACACTGACATTCCTGTCTTGAGGGAGGAGGATGTGTTCCCTGTAACTTCCCTGTAACTCACAGCGTTGAGATTGACTGCAATGACAACAAGCTCAGTCTGATGATGCTGTGACACACCGCCCCAGACCATGACGGACCCTCCACCTCCAAATCGATCCCGCTCCAGAGTACAGGCCTCGGTGTAACGCTCATTCCTTCGACGATAAACACGACTCCGACCATCACCCCTGGTGAGACAAAACCGCGACTTGTCAGTGAAGAGCACTTTTTGCCAGTCCTGTCTGGTCCAGCGACGGTGGGTTTGTGCCCATATTCGACGTTGTTGCCGGTGATGTCTGGTGAGGAACTGCCTTACAACAGGCCTTCAAGCCCTCAGTCCAGCCTCTCTCAGCCTATTGTGGAAATTCTGAGCACTGATGGAGGGATTGTGCATTCCTGGTGTAACTCGGGCAGTTGTTGTTGCCATCCTGTACCTGTCTCGCAGGTGTGATGTTCAGATGTACTGATTCTGTGCAGGTGTTGTTACACGTGGTCTCCCACTGCAAGGACGATCAGCTGTCTGTCCTGTCTCCCTGTAGCGCTGTCTTAGGCGTCTCACAGTACGGACACTGCAATTTTTTGCCCTGGCCACATCTGCAGTCCTCATGCCTCCTTGCAGCATGTCTAAGGCACGTTCACGCAGATGAGCAGGGACCCTGGGCATCTTTCTTTTGGTGTTTTTCAGAATCAGTAGAAAGGCCTCTTTAGTATCCTAAGCTTTCATAACTGTGACCTTAATTTCCTACCAGCTGTTAGTGTCTTAACGACCGTTCCACAGGTACATGTTCATTATTTGTTTGATTCATTGAACAAACATGGGAAACAATGTTTTAACCCTTTACAATGAAGATCTGTGAAGTTATTTGGATTTTAACGAATGATCTTTGAAAGACGGTCCTGAAAAATGGACGTTTCTTTTTTTGCTGAGTTTGTATCTGGGGCCGTATCGTCCCAACATACTGCAACAACACCAATGTACTTCCTGTGACCTTTGAGTGGTTACAAGTCAGCCTCCCACTGTGGTGAGCTGGAGATACATTTTTCAAAGTGCTTCATGTGTTATTAAAAGCAAAAGAGAATGCACAAAATCTTAAGTACGGATATTGGAGGTAGTGTATTAGACATTAAGAATACACTCTGTAAAAAGTTTTAGCGATCAAATTAACGTAACATGGAGTGGTTGGTTGTCAACGATGCTAAAAGAGCATGGGATTTTGACTTGTACCGCAATCTGCCTCGCACAGGCAGTCCTTACATACAGATTTAACTCTTGGAGATGGCTCCTGGTTCTACCCTAGCTATAGGACTCTGGACTGTCTCTTTATTTATTTATCATAAGAATGAAGTGGCTCTGATGAAAATTTAATCCGTTGACTGTCACTTGACTTGGCTGTCCCAGCAGAATGCTCCAACTGCATGTGTTAGTTAGAAACTGTCATTACAAGACAAGTAACCAGCTATAGCGAGTTGGCCACTTCTATAATGTAGGTTTTACATGCCAGGCACCACAGGCTGAAATAAATAAAACAATGTACTATTTTTGGGTATTTCTGTCAAGTAGTATGATTGCTTTCAAAAAGTAAATATAAAAATGTCAAAAACATTATGTAAATGTATATTTTCTTTCATTTTTCATACTACCGTCACCAAGATTTCATTTATTGTAACTCTTTTTAATAACTTCTTATCCCGGTAACGGGACCGATATGACAACAGCCAGTCGAAGTGCAGGGCGCCAAATTCAAAAAACAGAAATCTCATAATTAAAATTCCTCAGACATTCATGTGTCTTATATCATTTTAAAGGTAATCTTGTTGTTAATCCCACCAAAGTGTCCGATTTCAAATAGGCTTTTCAGCGAAAGCACTACAAACGATTATGTTAGGTCACCACAAAACCACAATAAGCATAGCCATTTTTTCCAGCTAAATATAGCTTCACAAAAAACAGAATAGAGATAAAATGAATCACTAACCTTCGATTATTTTCATCAGATGACACTCATAGGACTTCATGTTACACAATACATGCATGTTTTGTTTGATTAAATTCATATTTATATAAAAAAATCTGAGTTTACATTGAGGCGACTAGATTCACTAGTTGCAAAAACATCAAGTGACTTTGCATAGCCACATCGTTTCCACGAAATACTCATCATAAATATAGATGATAATACAAGTTATACACATGAAATTATAGATATACCTCTCCTTAATGCAACAGATTTCAAAAAAACTTTACGGAAAAAGAAATGCACGCTATAATCTGAGACGGCGCTCAAAAGTAACATACCACAGCTGCAAAGATGGCGTCAACATAAACAAGAAAATATATGATAAATATTCCCTTACCTTTGATGATCTACATCAGAAAGCACACCAGGAATCCCAGGTCCACAATAAATGTTTGTTTTGTTCGAAAAAATCTGTTATTTATGTCCAATTGTTAGCTCGTTTGGTAAACATGTCCAAACGCTAATTCTGGTCAGCTTTATATCGGACAAAAACTTCAAAATGTGATATTACCAGTCTAAGAAACATTTCAAACGAAGTACTGAATCAATCATTAGGATGTTTTTAACATATAGCTTCAATAAAGTTCCAACCGGAGTATTCGTTCTTGTCTGCGTGAGCAATGGAACGTAGGTGACTTCCATGAAAAAAAAGCATGATCAGAAAATGGCTGCTTGATGGACACCTGACTGATTCTGCTATCATTCTCTCCCACAACATCATAGAAGTCTCATTGTAATTTCTATTGATGGTTGACATCTAGTGGAACCACTAGGCAGTGCACAATCATTCATAACTCAATTGGATTTCATTAGGGACTCTGGTGAATACAGACAAGCTCAGATTTCTGACTTCCTGTTTTGATTTCAACTCAGGATTTTGCCTGCCAATATGAGTTCTGTTAATCTCACAGACATAATTCAAACAGTTTTAGAAACTTTAGAGTGTTTTCTATCCAATACTAATAATAATATGCAAATATTAGGAACTATGACTGAGGAGCAGGCTGTTTGATATGGGCACCTTTCATCCAAGCTACTCAATACTGCCCCTTCAGCCATACATACATACATAATTTCAAAGCTCACTACATTGAATTGCACATAATTTAAAAGCCCATTTCATAGAGAATGTTATACATTGGACTAAATGTAGTAAATACTTTGAAGAGTTAGTGATTGGGACTAAATAGGCGTTTGGCGATTGGTTGGCTAAATTCTGTGTATTTGTCTTTAATGGCAATTTGCTGAAAGTCAGACTCTTCCCGCCAACTGATTCTTCTCAGCTTCAGAAGCAACATTCACCAAAGTTTGTGTGGTTATCCTTAGATATATTCTCCAGACATTTACAAAGGTTGTTGATATTGTCATTTTTTTATTCTAGATAAAATGTTCTTTGGTAAAATGTGCCAAAAATGCTTTTTACATACATGTCTTTAGTATTTTAGAGAGAGAAAGATTTTTTAAAGTATTTATCCATAATCTGCTCTCAAAAGAAGAAGAATTGTTGTCGGAGAATATATTCATGTGATCTAGAATGAGAAAAGCTCTAAACCCACCTACTGTGCCTATTCTTGCATGATCAGAACATTTGTATTTTAAACATTGAGGCCACCAGCACTTTGCCCATGGCCAGGAATAGTATGTCAACATAATGTCCCGATCTCAAAGCTTTTATTTTTATGGATGTCACTGCATGTATGCACTTAAAAACCATCACAGATGCATCTACCTAAATAGTACTCTCCATGCTAAAAGTCTGCTTCCCATGGATGTACAGTATTTATAGATTATTCAAAAATCAGACACTACACTATTTGTATGGACAAGCTACTCATAGATTGACTTCAAATACTGTGCTCTTCCAATTAACGATGCTCTATCCATTAAACGTAATCAATGTTAAAGGTAAGAGTTACACATTGCTAAACAAATCAACATGGGGAAAGGGTAAGGAATAGTAGTGCATTACATACATATTAGGGTGTCATTTGGGAAGCAGCCAGAGTCCCATCTGAAGTCAGTGTTCTCCTTATTGATGTCCCTGGCTGTTTACAGCTGAGAGTGTACTGTAAGTCATAGATCAACGAGGGAAAGGAAAGGCAGCCCTCCTGTAAAAAGAGAGGAAGATAAATGTTCTGTTCCTTTTCCCTTGTCCACCTTTTTTGCAAATATTGAGTGTAGTTTCTGCCAATCCCATATACTTTACTATATCAAACATTGCTGAAAATTGTATTTGTTTTGGAGTGTGTGAATCGTTGCCAAATCATAACCATAGAGAGGAATGAAAATGATTTAAATTGCAATCTGCAGAAGTTTTCTAAATTGAACTAATAGGAGGCAATACAGTGCATTCGGGAATTATTCAGACACCTTCCCTTTTTCCACATTTTGTTATGTTATAGCCTTATTCTAAAATGTATTAAATTATTTATTTTTCCTCAATCTACACACAATATATCATAATGACAAAGTAAAAACAGGGTTTTAGAACTTTTTGCAAATGTAATAAAAACATTTACATAAGTATCCAGACCCTTTGCTATGAGACTCGAAATGGAGCTCATTTGCATCCTGTTTCCATTGATCATCCTTGAGATGTTTCTACTACTTCATTGGAGCCCATCTGCGGTAAATTATATTGATTATACATGATTTGAAAAGGCACACATCTGCCTATATAAGGTCCCACAGTTGACAGTACATGTCAGAGCAAAAACCAAGCCATGAGGTCGAAGGATTGTGTCGAGGCACAGATCTGGGGAAGGGTACCAAAAAATTTCTGCATCACTGAAGGTCCCCAAGAACACGGTGGCCGTACTTAAATGGAAGAAGCTTGGAACTGACAAGACTCTTCCTTGAGCTGGCCACCCGGCCAAACTAAGCAATATGTGGAGAAGAGCCTTGGTCAGGGAGGTGACCAAGAACCTGATGGTCACTCTGACAGAGCTCTAGAGTTCCTCTGTGGAGATGGGAGAACCTTCCAGAAGGAAAACCATCTCTGCAGCACTCCACCAATCAGGCCTTTATGGTAGAGTGACCAGACGGAAGCCACTCCTCAGTAAAAGGCACATGACAGCCCACTTGGAGTTTGACAAAAGGCACCTAAATGACTCTCAGACCATGAGAAACAAGATTCTCTGGTCTGATGAAACCAATAACCTTTTGGCCTGAATGCCAAGCACCACGTCTGGAGGAAACCTGGCACCATCCCTACAGTGAAGCATGATGGTGGCAGCATCATGCTGTGGGGAGGATTTTTCAGTGGCATGGACTGGGAGACTAGTCAGGATTGAGGGAAAGATGAACGGAGCAAAGTACAGAGAGATCCTTGATGAAAACCTGCTCCAGAGCACTCAGGACCTGAGACTGGGGCGAAGGTTCACCTTCCAACAGGACAACAACCCTAAGAACACAACCATTACAATGCAGGAGTGGCTTTCGGGACAAGTCTCTGAATGTCCTTGAGTGGCCCAGCCAGAGCCCGGACTTGAACCTGATTGAACATCTCTGGAGAGACCTGAAAATAGCTGTGCACCGATGCTCCCCATCCAACCTGACAGAGCTTGAGAGGATCTGCAGAGAAGAATGGGAGAAACTCCCCAAATACAAGTGTGCCAAGCTTGTAGCGTAATACCAAAGAATACTTGAGGCTGTAATCACTGCCAAGGGTGCTTCAAAAAAGTATTAAGGAAAGGGTCTGAATACTTATGTAAATGTGATATTCCGTTTTTTTATTCGTAATACATTTGCAACAAAATGTGGAAAAAGTTAAGGGGTCTGAATACTTTCCGAATGCACTGTATATCCCATGTGCCTTTACACTGAGTGTACAAAACATTGGGAATACTTTCCTAATATTGAGTTGCAACCCTTTTACTCTCAGAACAGCCTCAGTTTGTCGGGGCAATGGACTCTACAAGGTGTCAAAAGCATTCCACAGGGATGATGGCCCATGTTGACTACAATGCTTCCCACAGTTGTGTCAAGTTGGCTGGATGTCCTTTGGGTGGTGGACCATTCTTGATACACACAGGAAACTGTTGAGCATGAAAAAAAACAGCAGCATTACAGTTCTTGACACAAACTGGTGTGCCTGGCATCTACTACCACACCCAATTCACTTAAATCTTATGTCTTGCCCATTCACCCTCTAAACACTAAACAATACATTAAGTGCACTATAACGGTGACAAACTATGCCCACAAACTGTTAGGGCCTACATAAAGATGTCCAAGATTTCTTTTCAGCACCATGGAGTGAATCCTTACCACTGCTACACCTGGCTATCAGCAGAGCCTTGTTTGGCAGGCCTGCCTTAAAAAAAAAACATAGCTGATATGGTTGACTTGCTTAAACAAATGTGGTTTCTACTGACAATTGAGATGTACGAACTATGGCATAAAGGCACGACGAGCAGATAAGAGGCAATCTGTAATTTCGATTAAGACATTAATGAGCGAACTAAGACGTACTTAATCAATATAACTATTTGCTCAGCACTTTTGAAATGTACAGCAACATAATTCAGAACATGGGATGTTCTTACAGTATTCTCCCTGTTCACCAAATCAGAACCGTAGGCTAAATAAAGGGGGCATATAAGCAGACAATGAAAGCTCTTAAAATATTAAATGATTACATTTCTCTAAAACAGGCTATAGGCTACATGTGCACCACCAAGTCAGAACAGTAGGCTAAATTATGAGGGTGAAAGTGACCAAATGATTAGGGTGAGGCACATGGGCTACTAACAGCTTACTACACAACATACACTTAGTATTACTTTCTTAGCTAGAGTATACATATTTCCCTGACATATTACATAATTTATGTAGCAGCATACAAGACATTTTTGGACTCATCATGGGAACTCTCAAAAAAACAAGGTAGAATCATGACGTCCGTGATCTAAAGGGTCAAAGCTCTAGAAAGAGGCCCGAGTTCCCAACTTGGCAGTTAGCCACTGATTCCTTCCGAACCATTCGTTGGTGAATTTGCAATTTCCAACTTGTTGTGTAATGTTTATGTCAATGGCCAATGAGCCCCGATACGTTTTATCTATAATTTCTCTAAATCATGTCTGTCCATATGACAAGGAATAAAAAGGATTTGCCACTAGATTGTCGACTTGATTTATGATGCCTTGAAGTATCATGTTGACATGATCAGTCCAATCAAAGCTACGGTAGATATAACGTGATTTAACATCATTTTATCTGTGGCCAATGCCCTTGAGCCTTCTTGGATGGGCACTTCTAATGTAACTCTATGGCAGCACCCAAGGGGCTTGAATTTTCTAGCTCTACTCATATGTTTTGTGGTGACTTAGTGTCCCCATGAGTGACAGAACACTGAGCCAATCACGGCGCAACTAGAGAACATTACCAACCCCTAAATAGGAAAATCTAAATTGAGAGTGTACGCTTAATGAAACCAAAATGCCTGAAAGTCTGTACAACTGAAAAGGAGGAGATGAAAATGATGATTTATTGCACCTATAGATGACTGGACACAACCTTCTAACATGGGGTGCTGAGAGCTCAAAGAGATCACACTGGACCCACTCCATAATCATTTGTGTCATCTCCGAGTTTCATCTCCGTGTTCTTTGATAAATATTCATGTTGCCGGCACTCTAATTGGCTCCCTGCTTATGTTACAACAAGGCCTCTTTCGATGCAACTGATGTGATAATCATGATGTGGTTACAAGATATTAGGAACACCTTCAATGCTTCCCATAGTTGAGTTAACTTGGCTGGATGTCCTTTGGGTGGTGGACCATTCTTGATGCACAAGGGAAACTGTTGAGCGTGAAAAGCCCAGCAGAGTTGCTTTTCCTGACACACCTATTACCATACCATTCAAAGGCACAAAGGCACACATACACAATCCATGTCTCAAGGCTTAAAAAAATCCATCTTTAACCTGTCTCCTCCACTTCAACTACACTGACTGAAGTGGAATGAATAAGGGATCATAGCTTCACCTTGATTCACCTGGTCAGTCTAGGTAATGATAGGAGCAGTGTTTAGTACACTCAGTGTATATCCATTGTTTAGCTTGAATGGAATGTTCGTATCCTGTATATTTGACTGTGATATGTGGTTGTCTCTCACCTAACAATATTACAGTTATATTTAACCTTAATTTTGACATGGAGTCAATGCTAAGACCAAGGTCTCTTTTCCATATGAGTCCTGTATAGTACTACAATACACATCAAAATACAATAAACATATTAAACTACACATTCATATACACAATAAAATACACGTTATTATACACAACACACGAAAAGCAAAACACAATCATAAAAAACAGACACATTATTCAGTCAAATGTTCCCTTAACCACCATCTGCAATGCCCTAGAGGCACCAGTTCCTCTAATTTTAAAGTGTATTGTTGATCATTCCACATGTAAGATGCAAGGGAATTAAAGGATGGTTTACTTAACTCTCTAGGCACCAAAGGAGTCTCCAGAGTTAACCAATCCTGTGAACGGGTTTGATATCTTGTCATTTTACATCTTAACAGTGATGTTAGGTCGGAAGTTTGTGGAGCTAGGCTTTGTGAACAAAAAGAGCTTAATGATGTGATCTACGTGACTTCAAAGAGGTCCAGCCAACCTTTTGGTAAAGAGTACAATGATGAATAATTAAACTGTCTCCTGTGATAAAACAACGGGTGCTATGAAAAACGGCATCCAAGGGTTTAAAGAGAAGAGGCAGCTGCACTTTGATAAATAATATCACCATAATCAAGAACAGGTAAAAAGGTTGACTGCACAATCTGCTTCCTGCCGACTAGAGAGAGACAAGATCTGTTCATGTAAAAAAAAAAAAAAAAGCCCACTTTAAATCTTAGCTAACAACCTCAGTCATGTTTTTTAAACGATAAATAATTGTCAATCCAAATACCAAGGTTTGTGTATGCATGGACTCGTTCTATTATAGAACCATCCGGCGAGTAAAGATGTAATCCATCTGAGACAATCATACGAGAACTTGAAAAGAACATGTATTTCGTTTTGCCGTATTAAGTACGAGTTTTAAATAAGTAATGGCTCCCTGCACAACTGCAAAAACGGACTGTAGCCTTGTACAAAATATTTTAATCCGCATATACACTGAACAAAAATATAAATGCAACACGCAATAATTTCAGTTGATATAAGGAAATCAGTTAATTTAAATAAATGTGTTAGGCCCAAATCTATGGATTTCACATAACTGGAAATATAGATATGAACTGTTGGTCACAGATAGGTTAGGGCGTGGATCAGAAAACCAGTCAGTATCTGGTGTGACCAGCATTTGCCTCATGCAACCTGACACATATATTTCGCATAGAGTTGATCCGGCTGTTGATTGTGGCCTGTGGAATGTTGTCCCACTCCTCTTCAATGGCTGTGAGAAGTTAATGGATATTTGCGGGAACTGGAACGCGCTGTCGTACACGTCGATCCAGAGCATCCCAAGAATGCTCAATGGTTGACATGTCTGGTGAGTATGCAGGCCATGGAAGAACTGGGACATTTTCAGCTTCCAGGAATTGTGTGCAGATCCTTGCGACATGTGGCCATGTATTATCATGCTAATGTTGATTTCCATATTTGGAATATTTCCTGATAAATGTAAAAGAAAGTGGGTTATTGAGCCAACAATGAATGCACTTACTGATGAATGCACTTCCTGTAAGTTGCTCTGGATAAGATCATCTGCAAAATGACTCATGTTTTAAGTAGGTATCTCATTACTGTATATAAATATTATTTGTTATGTTTTTATACTGATTTCACAAATGTATAATTTGTACATTTCTTTATAAAAAGGTAGTTATTTGTTACATTTGACAGTGTAAAACCTAGTAGAACTACTTAGTTCTGAGAGTAAGGCGGATATATAGCATTTATCAAAAAAAAATATGATTGTCTCTGAAATGAAAACATCAACTGATAGATTTTTTTTTGATATACTTTGTTTTTATTGTAGGAACACAAAGAAAGCACAAATAAAGTAAAATAAAAGAACAACAAAAAAGATCTGGCAGTTACAGTGTACGTCATACCTTCATCATCATATCATCATATTAGTTACATTGACATCTTTGAATTTGACCTTTTCCAAGTACGAAACCCATTTTTCCCAGTATTCCTGACCTCTCGCCTGTTGAGTTCTTAAAACCTCTTGACACTACAGGGGGTGCTGTTTCAACTTGGACATTTATCGTTCCCAAATTAAACTGCCTCGTACTCAATTCTTGCTCGTACAATATGCATATTATTATTACTATTGGATAGAAAACAATCTCTAGTTTCTAAAACCGTTTGAATTATGTCTGTGGGTGAACCAGAACTCTTTCTGCAGTGAAATCCATGACAGGAACTGCGAAGGTCTGAAAACGAGGCTCTGTTCTCAGATCAGTTTAAAGCTCTGTATGTGTCCTATGGGTAGACATGAACTGCACCCGCCTTCCCCTGGATGTCAGTAACCAATGAGAAGTGGAATGGAGTGTCTACGTAGTTCTCAGAGCTTATAAAAGGCCAAGGAACGAAGTGCGCTCTCTTTTCGTCGTTCGTCATTGCGCAAAGCAAGACCTCAAGATGGCATTTTGAAACGCTCAGTTATCGGCCTTAGCTATATCCGTCTGTAATTTAATTCGATATAGGTGTTAGAAACATCATAACGAAGTTATTTTAAACCGAGTTATATCAGTTTATGCGAGTATATTGCTATTTTCGGAATTTCCTTAGTATTGCGTTTTGGGAATTTGGGAATGTTGTGGCCACATAGCTATTGTTAGCTGCTAATTCCGAAGTTGAAGACGACGTTTTACAACCAAGCAACGATTCTTTTGGACAAAGGACACCTTGCCCAAGATTCTGATGGAAGCTCGTCCAAAAGTAAGAACTATTTATGATGTTATTCCGTATTTATGTGGAAAAATGTAAACGCATTTGTCCGCCGTTATTGCGGCACTAGTCTGGCTGTAATGCACACTGTATGTCTAGTAACGTTAATTTTAAAAATCTAACTCAGCGGTTGCATTAATAACTAATGCATCTTTCATTTGCTGTCCAACCTGTATTTTTTAGTCAATCTAATCGATAAATAATCGTAAACTTAGGTGCCTTTCCAAGATGGCGCCGGCCAGAATGCATGACCTGTTGCCACTCATCACATTGTATAACCACGATTTGTGCTGCTAAATATGCACATTTTCGAACAAAACCTATATGCATTGTGTAATATGATGTTACAGGACTGTCATCTGACGAAGTATATCAAGGTTAGTCAAAAATTATATATCTTTTGCTGTATTGTTACGATCGCTAACCTGTGCTGCTGGTAAATTGCTTGTGTTTCTGGCTATTGTGCTAAGCTAATATAATGCTATATTGTTTTTTCGCTGTAAAACACTTAAAAAATCTGACATATTGGCTGGATTCACAAGATGTTGGGCTTTCATTTGCTGTACGCTGTGTATTTTTCAGAAATGTTTTAAGATGAGTAATTAGGTATTTGACGTTGGTCTCTGTAATTATTCTGGCAGCTTCGGCACTATTTCAGATTGCAGCTGCAATGTAGAACTGGGATTTATACCTGAAATATGCAAATTTTTCTAAAAAAACATATGCTATACAATAAATATGTTATCAGACTGTCATCTTATGAAGTTGTTTCTTGGTTAGTGGCTATTTATATCTTTATTTGGTCGAATTAGTGATGGCTACTGATGGAGTAAAAAACTGGTGGAGTAAAAAAAGTGGTGTCTTTTGCTAACGTGGTTAGCTAATAGATTTACATATTGTGTCTTCCCTGTAAAACATTTTAAAAATCAGAAATGATGGCTGGATTCACAAGATGTGTATCTTTCATCTGGTGTCTTGGACTTGTGATTTAATGATATTTAGATGCTAGTATTTACTTGTGACGCTATGCTAGGCTATGCTAGTCAGCTTTTTTATTGTGGGGGGTGCTCCCGGATCCGTGTTTGGGAGGAATTAGAGGTTAAAGCAAAGGGCATACGCTCCATGTGGTGTATTTCTTCTACAATGTCTATCCATTGTGTCACTGTTGAACGGTCTTTTGTAGCCATTTCCTAGTTATAGCCTTTTTACTGGCTGCCAATAGGACCTTCAAGAGGTACTTTTCTCTGTTGTGTAAGTTATCAGGTATTTCACCCAAGTATAAAGAAATGAATGTTTGTTGTCAAATCCCATTATTTTTCCAATGTTAGATCTTATTTCTCTCCAGTAAGTTTCGATTGCGGGGCAAGTCCAAAAGATATGGGAGTGGTCCGCCCTCAATAGACCGCATGCTCTCCAACAAGGGTGTAGTGAGCCAGTCTGTTTTGATTTCAGTTTAGGTGTTATGAAGAAACGTATAACATTCTTCCAACAGAATTCTCTCCATGACCTTGAGTTGGTGGAGCTTTGTTGAGTCTCCAATATGTTCAACCATGTTTCATCAGTTATTTCAATGTTAAGTTCCTCCTCCCATTTCTTTTTAATATAGTTTGTAGAATGTTTCTTTGTGGATTGAATACCCAAGTAGAGACTTGAAATTGTTTTTTGGTTTCTCCCCAAGTTGTATGCACTAGTGAATAGTTGGATTAATTTTGGAGGTGCTCGAGGGTCAGTCACTTTTATCTCCCTTAAGAAATAGTGTCGAGCTTGTAGGTGTCTGTAAAAATCTTGTTTATCCAAGCCATGTTTTTTACTTAGGTCCTGGAAGTCATCTAGGTCCCCATTCCTTATAATTGTACTGAATGATGTGATGCCTTTCTGCGTCCATTGTTTAAATCTGCTGTCCTGAGTTGCAGGGATGAAGCTGGAGTCGTATGCGAGCTAACTCAGCAGTTTGATCTCTCTGTCTAAGTTATTTTGCTTAACTACCCTAAACCATGTCTTCAGAGAGAAATTAATCCACTGATTTTGTCTATTGTATATTTCTATTACCATGTCCTTATTTCCTAAAACTGACTGTATGGGTATCTCTGTATGGGTGTCTCTGTCAAAGTAGTCTCCATGTCTTTCCATTTGGATTCGTATTCTGAATTGCACCAACACACCAGAGGTCTCAATGGGCTGACACATAATAATCTTTTAGGTTTGGTAAGGCCACACCCCCACAGTTTTTTGGTAATTTTAATGTTGTATATCTAATTCTTGGTCTTTTACTGTTCCAGATAAACCTTGATATCCGTTTATCCCATTCCCTAAACTGTTTAGGCGGGATTTCTATGGGCAGTGATTGGAACAAATACAGTAACCTTGGCAGGATGTTTATTTTGATTGTTTCAATTCTACTACTAAGATCTCTAAGGGAAGTGAATTCCACCTGTCTAGGTCATCATATATTTTCTTGTTGATGTCATCGTAATTCATGCAATAAAGTTTGGGTGTATCTTTTGGTAGATATACTCCAAGATATTTAAGGGATGAAGAGGTCCAGTGGAAGTTATACCTACTCTTCAGCTCTTCCTGTGGGGTATAATTATATACTAGGGCTTGGGTCTTGTGTATGTTAAGCACATACCCTGAATATGTTCCAAATGTTTGTAAAACATCCATCAATCTTGAGCCTGGGTCTTTAAGGAATAACAGAACGTCATCAGCATACATGCATATCTTATACCCCACTGCCTCTTACTGTTATTCCCTCTAAGGTTGGGTCCTGTCTTATTGCCTGTGCTAATGGTTCGAGGTACACGGAGAAGAGCGTGGGTGAAAGATTACAGCCTTGTCTTGCCCCTCGCTCTAATTTTATAATTTGTGTCAAATGTCCATTTATCTTTATTCTAGCGGTTGGACATGAATACAGTGTTTTGATGCACTGTATCACTTCTTTGTTGAAACCAAATCTTTCCATAACTTGGAATAGGTAATCCCATCCCACTGAATCAGTTTTTCTGCATCTAGACTGATTAATATTGCACTTGTCTTATTCTGAGTAATGTGGTCCATGACATGTAGTGTTCTCCTTATATTGTTCTGTGTCTGCCTATTTTGTATGAAACCAGTTTGATCTCCGTCAATCAATTCTGGGAGTATGTTCTCCATTCTTTTGGCTATTATTGATGCATATAGTTTATAATCTGTGTTAAGAATTGCAATAGGTCTATATGAACCGCATTCCTTCTTATCTTTACCCGCTTTAAAAAAAAATTTTTTTTATGTACCCCCTTTTTCCCCCAATTTCGTGGTATCCAATTGTTAGTAGTAGTCTTGTCTCATCACTACAACGAAGGTCGAGAGACAAAGGTCGAGAGCCATGCGTCCTCCGAAACACAACCCAACCAAGCCGCACTGCTTCTTAACACAGTGCGCATCCAACCCAGAAGCCAGCCGCACCAATGTCCCGGAGGAAACACCGTATACCTAGCGACCTGGTCAGCGTGCACTGCGCCCGGCCCGCCACAGGAGTCGCTAGTGCGTGATGAGACAAGGATATCCCTACCGGCCAAACCCTCCCTAACCTTGACGACGCTAGGCCAATTGTGCGTCACCCCATGGACCTCCCGGTCGCGGCCGGCTGCGACAGAGCCTGGGCTCGAACCCAGAGTCTTAGACCACTGCGCCACCCGGGAGGCCCTTATCTTTACTCTCTTTTGGGATTACAGATATGATGGCTTCTCTCCATGACGGTGGGAGACCCCCCTCCCGCAGAGTCCAGTTAAAACAGTAGAGGTGTTAGTTGTTCTATGAAGGTCTTGAACCATTCTGAAGGGAAGCCATCAGTGCCTGGAGACTTGTTTACTTTTTGTTGAGATATTGCTTTATTAATTTCTTCGTGGATATTTCTAAAGTTAGTCTATCATTTTGCTCTGTCCCAATTGAGGGGAGATCAAGTGAGTACAAAAAGTGCTCTATTGTCTGTGCATCTGCCTTCTCTGGTTGCTTGTACAGATTTGTGTAACATGATTCAAATGCATTCTGTATTTCATCTAATTTGCATGTGATCTTCTTTGTTTTGGGGTCTTTTATTTTGAAAATGGTATTATGTGCTTGTTGTTTCCTGAGTTTCCATGCTAGTCATTTGGTTGCCTTTGAGCCTGCTTCTTAATATCGTTGTTTCAGGAACCTAAGCTTTTTCTCTAATCTGGTCAATTTCCTGTTTTACCTTTTGAATCTCTCGTAATATAAGAGGGTCTTTGTATTGACTATGAGATCGTTCTAAGTTTCTTAGGGTTTCCTGTAATTTCAGCAGTTTCTGTGCTTTAATCTTTTTCTTGAGAGATGATGTGGCTACGATCTTTCCTCTAATAACCGCCTTAGTTGCATCCCACAATGTAGCAGGAGATACTTCCCCATTTATCATTATTCTCCAGATAGATGTTCAATTCTGTCTTTATTGATTCCTTGAATGCTGGATCATTCAGCATGCTTGTATTACATCTCCATATAGTATTTATTGGTTTGCTATCAAGGTGTAGAGTTAGGTCAACTCCATTATGACCTGATAAGTCGCTCTGCCCGATCCTACAATCCTTAAGCCTGTGTCTATCTGCACTGTACATAAAAAAAGTAGTCTAACCTGGAGTATTCAGTGTGGCGGGCTGAGTAAAAAAGTATTTTCCTTATCGGTCTTGTGGGTGTCACGCCATACATCGAGCAGTCCTAGATCCTGCAGTATCCTATTGATCTTTTTAGCAACTAGACTAATTTTCCTATTTTGATATGTGCTGTCCAATTTTGAGTTTAGAATTGTGTTAAAATCCCCTCCACAGATTAGAGTGCCAGTGGTTTCTGTGGCAATTAAATCAAACACCTTCCCGTAGAAGACCATGTCACTCCCTGGGGGTGCGTATACATTAAATAATGTAACTTCCTTGTTATCCAGTTTACATTTGACAAGTATAAATATACCCTCCTTGTCTTTTATTTCTGACATAAACTCAAAATTAACTGAATTTGGGATCAAGATTGCAACTCCCCTTTTACCCATTTTGTAAGAAGAAAAGAAAGTGTTCCTACATTTTCTTGAGTTTCTCGTATTCAGGTGTGGATAAGTGAGTTTCCTGCCAGAATAGTATGTCAACTCTCTCCCGTTTCATCTTTGCTATTACCTTACTTCTCTTGATGGCACTCCCCAGTCCGTTTACATTGAGACTTATGACCTTAAATTCCCGATGATGCATCGATATAAATTTTAAAAACCTGTGCACCATATCTGCCTGCTTATCATGAGCATAAAAATGAACGAAAAATCAAGAACGATAATAAAGTAAACCAAAGTGGGAAAATACTTTGGAAGTTGGACTCCCATGTCAGAGGACTGTCTCTTGCCTCTGGCGTTTGAGGGGATGAGCCTGTCCGCAGGATGGGCCCCTCGCTCAGATATGAAAATGTGTGACGTAGTCACAAACAAGACCTTGTGGAACCGGAAAGAATAAGGGCGCCTATTTCGTCGCTTATACACATCGGTTAATTACAAGTGAAAACTGTATCGGTCATGCGTGCATATCATCCCTTGATATGCTCTTCTGTCGCCCCGTTGTCAATGTATCATTAATCCTTAGCTAATATATATGTTATTAACGTGACGCTACTTAGTGTGTTCATAAATACATACTTTTGGCTACTCACCCTTGTTCAGCATTGGGGGAAAATAGGGGAGATATTTTACCTATTGCAATGTGAACCGTAACAACCCAAAGTCTTAACAGCTCGCGGTAACTATTAATTCTGTTTAATCCGATTCAGTGTCTTCCATCTTCCCGTTGGAAATGCCTGAGTCTCTCTCGGATGTGAACGTCCTCTCGCCGAGATGATTTCCCTCTTTCTCCATGACCCTGCTTGTCGACAACGATCCATGGGAGAGCCTGCTCGAGTCTATCCACTGGTGATGTCGCCTTTCTCCTGGCGGTATACTCCACTGGGAAGCCTCTTGACTTCAGGTCCTCAGCCGCCTCGTCTGCATGCTCGTATGTAACCGGGCCATTTTGCAGAAATACCCGCTTTTTGCCGGGAATGGTGTTTGGAAGCGAATACCCTTCTCTTTAAGTGCTTTCTTAATGGGGGTGTATTCTTTCCTTCTTTTCAGTATCTCTCCTGCGTAGTCATGATCATAGAACACTCGTTGGCCTTGGAAGTTAACAGGCTTTTTCCAGGTTGCATGTAAGACTTTCTCTTTGACTGAGAATTTTAGGAACCATACTACTATGGATCTTGGTAGGGCGCCACTGGGGGGTTTTGAGGCCAGAGCTCGGTGTGCTCTCTCGATTCCCAGGTCAGTGTCATCTTCAAGTATGTCCTTGAATAGACCCTCCACGAATTTGGGCATAGAGTCTTTTTCTGCGCCCTCTACTACGTTATAAAGTCTAATGTTGTTTCGACGTGAGAAACCTTCGAGTTCTGTCACTTTTGCCTGTAGTGTGTGTTGGCTTTTCAGTGACTGTTCAAGTATTTCCTTGACTACGAAGTTCCATGTGTCCGTTTCCCCAATGCGCTGTTCTGCGTCCCCCATTCTTGTAGATATGCTGTGAAGTTCTAATTTGTTTCCTTCAAGTTTCTGGTTAATGTCCTTCTTGAACTCATTTAGTTATTTTTTTACATCTTCTCGAAGTTCCTCTTGTAAGCCTGTGAGCGCCTCGCGCAATTCCTCCTTCATCACCTCACGAAATGAGGGGTCTTTTGCTGCTGCTATCTTATTTGCGCTAGCATTAGCCATCCCAGGTTCATCGACGATTATATCTTCTGCTGTCTTGTTACGGGCTGTTGTAGCTCCGCGACCTTTTCCTATTTCCCCTTTTCCATTTTGAGTAAGTTATTATAATGCTCAGAGTAAATACTTGAATTTAGGGGGGCAAATAATCAACCGATGTGCAGTACGAAAAACTAGGCAGCCATTTCCTAAGTTGAGTCACCGAAAGCCCCATCAACTGATAGATTTTAAACAAATACATGTCTGTCATTGAACAACCCTATGCCATGTTTACATAATGAAAAAACACACCAATCTCATAATTTCTTTAAAGGAAAAAAGCTAATTTTATCAAGGTGAGACCGAAATGCAGACACAGGAGGCAGATGGTTGGAGTCTTACAATGTTTATTAATCCAAAGGGGTAGGCAAGAGAATGGTCGTGGACAGGCAAAAAGGTACAAAGAACAGTGAGACATGGGCTTAATCTTAGACACATGGAAGGTAGTGTGAATACGAAGGGTTCAGGGAAACACAAGACAGACAGCAGTGGAACTCAGTACTCTGGAGATGGGAAAAGGACCAATGAAACAAGGGGACAGTTTGCAGGACTCTACCCGAAGGGGCAGGTCCCATGTGGACAGTCATACCCTCTGCCCAATGCGGTAGCGGGGAGCTGGGGTCCGGCGACGGTCCGCTTGTCGACGATACCTGGAGTTAGTCTTGAGAATTGCCGCCTTGGCTCTTCTCCAGGTACGTCGAGGGTGATACCCCATGGAGCATTCGAAAGGGGAGAGTCCCGTGGCAGAACTGGGAAGAGTCTTCCGGGCATACTCCACCCAGACCAGTTGACGGCTCCAGGTAGTGGGGTTGGTTGAGACCAGGCACCTTATTAAGGTGGTCTCCAGGTCTTGTTTGGCTCGCTCCGACTGACCGTTAGTTTGGGGATGGAATCCAGATGACAGGCTGTCCAACAACCCAATAAGGGTGCAGAATGCCTTCCAGAACTGAGACGAGAACCCCGATCGGAGACCATGTCTACTGTGAGTCCATGGATCTGGAAGACATGCTGCATCATAAGCTGGGCCGTCTCCTTGGCAGAAGGTAGTTTGGGGAGAGGGAAGAAATGGGCAGCCTTGGAGAACAGGTCGACTACCGTCAGAATGACAGTGTTGCTATCAGATGGATGGAGCCCAGTGAGAATGTCTAGAGATATGAGACCAGGGACGATGAGGAACCGGTAGTGGCTGCAGGAGGCCAGAAGGAGTTTGCCGTGGAGTCTTGTTTTGAGCACACACAGTATGAGGTGACGAAGACAGAGACGTCAGGGACCATTGTGGGCCACCAGAAACGTTGTCGAAGGAAAGCTAGTGTACGACGGGACCCTGGATGACAAGTCAGCCTGGAGGAATGTCAGTAAGTATGTAAGTATGCATACTGTATACAGGAAATATTTAAGAAGTCAGATCCAATACCATATTTACATATGCAGGGATACTGGAGTGATGGAGATAGATATGTATAGGGGTAAAGACTAGGCAACAAGATATCAGATAAATATAGTAGCAGCAGTTTGCATGTGAGTGGATGTGCAGGTGTGTAGTCAGTATAAATGAATCTGCATATTATATGTGAGTGAGCAAATGATGGAGTGAGTGTTTGTTTGTGTGTTGGAGTGACAGTGTGTGTGATTGTGTAGGGCACTGTGAGTGTGCATAGAGACAGTGCAAATATTGAAATAAAAGTTCAATAAAAATACAAGGTAAACTCAGTCCGTGTAGTTATTTTGTTAGCTATTTATCATTTGTAATGCTTGAGGATGGAAGCTGTTCAAGAGCCTATTGGTGTCATACTTGATGCACCGGTACCTCTTGCCGTGCGGAAGCAGTAAAAAATAGTCCATGGCTTTGGTGGTTGGGGTCTTTGATGATTTTTCAGGCCTTCTTTTCACACCACCTGATATAGAGGTCCTGGATGGCAGGGAGCTCAGCCCCAGTGATGTACTGGGTTGTCCGCAGGACCCTCTGTAGCGCCATGCAATCGAGAGGGGTGCTGTTGTCATACCAAGCACAGATTCAACCACAAAGACCAGGGAGGGTTTTCAATGCCTTGCAAAGAAGGGCACCGATTGGTAGGTGTGTAAAAATGTAAAAAGCAGACGCTGAATATCGCTTTGAGCATGGTGATGTATCAATACACCCAGTCACTGGGATACAGTCACTACAAAGATACAGACTTCCTTCCTAACTCAGTTGCCAGAGAGGAAGGAAACTGCTCAGGGATTTCGCCATTTGGACAAACAGGGACTTTTAAACAGTTACAGGATTTAATGGTTGTGATATAAGAAAACTGAGGATGGATCAACAACATTGCAGTTACTCCACAATACTAACCTAAATGAGGAATCCTGTACAGAATAAAAATACAAAAAAATGCATCCTGTTTGCAAAAAGGCACTTAAGTGATACTGCAAAATATGTGGCAAAGAAATGTACTTTTTATCCTGAATACAAATCCAACATAACACATCCCTGAGTACCACTCTTCATATTTTCAAGCATGGTGGTGACATCATAAGGGTATGCTTGTCGGAAAGGACTATAGAGTTTTTGTAGGATAAAAAGAAACAGAATACAGCCATAATCCCAGAGGAATTCTGAAGGAAAATCTGGTTCAGTCTGCTTTCCTACAGACACTGGGAGACGAATTCACCTTGCAGCAGGTCAATAACCTAAAACCCAAGGCCAAATATACACTGGAGTTGCTTAACAAGACAACATTGAATGTTCCTGAGTGGCCTAGTTACAGTTTTGGTAAAATGGCTGTCTAGCAATGATCAACAATCAACTTGACAGAGCTTGAAGAATTTTGAAAAGAATGATGGACAAATATTGTACAATCCAGGTGTGCAAAGGTCTTAGAGACTTACCCAAAAAGACTGTAATCGCCGCCAAAGTTCCTTCTACAAAGTGTTGACACAGGGGTGTGAAAAATTATGTAAATGAAATATTTCTGTAATATGTTTTCACTTCGTCATTATCGGGTATTGTGTGTAGATTAGTGAGAGAAACAATCAATTTAATCAATTTTGAATTCAGGCTGTAACACAAAAAATGTGGAATGATTCAAGGGGTATGATTACTTTCTGAAGGCTCTGTACACTGTCTACCAGTGTGAGAGCTAGCTACACTGCATGACCAGAAGTATGTGGACACCTGCTCATCGAACATCTCATTCTGAAATTATGGGCATTAATATGGAGCTGGTCCCCCCTTTCCTGCTAGAACAATCTCCACTCCTCTTGGAAGGCTTTACACTAGATGTTGGAACATTGCTGCGGGGACTTGCTTCCATTCATCCACAAGAGCTTTAGTGAAGTCATGCACTTATGTTGGGCAATTAGGCCTGGCTCGCAGTCGGCATTCCAATTCATCCCAAAGGTGTTCGATGAGGTTGAGGTCAGGGCTCTGTGCAGGCCAGTCAAGTTCTTCCACACTGATCTCGACAAAACCATTTCTGTATCGACCTCGCTTTGTGCTTGGGGGCATTGTCATGCTGGAACAGGAAAAGCCCTTCCCCAAACTGTTGCCACAAAGCTGGAAGCACATAATTATCTAGAATGTCATTGTATGCTGTAGCGTTAAGATTTCCCTTCACTGGAACTAAAGGGCCTAGCCCGAACCATGAAAAACAGCCCCAGACTATTATTCCTCCTCCCCCAAACTTTACATTTGGCACTATGCATTCAGGCAGGTAGCATTCTCCTGGAAAATTCATCCATCAGACTGCCAGATGGTGAAGCATGATTTTTATTTTTATTTTTATTTTACCTTTATTTAACTAGGCAAGTCAGTTAAGAACAAATTCTTATTTTCAATGACAGCCTAGGAACAGTGGGTTAACTGCCTTGTACAGGGGCAGAACGACAGATTTTTACCTTGTCAGCTCTGGGATTTGAATCTTGCAACCTTCCAGTTACTAGTCCAACGCTCTAACCACTAGGCTACCTGCCGCCCCAAAGTTGGAAGCATCCCTCCAGAGAACCCATTTCCACTGCTCCAGAGTTAAATGGTGTCAAGCTTTACACCACTCCAGATCTTAGGCTTACATGCGGCTGCTCGGCCATGAAAACCCATTTCATGAAGCTCCCGACGAACAGTTTGTGTGTTGACGTTGCTTCCAGAGACAGTTTGGAACTCTGTAGTGAGTGTTGCAACTGAGGAAAGACGCCTTTTACGCACTACATTCTTCAGCACTCGGCGGTCCCATTCTGTGAGCTTGTGTGGCCTACCATTTGCGGCTGAGCCATTGTTGCTCCTAGACATTTCCACTTCACAATAACAGCACTTACAGTTGACGGGGGCAGCTCTAGCAGGGCAGAAGTTTGACTAACTGACTTGTTGGAAAGGTGAAAAGTTGGAAAGATGCCAGGTTGAACGTCACTGAGCTCTTCAGTAAGGCCATTCTATTACCAATGTTTAGCTATGGAGATGGCATGGCTGTGTGCTCAATTTTATACACTTGTCAGCAACCTGTTTGAAGGGGTATCTACATACTTTTGTATATATAGTGTACCAAAATCACAAACTATACACTACGGATGCACTAATTATTCTGAGAACATGCTCAGAACATCCTGTATGGATGTCATTAAAAGGGCAACAAGAGGACAACCCAGAACCTTCAACCATCAATCAATTAAACGAATCAAAACTAATTGTATACTATAATATGATATTGTCAGTGGTGGAAAAAGTACTCAATTGTCATACTTGAGTAAAAGTAAAGATACCTTAATAGAAAATGACTAATTTAAAAGTGAAAGTCACCCAGTAAAACACTGAAAGTATTTGGTTTTAAATATACTTAAGTATCAAAAGGAAATGGAATTGCTCAAATTCTAATTCCTTCTATTAAGCAAACCAGAAGGCACAATTTGCTATTTTTTTTATTGATGGATAGCCAGAGGCACACTCCAACACTCAGACCTATTTTACAAACGAAGCATTTGTGTTTAGTGAGTCCTTCAGATCAGAGGCAGTAGGGATGACCAGGGATGTTCTCTTGATAAGTGTGTGAATTGGACCATTTTCCTGTCAAAATGTAACAAGTACTTTTGGGTGTCAGGGAAAATGTATGTAAGTAAAAACTATATTATTTTCTTTTGGAATGTAGTGAAGTAAAAGTAAAAGTTGGCAAAAATATAAATAGTAAAGTAATGTATGGATACGTAGTACTTTAAGGTATTTTTACTTAAGTACTTTACACCACTGGATATTATAGTATTAATATATTAATCCCGCAGGGATCACATAACAACGTAAGCACTTACTGTACCGTAAGTCACTTTGGATAAAAGTGTCTGCACACCTTGAACATTTTCAATGCAAGGGTAGAGTTGAAACTCTAACCTATATCTCTTCATAAATCCATGTTCAGACAATATTTAAATATATTTTGATGACACTATAACCTAAGTAAATATGTTAACACTCTCATCCTCTTCATAATGCATTATGAGTTCATTTATAACACCTTATGGGCTATGCATAATCCAGACATAGGCCTAATGCTAGAACATTGTATGTGTTCATCAAGGAGTATATTACTCTCATTCCTCTGATGCACATAACTCTTTGTCTTGCAAACCAAAGATTTCCACAATTTCCCAGCATTTCCTATAAGGCATAATGCTGCCTATTCATGATTTATTCATGTTGTTATAAGCACCTATGTTGTGCATTATAATGCATGCTATCGTAACATAGTCACATTTGCAGTTTTTATTATAATAGTTGATAGCATTAGTAACTAATATCAAACCCTTATTTTCACATATTGTTGCTATTGCGGTTGATGACCTTTCATGTTCGGCAGTTGTTGGTCTCCAAGATGCTCAGTACTTTCATGGCTCGGTAACTGAGGAAAAATAAATTATGGTAATTAGTCACTCACTGTCACAAACCCTCACATTAGCGCTGAATAAGGGGGAGGGCTGAATCTGTATTCATTTGAGGTTTGTCCTGCCAATGTTAATTGACCTCTACTAAACAAAGGCACTTTTAATTGTGGGTGCAAGTGAGGCCTTGTGTGTTAAATTATTTACATCCAATACAGCTGTTTACTTGCTCCTCCCGCCTAATGGAAACAATGGTTGTTCTTATACGGACGTCAACGTGCATGTAAGTAAATGTTGAACTTAATTATATTCATGTCTTCTATGTCTCGTTTCATTAGTTAATGTAATGGCTAATCTGTCACTGGTGATGTACGGGGTTGGCATGATATACATCGTCCAACGAAATGCTTACTTGCAGGTTCCTTTTTGACAATGCAACAACAATAAGAAATAGTCAAAGATAAGAATATGAACATAAAGTAAATAGCAGTAGAATAGAATAAACATTTTAGTATAAGTACAATACAGGTCCAATATTGAGGAAGGGAGGATGGGGGGCAAGTGTATAAATTGAGCAGCATAATAAGAGTCTGGTAGCAGCATTTATGATGTGTGTGTGTGTGTGTGTGTGTGTGTGTGTGTGTGTGTGTGTGTGTGTGTGTGTGTGTGTGTGTGTGTGTGTGTGTGTGTGTGTGTGTGTGTGTGTGTGTGTGTGTGTGTGTGTGTGTGTGTGTGTGTGTGTGTGCCTGAGTGAGTGCGTGTGTGCTAAGGTGTGGGGAATAAGAGCAGGTGGTCAGTCCAGTTCAAGCGTTCCGCAGTCTGATGGCGTGTAGATAGAAACTGTTTCTGAGCCTGTTGGTATTAGACCTCATGTTCCGATACTGTCTGCCCGACGGTAAGGAAGAGAACAGCTCGTGGCTGGTGTGTGTGGGGTCCTTGATGAAGCTGTGTGCCTTCCTCAGGCATCGTTTCGAGTAAATTTCCTGGATGGGTGGGTGCACTGTCCCAGTGATGTACTGGGCCATCTTCACCACCCGCTGAAGGGCCTTGCGGTTGTGGACGGAGCAATTCCTGTACCAGGCTGTGACGCAACCGATCAGGACGCTGTCGATGGTGCAGCGGTAGACCGTCTGATATGCAAATGTAGTTTTAAGTTGTATTTATTTGCACACAAAAAAGACAATTGAAAGACAAACAGTGCAGATAAAACAAGGTAAAAAGTTGTTCAGGTGAGTTTGGAAACACAAGAGGGCTTGAAAACCACACCAAAGAAAATAACAATATATACAGATGTGGGATCTTAATTTCAGCCAGTTTGCTACATCAGGAAAATAATCCTGCAGCAAGAGAAAATGTGAATTATTATGTGGATTATAATTAATGGTAATTTTTGTAGGTATTTATACATTTTTCATAAGGGAAAATCAAGTTTCAAAGTGGAAATTGCAAACTTCAGAAGCCTTTATAAACCTCACACTACAAGTTTTAAACGGCCTGCATTGCAAGAAAGTTTTCCTGCAACAGAGTGATCAAATTAAGATCCTACATATGTACAGTCATGGACAAAAGTTTTGAGAATGACACAAATATTAATTTTCACAAAGTCTGCTGCCTCAGTTTGTATGATGGCAATATGCATATACTCCAGTATGTTATGAAGAGTGATCAGATGAATTGCAATTAATTGCAAAGTTTGCCATGCAAATTAACTGAATCCCCAAAAAACATTTCCACTGCATTTCAGCCCTGCCACAAAAGGACCAGCTGACATCATGTCAGTGATTCTCTCGTTAACTTCTCTAGGGTAGGGGGCAGCATTCGGAATTTTGGATGAAATGCATGCCCAAATAAAATGACCTGTTTCTCGGGCCCAGAAGATATGATATGCATGTAACTTGGATAGATTTGGATAGAAAACACTCTAAAGTTTCCAAAACTGTTAAAATATTGTCTGTGAGTTTAACAGAACTGATTTGGCAGGCGAAAACCTGAGAAAGATCCATTCAGGACATTTTTCTTTTTTTGGTTTGTAGTTTTCTATTCAATGCCATTACAGTATACCTTGACTTGGGACTCAACTTGCAGTTTCTATGCCTTCCACTAGATGTCAACAGTCTTTAGAAAGTGTTTCAGTCTTGTATTCTGAAAAATGAGGAAGTAAGAGCAGTCTGAATGAGTGGACCCTAAAGTTTCACGGAGCTTTTTCTTGCGCACAACCGAGACAGTGCGTTTCTTGTTTACATTTTATATTGACAACGTTATTGTCCGGTTGAAATAGTATCGATTATTTAGGCTAAAAACAACCTGAGGTTTGAATATAAACATCGTTTGACATGTTTCTATGAACTTTACGGATAAAATTTGGATTTTTTTGTCTTCCTGTTTTGACTGCGTTTGGGCCTGTGGATTACTGAAGAAAACGCGCGAACAAAACGGAGGTTTTTGGGTATAAAGAGACTTTATTGAACAAGAGGAACATTTATTGAGTAAATGAATGTCTGCTGAGTGCAACCATATGAATATCATCAAAGGTAAGGGATTCATTTTGTCTCTATTTCTAAATTGTGTAACGATTTGTCTTGTGGGCTATGTTCTCATAATCGTAATGTATGCTTTCGCCGTAAAGCATTTTTTAAAATCTGACACCGTGGTTGGATTCACAAGAAGTTCATCTTTAAACCTATGTAAAATATGTTTTGTTTTCTGAATTTTTATTATGAGTATTTCTGTATTTGAATTTGGCGCCCAGCAGTTTCACTGGCTGTTGAAGGGATGGGACGCTACCATCTCATGTGCCCAAGAGAGGTTAACACAGGTGTGAGTGTTGACGAGGACAAGGCTAGAGATCACTCTGTCATGCTGATTGAGTTCGAATAAGACTGGAAGGTTCAAAAGGAGAGTGGTGCTTGGAATCAATGTTCTTCCTTTGTCAACCATTGTTACCTGCAAGGAAACACGTGCCGTCATCATTGCTTTGCACAAAACGGGCTTCACAGGCAAGGATATTGCTGCCAGTAAGATTGCACCTAAATCAGCCATTTATCGGATCATCAAGAACTTCAAGGAGAGCGGTTCAATTGTTGTGAAGAAGGCTTCAGGGTGCCCAAGAAAGTCCAGCAAGTGCCAGGACCATCTCCTAAAGTTGATTCAGCTGCGGGATCGGGGCACCACCAGTACAGAGCTTGCTCAGGAATGGCAGCAGGCAGGTGTGAGTGCATCTGCACGCACAGTGAGGCAAAGACTTTTGGAGGATGGCCTGGTGTCAAGAAGGGCAGCAAAGAAGCCACTTCTCTCCAGGAAAAACATCAGGGAATGACTGATATTCTGCAAAAGGTACAGGGATTGGACTGCTGAGGACTGGGGTAAAGTCATTTTCTCTGAGGAATCCTCTTTCCGATTGTTTGGGGCATCCGGAAAAAAGCTTGTCCGGAGAAGACAAGGTGAGCGCTACCATCAGTCCTGTGTCATGCCAACAGTAAAGCATCCTGAGACCATTCATGTGTGGGGTTGCTTCTCAGCCAAGGGAGTGGGCTCCCTCACAATTTTGGCTAAGAACAGAGCCATGAATAAAGAATGGTACCAACACATCCTCTGAGAGCAACTTCTCCCAACCATCCAGGAACAGTTTGGTGACGAACAATGCCTTTTCCAGCCATGATGGAGCACCTTGCCATAAGGCAAAGGTGATAACTAAGTGGCTCGGGGAACAAAACATCGATATTTTGGGTCCATGGCCAGGAAACTCCCCAGACCTTAATCCCATTGAGAACTTGTTGTCAATCCTCAAGAGGCGGGTGGACAAACAAAAACCCACAAATTCTGACAAACTCCAAGCATTGATTATGCAAGAATGGGCTGCCATCAGTCAGGATGTGGCCCAGAAGTAATTGACAGCATGTCAGGGCAGATTGCAGAGGTCTTGAACAAGAAGGGTCAACACTGCAAATATTGACTCTTTTCATCAACTTCATGTAATTGTCAATAAAAGTCTTTGACACTTATGAAATGCGTGTAATTATACTTCAGTATTCCATAGTAACATCTGACAAAAATATTTAAAGACACTGAAGAAGCAAACTTTGTGGAAATTAATATTTGTGTCATTCTCAAAACTTTTGGCCACGACTGTATGTACAAAACAATTCAATCAATCAAAGCATACTAATCAAAATTGAGCATGATGAACTCAGTGCTCAAAAAAACATGTTTGTATTTGTGTGTGTGTGTCTATGTGTGTGTGTGAGGGAGTGTAAGTGAGTGAGTGAATGTGTTTAAGTGTTAGGCTACATGGAGGCGAGTAATGGGTAGATTGGTCCATCAGGCTGACTCATAGTCTACATTTGAAATTATTAAGGAATGATGATATTTTCGCAATGTGAAGATAAGAATTACAGAGTGCGGGTACTTCTGTATCTGGTATTGACTGGGTAAGTGTAAGTGTACACATGAGCAAGTTGTCACGCCCTGACCGTAGAGAGCTTTTTATGTCTCTATTTTGGTTTGGTCAGGGTGTGATTTGTGTGGGCATTCTATGTTCATTTTCTATGTTTTGTATTTCTTTGTTGTTTGGCTGGGTGTGGTTCTCAATCAGAGGCAGCTGTCTATCGTTGTCTCTGATTGAGAACCATACTTAGGTAGATTTTTCCCACATGGTTTTTGTGGGTAGTTGTTTTCTGTTTTGTGTTTCTGCACCTGACAGAACTGTTTCGGTTTCGTTCGTTCTCTTTGTTGTTTTGTTATTTAGTGTTCAGTTTTTTAAATAAATAATCATGAACACTTCCCACACTGCGCTTTGGTCCACACCTTCTTCATACGACGGCCGTTGCAGAACTACCCACCACCAAAGGACCAATTAGCGTGGAAGAGAGGACTGGACCTGAGAGGACATCCTGGACGGCAAGGGATCCTATACATGGGAGGAGATCCTGGCTGGAAGGGATCGCCTCCCATGGGAACAGGTGGAGGCAACCAGGAAGGCGGAGGCAGCTAGGAAAGGGGCTAAGGATTACACGGGAACACGGCTGGCAAGGAAGCCTGAGAAGCAGCCCCCCCCAAAAAATTGGGCGTGGCAGTCAGGTTGGAGACCTGAGCCAACTCCCCGTGCTTACCGTGGCGAGCATGTGACTGGTCAGGCCCCGTGCTATGGGGTGATGCGCACTGTGTCTCGGCCGAGCAGTCACAGGCCGGTGTGCTCGGTTCCAGCGTCCCGTATTTGCCGGGTGGAAGTGGGCATCCAGCCAGAACGGGTGATGCCAGCTCTGCGCTCGAGACCGCCAGTTCGCCTCCACGGCCGAGTGTATCCGGTGCCTCGGCCAAGGAAGAGGCCTCCGGTATGTCTCCTCAGCCTGGTGAGTCCTGTGCCTGCTCCTAGAGCCAGGTCTCCTGTATGTCTCCCCAGCCTGGTGAGTCCTGTGCCTGCTCCTAGAGCCAGGTCTCCTGTGTATCTCCCCAGCCCGGTGAGTCCTGCGCCTGCGCCCAGCCCGGAGCCTCCAGAGACGGCCTCCAGTCCGGAGCTTCCAGGGGCGCCCTCCAGTCCGGAGCTTCCAGGGGCGCCCTCCAGTCCGGAGCTTCCATAGGCGCCCTCCAGTCCAGATGTTTCCCACATGGTTTTTGTGGGTAGTTGATTTCTGTTTTGTGTTTCTGCACCTGACAGAACTGTTTCGGTTTCGTTCCTTCTCTTTGTTGTTTTAGTGTTCAGTTTTATTAATAAATCATGAACACTTGCCACGCTGCGCTTTGGTCCACTCCTTCTTCAACAGATGATCGTTACACAAGTGCACAGAATGACTGTCTTTCTGTTCCTTTAAGCAAGGTGGTTATATGGAGGTTCTTTTGCTAGATCATTTGTTTGCTATCTGAAAGCTACTATAGCTATTGTTGGTCCATTTTAAAAGTAACTAGGGTTCAGATGTCATCACTCTCACTTCCTGCCCTGGACAACAGCTGAAGAACATCAGAGAATGGAGACAGCCATGGATAGTCATGGATAGTGATTGGGGATGAACTTACACCAGCTGCTGAAAGAGAGATAGGAGGTGTTGTGTCATGACTATCATTAATGTGATGACTGCTATTTATTCAATAATTTACTTACTATGTTTAATTATTACTCGATTAACTTAATCATGTATCAATTAACTCATTAGGAATTTGGGGTACTGTGGGAAAAGTTTGTTCAATAGGTTACCATCTCCCGAATTAACTCAAAAATATATAAATATCATACCAGTCACTAAATAATAATTTCATCATATCAGTCTCATTCTGAACGTCGTAGACTCCTTAAATCTGCACAAACCCGGGTCTCACTGATAATTCCGTACCACACAAATTGATTTGATTATTTATTTACTAACAAGCTAAGTGATAACATAAGATACACACAAGATATAGGTTATTTATTAGAAACTTAATATGATGACAACAAGTCCCAATCGGACTAACACAATATGACACTTGTTACACAAGATGGAGAGTTAAAGAGAGAGTAAACGAGAAAGAGAGAGAAGCAACACTTGAATACATTTTGGAACTACACTCGCAATAACCCCAATACCTTTCCCCGAACTGTCGCTCTTATGGGTCTTCGTCGGGTATCCCTGTTGGTCCAAGGCCTTCGTGGACCGGGTTCCGCTTGGTGAGGAGGGTTCAATTGGGCCTTCTTATTTCCGATGGCGTCTCCTTCGTTCTCTGGTGTAAGTCTCTGATTTTCCACAGGATGTCACACTGTCCTTCTTAGTTGTCTGTTTACTTGCACTCGTTCTGGAAGAGTGGTCTCCTGAGAATGGCTAATCATCCGTGTCGATGATCCCAGAGTGGTGATGAAAGCAGTGTGTAGGACACAATAATTTGAAGAGAATAACCGGATGGTCCTACTTAAATTCACCTTCTTAGAACAGCTAATCATCCATAACAATGATTGTTAAAAGGTTCCTTTGTCTGGTTCAACGTCGTGTTGCGTTTCGTTGTCTTGACTAATCATAGACCTCAGCTGCAGCTTGTGGTCATTCTAGTCTGATATGTTAATTCAAACTCAAATGCTCGGGTAGAAAGGGGCGTTTACATCATGCTGACACACTCTCTTGGCTCCCTTGGGCGTGGCTAGTTACGAGGCAAGGTATCACAATTTACTATGATCTCGTTAGAGAACTAAAATCACAATCTTATCGTCACAAAAACATTCTCTTTATCCTGGATATCTTTTATACAACGTAATGTATGTAAACCTGATATACCCAGTGTAAAAGCTATTGCGGTTGCCAGCAGCATATCCCTCTGTCCTACTGCTGGCTTGCTTCTAAAGCTATGCAGGGTTGGTCCTGGTCACTCCCTGAATGGGAGACCAGATGCTGCTGGAAGTGGCGTTAAAGGGCCAGTAGGAGGCACCCTTTCCTCTGGTCTAAAAAAAGATCTCAATGCAGTGATTGGGGACACTGCCCTGTGTAGGGTGTGGTCTTTTGGATGGGATGTTAAACGAGTGTCCTGACTCTCTGTGGTCACTAAAGATCTCATGGCACTTATCGTAAGAGTAGGGGTGTTAACCCCGGTGTCCTGGCTAAATTCCCAATCTGGCCTTCATACAATCATGGCCACCTAATCATCCCCAGCTTACAATTGGCTCCATTCCCCTGTAACTATTCCCCAGGTTGTTGCTGTAAATGAGAATGTGTTCTCAGTCAACTTACCTGGTATAATAAGGGTTACAAAATAAGATACTGTTTTTGTTATAACATCTTTATAACAATTTTAATGACATCACAAAATAGTCATTACTTTTCCATATTCCATCTTTCAACATTTGGATGTTGAAATATATTTTCCCAGTGGCCATTGTTTGATGTTGTAGTTTTTGGGCAGCAAACTCTTCATAAGGCACACAGATATTCCAAACACCCAAACTAGACCCAAAAGGAATCGTCTGCTGCCTATTGTTTACGATCGACATGAGGTGTCAAAAAAAACAGCATCCATCCCTCCCCCCTCTGCGGGAGGGAGTGAGCTCTATAGAGCTGATTCACTGTAACCTGATCTTTTGGATCCTCACAGGAGAGTCATGACAGATGCTTGTTTGGAAGACTCTGGTAGCTGACATCTGTCAGAAGAATCCTGTCAAAACATAGTCTGTTCTTTCTATTGTAGTTGTTTGAAACCGTGCAGTAAGTCCATTTAGATAAATACAATAGGTGATAAAGTGGTGGATTCACCTTGTGTGAATAGTGTTCACTGACCCTCCTAGGTCTGTAATTATGTCTTTAAAGTGGCAATCAACAGTTGAAACAATAACAAAGCATAACCCCCACCCCTGTTTCGGTAAAAAGCTGAGGGATGGGGCTGGAGAAATGTAAGCACTGTCATATTTATAGACATAGCTATGGGTGCAAAGACTAACCAAAAATGTACAAAGTGTGGCATCTGCTCCTTTAAGTGAACCACATCATTTGAATGCTTTGGGGTGAATGCCCTGTGGGTTTTGGCAAAAGTAAAACAAAGTTGGTGTTACACAGAAAGTATGCCCTGTACCAAAGATGTCATTGTAATTGTGATAATGTCACAGCCGTTGCTGGAAGAAGACCAAGGTGCAGCGTGGTAAGCGTACATTTTCCTTTTTATTTCAAAATGTCGCCAACAAAACAATAAATGAAAAACAACCGTGAAGCTTACAGGGCATTAGTGCCACAAACAAAGTTAACTTCCCACACTGAAAGGAGGGAAAAGGGCTACCTAAGTATGGTTCCCAATCAGAGACAACGTTAGACAGCTGTCCCTGATTGAGAACCATACCCGGCCAAAACATAGAAATACAAAATCATAGAAAACAAAAACATAGAATGCCCACCTCAAATCACACCCTGACCAAACCAAATAGAGACATAAAAAGAATAATAAAAATAATAATCTGTGAATCATCAAAGGGTGTTTTTCAACATTAAAAACTGTGTTGTGAAGCCACCTGTGGAAGTCCTTTGGTCCCTATATACATTTCAGTTTTTCCATTAGCATTCTTATCGTGATTACACACGCTAGTTACCATTGTACTTTATTTAGCTTCATAATTGATTCTTGGTGTGGGAATTCTGTTGAAAAATGCAGGGCATGCCATCACTTTGCATTTGAAATCTTATATAACACAACATCGGACTGGCAATATCAGATGGAAATCAGTATGATTCAACAGTGTATCCTCAATTTGGAGGAATTGATGATATTTCAATATGATCAATAATGTCCATGTTGTGTTAAAAGGCCAAACTGCGTAAGGCGGAAGGCTCTGGCTGATCCTGTCTGGCGGAAGGCTCTGGCTGATCCTGTCTGGCGGAAGGCTCTGGCTGATCCTGTCTGGCGGAAGGCTCTGGCTGATCCTGTCTGGCGGAAGGCTCTGGCTGATCCTGTCTGGCGGAAGGCTCTGGCTGATCCTGTCTGGCGGACGGCTCTAGCGGCTCCTGTCTGGCGGACGGCTCTAGCGGCTCCTGTCTGGCGGACGGCTCTAGCGGCTCCTGTCTGGCGGACGGCTCTAGCGGCTCCTGTCTGGCGGACGGCTCTAGCGGCTCCTGTCTGGCGGACGGCTCTAGCGGCTCCTGTCTGGCGGACGGCTCTAGCGGCTCCTGTCTGGCGGACGGCTCTAGCGGCTCCTGTCTGGCGGACGGCTCTAGCGGCTCCTGTCCGCCAGACAGCTCTGAAGGCTCAGTACAGACGGGCGGCTTTGAAGGCTCGGGACAGACGGGCAGCTCTGACGGCTCGGGACAGACGGGCAGCTCTGACGGCTCGGGACAGACGGGCAGCTCTGACGGCTCGGGACAGACGGGCAGCTCTGACGGCTCGGGACAGACGGGCAGCTCTGACGGCTCGGGACAGACAGACAGCTCTGGCCGGCTGAGGCGCACATTATGCCTGGTGCGTGGTGCCGGAACTGGAGGTACCGGGCTAAGGACACGCACCTCAAGGCTAGTGCGGGGAGCAGGAACAGGGCACACTGACTTCTCAAAGCGCACTATAGGCCTGGTGCGTGGTACCGGAACTGAAGGTACCGGGCTGAGGACACGCACCTCAGGGCGAGTGCGGGGAGAAGGAACAGTGCGTACAGGGCTCTGGAGACGCACAGGAGGCTTGGTGCGTGGTGCCGGAACTGGAGGTACTGGGCTGGAGACACGCACCACAGGGCTAGTGCGTGGAGGAGGAACAGGGCTCTGGAGACGCACTGGAAGCCTGGTGCGTGGTGTAGGCACTGGTGGTACTGGACTGGGGCGGGAAGGTGGCGCCGGACATACCAGACCGTGCAGGCGTACTGGCTCCCTTGAGCACTGAGCCTGCCCAACCTTACCTGGTTGTATGCTCCCCGTCGCCCGACCAGTGCGGGGAGGTGGAATAACCCGCACCGGGCTATGTAGGCGAACCGGGGACACCATGCGTAAGGCTGGTGCCATGTAAGCCGGCCCGAGGAGACGCACTGGTGGCCAGATGCGTTGGACCGGCTTCATGACATCCGGCTCAATCCTCAATCTAGCCCGGCCTATACGAGGAGCTGGTATGTACCGCACCGGGCTATGCACACGTCCAGGAGACACCGTGCGCTCTACTGCGTAACACGGTGTCTGCCCGTACTCCCGCTCTCCACGGTAAGCATGGGAAGTGGGCGCAGGTCTCCTACCTGCCCTCGCCACACTACCCTTTATCCCCCCCCCAATAAATTTTTGGGGTTTCTTCACGGGCTTCCAGCCACGCCTCCATGCTGCCTCCTCATACCACCGATCTTGGGCTTTCGCTGCCTCCATCTCCTCACGAGCGCGGCGATATTCCCCAATGTGAGCCCAGTGTCCTTTTCCCTCCAGTATTTCCTCCCATGTCCAGGATTCCTGTGTAGTGGGCCACTGCTCGTACTCACGCTGCTTGGTCCGGGTTTGGTGGGTGGTTCTGTAACGGCTGTCGTCTTCCTCCTCCTCGGACG
The DNA here is from genome assembly GCF_045679555.1 of Salvelinus alpinus. Lineage (NCBI taxonomy): Eukaryota > Metazoa > Chordata > Actinopteri > Salmoniformes > Salmonidae > Salvelinus > Salvelinus alpinus. The sequence continues at coordinate 72,622,792 of NC_092086.1, forward strand.
AGGAGAGGCGACAAGGATCAGAGGACCAATATGCAGCGTGAAATGTAGACATAATGAATTTATTAAAGTAAAGACGAAAAAACACGAAAACACTTTAACAAACTACAAAACAACAAACGACGCAGACCGACCTGAACATAAGCACTTACATATACACGAAGAACGCACGAACAGGTACAGACTACAAACAAACCGAAACAGTCCCGTGTGGCGCTACAAACACAGACACATGAGACAACCACCCACAACAAACAATGTGAAACAACCTACCTTAATATGGTTCTCAATCAGAGGAAACGTAAAACACCTGCCTCTAATTGAGAACCATATCAGGCAACCCAATAACCAACATAGAAACACATAACATAGAATGCCCACCCCAACTCACGCCCTGACCAACTAAACACATACAAAAACAAGAGAAAACAGGTCAGGAACGTGACAGTTGAAGTCAGTAGTTTGTTCTTCTGTTGGACAGAATAGTCAACATGATGAACTAAACATGTATGACAGCAGCATAAAACAAAACAAATTATGAATGTCCTTCTGCCACCAGATCAGAGGAAACAGGCTATATGGACACAATGACGCTGACGTCTGGACACAAGTGACTAACACAACAGTTCATACACTACATATACAAAGGTATGTGGACACACCCTCAAATTAGTGTATTCGGCTATTTCATCCACACCCATTGCTGACAGGTGTCTAAAATCGAGTACACAGCCATGCAATCTCCATAGCTAAACATTGGCAGTAGAATGGCCTTACTGAAGAGCTCAGTGACTTTCAACGTGGCACCCTCATAGGATGCCAGCTTTCAAACAAGTCAGTTTGTCAAATTTCTGCCCTGGTAGGGCTGCCCCGGTCAACTGTAAGTGCTGTTATTGTGAAGTGAAAACGTCTAGGAGCAACAACGGCTCAGCCACGAAGTGGTAGGCCTCACAGAACAAGACCACTGAGTGCTGAAGAGCGTAGTATGTAAAAAATGTCTGTCCTCGGTTGCAACACTCACTACCAGGCTCCAAACTGCCTCTGGAAGCAACGTCAGCACAAGAACTGAAATCACCATGAGCAATGCCAAGCGTCAACTGGAGTGGTGTAAAGCTCGCCGCCATTGGACTCTGGAGTAGTGGAAACGCGTTCTCTGGAGTGATGAATCACGCTTCACCATCTGGTAGTCTGACGGACGAATCTGGGTTTGACAGATGTCAGGAGAACGCTAACTGCCCGAATGCATAGTGCCAACTGTAAAGTTTGGTGGAGGATGTATAATGGTCTGGGGCTGTTTTTCATGGTTGTGGCTATGCCCCTTAGTTCCAGTGAAGGGAAATCTTAATGCTACAGCCTACAATGACATTCTAGATGATTCTGTGCTTCCAACTTTGTGGCAACAGTTTGGAGAAGGCCCTTTCCTGTTTCAGCATGACAATGCCCCCGTGCACAAAGCGAGGTCCATACAGAAATGGTTTGTCGAGACTGGTGTGGAAGAACTTGACTGGCCTGTACAGAGCCCTGAACTCAATCCCATCGACCACCTTTGAAACCTTCGACTGCGAGCCAGGCCTAATCGCCCAACATCAGTGCCCTATCTGAATGGAAGCAAGTCTACGCAGCAATGTTCCAACATCTAGTGGAAAGCCTTCTCATAAGAGTGGAGGCTGTGTTAGGCAGCAAAGGGGGGACCAACTCCATATTAATGCCCATGATTTTGGAATGAGATGTTCGACGAGCAGGTTTCCACATACTTTTGGTCATGTAGTGTATATAGAAGTCTCTTGCTCTGGTAGAGACTAGATAAATGACTGTAAAATGGAGAGACGGGCCTCCCGGGTGGCGCAGTGGTCTAGAGCACTGCATCGCAGTGCTATGCTGCGCCACCAGAGTCTGGGTTCGCGCCCAGGCTCTGTCGCAGCCGGCCGCGACCGGGAGGTCCGTGGGGCGACGCACAATTGGCTTAGCGTCGTCCGGGTTAGGGAGGGTTTGGCCGGTAGGGATATCCTTGTCTCATCGCGCTCCAGCGACTCCTGTGGCGGGCCGGGCGCAGTGCGCGCTAACTGAGGGGGGCGGGTGCACGGTGTTTCCTCCGACACATTGGTGCGGCTGGCTTCCGGGTTGGAGGCGCGCTGTGTTAAGAAGCAGTGCGGCTTGGTTGGGTTGTGCTTCGGAGGACGCATGACTTTCGACCTTCGTCTCTCCCGAGCCCGTACGGGAGTTGTAGCGATGAGACAAGATAGTAATTACTAGCGATTGGATACCACGAAAATTGGGGAGAAAAGGGGATAAAATAAATAAAAATAAATAAATAAAAAAAAAAAAAAATGGAGAGACTTTGCTTACATCATAAAGTTAAGGTACCCAAATCTACATGAGCGTGAAGCCTATTGTTGTTTTACAGTATATTTAGCTGTTGTTTTAGCACTGATGCACAATGCAGTTTGGAATTTTCACTACATTTGGATAATATCCCATGCCCCAAAGTATGTACTTTGAGACTGACGACATTGGTGGCCTAAAATGGAGTGCAGACATGTAAGTGTCAATCCAAAAGGGTACCTAACCCTTATACTATACTGCATGATAATATCCCCCTGCATTCTCTCACGCTGGAAGACCAAAGCGGCTTAACCTAACATTATAGAACAAGACAGGCCGAAGAGATGCAATATTTTAGGACAAGGCATTCATATTCCCAGCAGACCTTTGTGAGCTGGCAATAACGAATGTTGTTCAATGCTACCACAAGTGAGATGTGTGGTGTAGGCTTCTACATTTGGAGGTGAAAGATACTCTGTGATTATCAGTGGCAATATTATTGTGGGCCTGGGGACCGTGTGAAGCACATCACTCAAAGATTTGGAAGCCTATGACCTGAGGATGACACAGCAGTGATCCATTCCCCTCTGGGGAAAGCTATCTGCAATCCTAATAATGTAAGGTGTACTGTATAAAGATGGTTCAGTGCTGTGATATAATTATTTGGACTCTACAGCACGTCTGGGACTTTTGAACCCTTATGATAGCGATCATTACCTCTGCACTATGGGTGGATTGTTGGAGCCTTGACAAATCTCAGAATGGAGCCAAATGAAATGCATGAAGTGGCATGTTCAATGAGAAAACAAATTGGAGTCCCCATTTGTACATCGAAACTTTCTCTCCACTTGGAAGTGAATGGAGCAGCTGTGCTGTGAGGACATCTGCTTAGCCAACTGTGGCCAATAGTGGTTGTTTATATGCTACGTGTTTTGAATTATGCTATTTTTAGGCTGCGTAAGATTTCTTTCATGTAATGTTATATTAAATCTCTTCTTCACAAACTGAAAACAATTGGATAAAGTCTAAACATTACGATGGGAATTATTGCATTGGCTCTTATCATAAAGTTGATCCCTAACAGTTATGAACCACCTAAATAGTAATTGCCATTCAAAATAAATATAATGGCCTCTTCGTATCATCAGCATCTTATGATCGTTTTGATAAATGTTTATTTGTTGAAATTAAGACTTTTACATATTGCTCACCTTGAATTTCGGATTTAAAAGCAATTCCATTCGTTATAGAACAACGAATTCATAGGCTTCATGCAACATGTTGTACAAATTGTACACACGCACACTGTCCACCTCATTGGATAAAGTATGCATCGCACGCGCGTCAGGCAGGAGGGTACCACGTGATTAAGATTTGGTTGATTGATGCGGCGTTCAGCATTTTGTTGAATCCTGAGAGTGAGGGAGAAGCCTTTGAGAAAGGAGCTTTATGGGACACAACACATACGAAAACGAATGAGCATTTTTTCTTTCTATCCTTCATTAGAGGAGTGCCAAAGAATGGTCAACACAGGGCAGGCTATTGCGAACAGTCCGTGAGTTTTGAACCACAGCTAGGGATGGACTTGGACTACTAACGTTACCGCGGATTGAGTGAAAATGGTCAACATTGTTGTGACTCGGGACTTCTAGAATTATAAAGGCGAGGAGAATTAAGGTAGCCTAACATCGAAATGTGGTAGGCATATTATGTGGACTGCCGTTTTCGATCTGGAAACTAGATGAACTATCAAATCACCACATGAAACGCATTTAGTGATTTGGGTTAGGAAACGCGGAGTTATCCGAGATTAGTCGAGTGTTTTTTTCGTATACATTATGTTACGTGTGAAATAGCCTTTTTTGCTTACTGGAGGTTCCTCTCGCCTGTGCACTGGAACTTTAATAAAGGGATGAGACAGCCGGCAAAAGGCACGCGTTGTTGAACCCTAGCCCGTGTACCCTACCGCGCAGTAAAAACCGACGGATGGTCTCCATTGTCAGTTGGCTACATTGTTACATCGGGGCTTGGTTAAATGTTCTGTTTAATTGGCTCCGTATCATGGAAAACTACACCCACACCCACAGTCCAGTTTTAGGTTTCAGGACCGTTTGGAAAACACGTTTATCAATTTCAGGCGCTGCAGTTTATAGCCTACCAGCATCAGACCTCCGCATTTAGCGTAGCCAACTGAACGGCGAGGAATTCAACATCAATAGTTCTTTTTATTGCAATGTATGAGTACAATTGCGCATTTGTTGAATTATTTAACCCGTGGACTTGGCTACATATTTGGAACATGCATGGTGGACTATTTCATTGAGGCCGCAATTGAAAACAGACGCGTGGGAGTCTCGACCCACTTGATCCTGATACCTGTAACTTTCTTCTCCGGCTTGGAGCCCCTTTTTATAAAGAGAAGACGTTCGTTCATCGTGCCTTACATTTTGTTTTCATTAAGCCAGTCAGACATTTGTAGGATTTGACACAGACCGATTCAACAGCCTCACATCTTGTAAACAATTCAACGTTAGACTCTTGAAGCACCTGCCGTAGACCTAACACCGGTCGGAAGCTATATTTGAAGACTCCTGTATTCAAGACTGCTTACTGGATTTACTGAGATCTACGATGTCAATTTCACCATATCGCAGAGGAACTCTTCTGCTCTGTGTGGCGCTCATTTCTAATGGTAAGTGCCTAACCGAGTGACATACAGTATGCTTCAGAATGATGATTAGCTGGGTGTCTGAACTCCATGATATGTCGGCCTACATCTCGGTGGAGTTGGGTTGCGACGACTGTGGGCGGCGCCTGTTTGATTGTTATAGGTAGGCTATGTCAAGCGAGATGCGATTTTGAGATTTCAGAGTAGAAAACACAGTTGCAGTGTCGCCTAAGCGCAACTGCCCCTACGAACCAACTTCTCATTTAGAAAACAGGTTATATGGCATCGATATGAGTCAAACATTTGATTATACTGTCAAAATTGACTACAGAGTGTAAATTGGATGACACTTAATTATGACCAAAATTATCGTAACGGAGTTTTGTAGGATACCTGAGTATATCACTAAATAAATCAGGGATTGGCAACTCCAGTCCTCGGGGCCTGATTGTGGTCAGTTTTTCCCCCAGCTAACACATCTGACTCCAATAATCAACTAATCATGATCTTCAGTTTAGAATGTGGGGGGGTTCATTTCATCCTGCCCACAGCTGGCAGCACACATGTAATCATCAATTCTGAGCTGCATGCAACTTGATAGTAATGTCCATGGTAAATGTGGTTTGACTCTGGATGTCCTTATGGGGCTAGTTAGAGACTATCTGTAAATTACACAATGGACATGGGACAATGTTAAAAATACAATACCTCAATGTCAGTGACGCAAACCAACTATATATTAAAATAGAAACATTTAAGGCATTTATTGAGAACTAAAATGTATTCAACATCAAAATATTGTCTCATTTATGCTGTGTAATATATTGACGGCCCTAACTAGCCCCAGAGATAGACTATTCAAAGTCAAAACACATTTGCCACAGTCGCACACAAGCCGACTGAAGAGAGAACATTTGTCTTAGTCTTCCCACCTGCGAACACCCACATCAAACCACACCCAGAAACCAACTCTCATTTGAATTCAGTAATGGCCGATAGCGTTTTTTTAATGAATCAAATCTAAATGAGGCCAAAGCAGGAAGTTCAGCTTCTCTTTAAATGTGGGTTTGTTATTCTGCACACACACAGTGTAATATAGGTAAGGATTAAGTTATTAATGCAAGTGAGGTATACAACCAGTTGTATGCTTTCATTTGCAATGAATGGTCCTGGGCAAGTGCACTTGAGGGTCCACAAGCGGCATCTCTCCACAAGGTGGGAGCAGGGCTGTGTAGCTTGCCACCCTTTAATAACAGGTTTTTGTAGCCTATGTTTTTAGGAGCTCTCAATTTCACTAGTCTCCTTATTTTCTGAACCCAATCGAAAAAAACATTTTTCAATACCGTATAAATATTTATGGTGTGCTCTTCCATTCAGGTTTAGGATGCTCCCTTTTGCCCCATTTGCAGTAATGCACAAAGAGGGATGCACTACAACTGAAATAAAGGCTTTTACTAGTCTGCAAAGTCACTATAGTTTGCAATCTATTCCTTACATGAGGGACCCCCAAAGACAGTGGTCAGTATTGCATCACATTGCTAAGGATAGCGGTCAAAAGCAATTTCACCAAGGGATCACTCATGATCTAGTTCCACTGAAGGGTGTGTTGCTGGCTCTACATTAAAAACAAATAATTGGTAGCACTGGTGCTCCCTCCCTAAAAAATGTAGGTGCCCCACATGAAATTTAGGCGCACCACAAAATAAGATTTGTTAAATTGAGATACAGCCTATATGAATTCTAGTTACACCAAACAAAAATATAAATGCAACAATTTATTTTTTATTTTTTACCAAGTTTATATAAGGAAATCCAGTCAATTGAAGTAAATCATGGATTTCACATGACTGGGAGTACAGATATGCATCTGATAATAATTAGGTAGGGGCGAAGACCAGTGGTGATTTTAGCATGTAAATCTTGGTGGGGCAAAAAATTAAGTGGAATGCATGTGTAACGGATGTGAAATGGCTAGCTAGTTAGCGGGTACGCGCTACTAGCATTTCAATCAGTTACGTCACTTGCTCTGAGACTTAAGTAGGGTTGCCCCTTGCTCTGCAAAGGCCGCGGCCCTTGCAGAGCAAGGGGAAACCCTACTTCAGGTCTCAGAGCAAGTGACGTAACCGATTGAAATGCTAGTAGCGCGTACCCGCTAACTAGCTAGCCATTTCACATCCGTTACACTCACCCCCCTTTCAACCTCCTCCTTTTCCGCAGCAACCAGTGATCCGGATCACTGGTTGCTGCGGAAAAGGAGGAGGTTGAAAGGGGGGTGAGTGTAACGGATGTGAAATGGCTAGCTAGTTAGCGGGTACGCGCTAATAGCATTTCAATCGGTTACGTCACTTGCTCTGAGACCTGACGTTCGCGATCTCCCCCTATCTGCAAGCGGGGCCAATCACAACACCCCTTATTGTCATCAGAGTTGAACTAACCAATAAGAATGCTTGAACATCAAATACACATTTCTTTAGAGGCAAGTGGAAACATAACCAACCCTGTTACACATGCCAGCAAAGTATAACACTAAAAAATACATTCATTGCAATATAACGGTGACAAATGGTGCCCACAAACTGTTAAGGTCTAAATAAAGCTGTCCCACCATCTTACACCTGGCTATCGGCGAGCATTGTCTGGAAGTGAAACAGTTCATTCAGCCTCATTTACTACCTTTAAAATAAACCACAAAAAAAACATGGCTGACTTGCTTAAACAATTGTGGTTTCTAATGAAAATTGAGATGTACGAACAATGGTATAAGGGGACAACAAGCAGTTAAGAGGCAATCCGTAATTTCGATTAAGACAATGAGCGAGCTAGGACGGCCGTAACGTCAGTCAATAACTATTTGTTTAGCACTTTTGAAATGTACAGTGACAGAATTCAGAACATGGGCTGTTCTTGCAGTGCTCTCACTGTACGCCAAGTTAGAACTGTAGGATAAATAAAGGCGGCATATAAGTAGACGAAAGCTCTTCCAATATAACGATTGATTACATTTCTCTAAAACAGGTTATAGGCTACAGTAGAACAGTAGGTGAAATTTTTAAGAGGGGTAAATGGACCAAATTATTAGAGTGAGGCACATGGGCTACTAACATCTTACTACACAACACACACTTAGTATTACTTTCTTAGCTACAGTATCCATATCTCCCTGGCGTATTACATCATTTATGCAGCAGCATACAATACATTTTTGGACTCACATTGTTGTGCTGTGCTCACTTGAACAGGAAGGTGGTGTGGTGGTCCTCCAAGTTAAATTGTTTTGAACGCGGCACAAATCATCCTTCATTGACAGCATGGCCAATGTTGAATGTTTATCATTTTAAACTTGGAAAATAACCCCTTAATCCCAGATTTGGGACAACACAGCCACTGTCACTGGTCCAAACCACTCGTTGTTGAATTTGTGATTTCCAACATTACACAACTGTAATGTTTATGGGCGATGACCACCGATACGTTTTAACTATAATTTCTCTTCATTATTTCTCTTCATATGTAGGGTTGCACATTTTGGGGAATATTTGGAGGTGGAAACGTTCCGTGGGAATTCATGGAAATATATCCAAATTAATATTAATACCATTTAAATGTATTGTTTTTTGCATTGGATATATTTATGATATGGAGACAGAAACATAAGGTAAAAGGTTTATCATAAGTAGACATTATTGCCATATTGTATCTCCATCCCAAGGCCCTTGCTTGGAAGCGTACTTTGCCAGACTGCCAGGAACCTTGCCCTCATCCAGGCCAAGGTGGCGAGACACGATAGTGATGACACCATAGGCCTTGTTGATCTTTGCACCTGATAGAATGCTCTTGCCAGCATACTTGGGGTCCAACATATAATATACACTGCAGCGTGTATGGGCTTCAGGCAGAAGTCTTCACGCTTTTTGATTTATTTCAGAACTGCAGTTTCCTCTGTTTGGAGCAACAGTGAAGTGGGCAGGGCAGTACAAATTTCTTCTCTTACATCTGCAAGCAGTCTGAACATCAGACAGGATGGCATTGTCTCCCTCGATCTGTGCAATGGCTACTGCTATAGGTTTCAGGCTGCTTTACCCCTCTCCCAAAATACATCATCCAGGAGGATCCTGTTGATGGGCCTGTCCATATCGGCAGACTGAGATATGGCCATTTCTTGGAGAGACTTGTTTCCCTCCAGGAGTCTGTCAAACATGATGACAACACCACCCTAATGGGTGTTGCTGGGCAGCTTCAATATGGTGCTCTTATTCTTCTCACTTTGCTTGGTGAGGTAGATTGCTGCTAGAACTTGATGACCCTTCACATACCTAACCATTTCCTTGGCTCTCTTGCAGAAGTGTATCCATTGTTTTCAGTGCCATGATGTCCTTGAGTAGCAGATTCAATACAAGAGCAGCACAGCCAATGGTTGTGATGTGAGGGTAGGTCTCCACTTTAGACCAAGCAGCCTTCATGTTCTGCGCATTGTCTGTCACAAGTGCAAATACCTTCTGTGGTCCAAGGTCATTGATGACTGCCTTCAGCTCATCTGCAATGTAGAGACCCATGTGTCTGTTGTCCCTTGTGTCTGTGCTCTTGTAGAATACTGGTTGAGGGGTGGAGATGACGTAGTTAATTATTCCTTGCCCACAAACATTCGACCACCCATCAGAGATGATTGCAATACAGTCTGCTTTCTCTATGATTTGCTTGACCTTCACTTGAACTCTGCATCCAGAAAATGAGTAGATAAAGCATGTCTGGTCGGAGGGGTGTATGCTGGGCGAAGAACATTCAGATATCTCTTCCAATACACATTGCCTGTGAGCATCAGAGGTGAACCAGTTGCATACACAGCTCGAGCAAGACATTCATCAGCATTTCTCTGACTACGTTCCTCCATTGAGGCAAAACAACTTCTGATTCCAGGAGGACCACGAGCTGTTGCTATCGATAAGGTGTCTGATTCATCATTTTCACCTCGAATAGAAGTAAAGGGACTTTTGTCGGAGGTTGCTTGTTGTGAGCGCTGAGGGAACTTTATGCACTTGGCCAGATTATTCTGGATCTTCACATATGATTTGGCACAGTATTTGCAAATGCACACAGCTTTTCCTTCTACATTAGCTGCAGCGAAATGTCTCCTAACATCAGATGGTGCCCGTGGCATTTTCCTGTAAAGATTAGGGAAAAAATGAGTAAAGAAAACACACTACAATTCCATGTACAGATAAAGTTAGATTAAACCACTCCTTTGTAAGATAAATGTTTTAAAATGAAACATGTATGGAAACAGGTGAATTAACACTGTTAGTTAGCAGGCTCAAGCAAGCTAAAACCCACATGGTAGCAAAAACTAACTAGCGGAAATTAAACAAGTTTGAAATAATTTAAACACACTTTACTGTAGGCTACTATTTACTTGTTAACCTCTCTGGTACAAGTGGGACCCTCGACAACAGCCAGTGAAATTGCAGGTCGCCAAATTCAAAACAACAGAAATCCCATAATTAAAATTCCTCGAACATACAAGTATTATACACCATTTTAAAGAGAAACTTCTTGTAAATCCAATTACTGTGTCCGATTTCAAACAGGCTTTACGGAGAAAGCACACCATGCGATTATGTTAGGTCAGCGCCTAGTCACAGAACCATACAGCCGTTTTCCAGCCAAGGAGAGGGCTCACAAAAGTCAGAAATAGCGATTAAATTCATCACTAACCTTTGATCATCAGATGGCACTCATAGGACTTCATATTACACAATACATGTATGTTTTGTTCGATTAAGTTCATATTTATATCCAAAAATCTGTTTACATTGGTGCGTTATGTTCAGAAATGCATTGTCTCAAACAAACATCCGGTGAAAGTGCAGAGAGCCACATCAAATTACAGAAATACTCATCATAAACATTGATCTAAGATACAAGTGTGTAACATACATTTAAAGATAAACTTCTCCTTAATGCAACCGCTGTGTCAGATTTCAAAAAGGCTTTACGGCGAAAACACACGACGAGATTATGTTAGGTCTGCGCCTAGCCACAAAAACCATACAGACATTTTCCAGTCAAGGAGAGGGTTCACAAAAGTCAGAAATAGCATTAAAATGAATCCCTTACCTTTGATGTTCATCTGGTGGCACTCCCAGGTCTCAATGTTAGACAATAAATGTTCGATAATGTCCCTCTTTATGTCCAAAAACCTGTTGGTGTGTTTAGTTCAGAAATCCAAAGGCGCAATGCGCGCTCTCAACTTGAAGACAAAGTCAAAGTACAATAAAAGTTAGTAGAAACATGTCAAATGATGTTTAAAATCAATCCTCAGGTTGTTTTTGTCATAAATAATAATATTTCAACCGGACAAAATCTTCGTCAATAGAAAAGGAGAAACAAGAAATGCGCCCTCCCGATCATGCGCAGGACTCATGGCTGTAAATTTCCACTGGCATTGAAAGTGCTGTATCTCCCTCATTTTTCAGAGTAAAAGCCTGAAACAATGCCTAAGGACTGGCCACATGTAGAGGAAGCCATAGATATCGTGAACTGGGTCCTAAGTCTATGTATGGTGGATAGACTTTCAATCGAAAAACAGCCTTTCAAAAATAATAGTACTTCCTGGTTGGATTTTCCTCAGGTTTTTGCCTGACATATCAGTTCTGTTATACTCAGACATTATTTTAACAGTTTTGGAAACTTTAGAGTTTTCTATCCAAATCTACTAATTGTATGCATATCCTAGCTTCTGGGCCTAAGTAGCAGGCAGTTTAATTTGGGCACGCTTTTCATCGACAATTCCGAATGCTGTATGTCATGTATGTCATAAAATATATTCACCCAACCCAGTATTGTAATCAAAACTTATCAGAAAGCATGTAGTCCTTGGCTCAGATTGTGTAGTAGTGTGGGCTCAATAGCATCTCATTAGTGTGCAAGATCTTGAGAATCAGCTGCACATGTGCATGCAGAGGGTTGCAATTCCTTTGAATTGGGGATAGTTTATCCAAAATATGCCTCAAGACCTAGAATTGCCTTGTGTATCCCACAAAAAAGGTTCACTGTTATAAGCTAACTTAATTTTTAATTATAAAAAAATGAATTTAAGCAAAATTCCCAGGCTTAACTGCCCAAAGAGAATTTCCTGGAAAGTTTTTGACCCTTTGCAACCCTATTCGTATGACAAGGATTTGCCAGGAGATTGTCAACTTGATTAATGATGACTGCTAGCTAAGATTTTGAAAGTATGATGTTGACATGTTTAGGCCAATCAAAGCTACGGTACATATAATGTGATTTGACGTCATTTTATCTGTGGCCAATGACCTTGAGCCTTCTTGGATGGCCACTTCTATGGCACCAGCCGACGGGCTAGAATTTTCAATGTCTCCTCTTACATTTGGCAGTGAGGTAAAGTACCCATGAGTGACAGAACACTGAGCCAATCACGGCACAACACTCCGTATTTTCTGCTGGCTTGCCCGCCCCACCACAACAGGAAACAGTGGTAGGCCTGATCACCAACAATGACGAGACAGCCTATAGGGAGGAGGTCAGAGACCTGGCCGGGTGGTGCCAAAATAACAACCTATCCCTCAACGTAACCAAGACTAAGGAGATGATTGTGGACTACAGGAAAAGGAGCACCGAGCACGCACCCATTCTCATCGACGGGGCTGTAGTGGAGCAGGTTGAGAGCTTCAAGCTCCTTGGTGTCCACATCAACAACAAACTCGAATGGTCCAAACACACCAAGACAGTCGTGAAGATGGCATGGCAAAGCCTATTCCCCCTCAGGAAACTAAAACGATTTGGCATGGGTCCTGAGATCCTCAAAAGGTTCTACAGCTGCAAAATGCATCCTGACCGGTTGCATCACTGCCTGGTACGGCAAGTGTTCGGCCTCCGACCGCATGGCACTTCAGAGGGTAGAGCGTACGGCCCAGTACATCACTGGGGCAAAGCTGCCTGACATCCAGGACCTCAACATCAGGTGCCAGAGGAAGGACCTAAAAATTGTCAAAGACCCCAGCCACCCCAGTCATAGACTGTTCTCTCTACTACCGCATGGCAAGCGTGCCAAGTCTAGGACAAAAAGGCTTCTCAACAGTTTTTACCCCCAAGCCATAAGACACCTGAACAGGTAACCAAATGGTTACCCGGACTATTTGCATTGTGTGCCCCCCCCCCCCCCCCCCCAATCCCTCTTTCGCACTGTTGGTTAGAGCCTGTAAGTAAGCATTTCACAGTATTTTGCGCACGTGACAAACTTTGATTTGATGCACTGAGCTAGGATGAAATACCTGCATTTAGGAGCTGCCTTACTCAAGAAAACAAAGAGACCATGTTGTATGCAGCTTCATTAACTCGATGATATATTATTTTTTACATTGTTTGCAAACTGATGTGACAAGTATTAATGCCAAAATAACATGAAAAACAGACAAGCCCCCCTCACACCTTCCCTGAATGACAGGTCACCACTGGGTATGACCACAATTTGCCTCATGCAGTGCAACACATCCCCTTGCATGTCGTTGATCAGGCTGTTGATTGTGTTCTGTGGAATGTTTCATCAGCTGCCCGGGTGGCTGGTCTCAGATGATCCTGCAGGTGAAGAAGCCAGATGTGGAGGTCCTGGGCTGGTGTGGTTACACCGGTTGGACGTACTGCCAAATTCTCTAAAACGAAGTGGCTTATTTTAGGGAAATGAACATAAAATGATCCGGCAAAAGCTCTGGTGGACATTCCTGCAATCAGCCAGCATACCAATTGCACACTCCCTCAGCTTGAGACATCTGTGGCATTGACTTTTATTTCCCCCAGCACAAGGTGCAACTGTGTAATGATCATAGTTTTTGATATGCCACACCTGTCAGGTGGATGGGTTATCTTGGCAATGGAGAAATACTTACTAACCAGGATGTAAACAAATTAGTGCACCAAATTTGAGATGTTTTTTTGTGTGTATGGAACAGTTCTGGGATCTTTTATTTCAGCTTATGAACATGGGAGCATTTTACATGTTGCGTTTTATATTTTTGATCCGTATATTTACCCACTTTGTTTCCCTGTCTGGTGTGGTTTGTAAACAACTTGTACACAAATGTCTCTGAATAAATCCAGTGAATTTGAGGGATTTATTTTTATTTTGCTACAGTAAATCCATTGTCAGTAAAATAAAATGTGATATTGTGGTGTATAAGATCAACCCAAAATAGATGTGGCATGTTTTTAAATTAGTTTATTCTTTATTTTCATGCTGCACCTCAGTGTAAGAACATACCTTTGACGCAGGCAATGGGTATTAAATCAATTGGCTTGGTCTGGCAGTTTTTTATTTTTCACAGTATATTAATATTCTAATGCAGGCTTATTTAGGTAGGGGTGATTCAAAAGAACGATAGTACTTCTAGTAGGCATTATACATGTCCTCACAGCTCCAACAGTCACCCTTTTCTCTCTGTCATAGTACATTTTAAGATTAATCTAATGAACTTCTTTGCATTTTATGAATACACATTTTGTCTTGGATGGGATCAGACCTCCTGTTTTGTCGGACAACTATTCATTGTGACGGTGGAAGTGTGGCATTTTCCAACAGCAAGTTTTATTTTTTTATTGTGCCGAAATATGTCAGTACACATCCAAAGAACACCAGTATAAAAGCCATGTTATGACAGATGCCAGATTATGTCTCCCTAAATCCTCGGGACAGCCCACATCTGTCAGTGGTTGAAAGTAATGTTAGGAGACATTAAAAGGAAGTCTCTCCTGAACATGCATGCACTGCCATCAGTTTGTTAAAAATAATGGTTGGCAGCAACCGGAAGATCATGACAATGGATATTTGGTTAACACTGAATCGAAAGTGTATAGTGCCGTCCTGGAACCTATTAACACCATTCCAAAGGTTGGCCATACTTTCTGGCTCGTCTTCAACTGTTTTAACTGCCCCTTTTACCCCATAGTTCCCACACAAACACCCTTATCCAGTCAACCAATGGTGTTGTCTACTTAGCCACAAGGTATGACTTACTGTTATTTGCTATTCAATTGATTGGTGTAGCATTATAAAAAATGTCACACTGCATTTTCATAATTTGCTGTAATGTGTGCATTCACATGAAACATCCAATGTGTCAAAGTAACCTGCTTGCCACTTTCAAAGAAATATGAAATATGATACAGTAAGGCCTAGTCTTTAATGCTTGAAGACGGTTCTACCGTTTTCTGAATGCCGTCAAGTATGTCTGGGGGAAAAAAGCATCTCTTATCAAGCAGACGAGGAGACATTGGCTATCTCTGATCAGTTAGGTATGAATATGTAGCACATACACAACACCAGTAAACATGGTATCTGAGTTGTCCTTCCCCTGTGGATCGATTTGTCTGAGACCGCTTTCACTCTGCGCTGCATAACATGCCTGAGGTGGAAGTGTTAGCAAAGTCATGTTTGCTTGGCATACCTCCCACCACTAGCCCATTTACACAGAGCATACAGACACTGGATATGGACTATAGCTACCACATTGCAGTCTCAGTCCAGGGGCCTCATTTTATAACCATACGTGTGCTATTTCTGAGAAGACAGTGCACACACCAAAATATTGACTTAGAAACTTGGCTCACGCCTTGCATGCACATGTTTCCCATTATAAATTGGACCTTTCGTAAAACTGCGTGCGGGAACGAACATAACTCTTCCTGAATAACGGCCATCATTCACATTTCATTCAGAGGTCGACCGATTAATCGGAATGGCCGATTAAATAAATTAGGGCCGATTTCAAGTTTTCATAACAATCGGTAATCGGCATTTTTGTACACCGACTATGGCCGATTTACATTGCACTCCACGAGGAGTCTATGTGGCAGGCTGACTACCTGTTATGCGAGTGCAGCAAGGAGCCACGGTAAGATGCTAGCTAGCATGAAACTTATCTTAAAAAACAATCAATCTTAACATAAGTAGTGATTAACTACACATGGTTGACGCTATTGCTCGTCTATCTAGCTTGTCCTGCGTTGCATATAATCGATGCGGTGCCTGTTAATTTATCATTGAATCACAGCCTACTTCGCCAAATGGGTGATTTAACAAGCGCATTTGTGAAAAAGCACTCGTTGCACCAACGTGTACCTAACCATAAACCTCAATGCCTTTCTTAAAATCAATACACAAGTATATCATTTTTAACCTGCATATTTAGTTAATATTGCCTGCTAACATGAATTTCTTTTAACTAGGGAAATTGTCACTTGTGTTCTGTGCAAGCAGAGTCAGGGTATATGCAGCAGTTTGGGCCGCCTGGCTCGTTGTGAATTGTGTGAAGACCATTTCCTCCTAACAAAGACTGTAATTAATTTGCCAGAATTGTACATAATAATAATTTTGACATAACATTGAATGTTGTGCAATGTAACAGCAATATTTAGACTTATGGATGACACCCGTTAGATAAAATACGGAAAGGTTCTGTATTTCACTGAAAGAAGAAACATTTTGTTTTCAAAATGATAGTTTCCGGATTTGACCATATTAATGACCTAAGGCTCGTATTTCTGTGTCATTATAATTAAGTCTGTGATTTGATAGAGCAGTCTGACTGAGCGGTGGTAGGCAGCAGCACGCTCGTAAGCATTCATTCAAACAGCACTTTCCTGCATTTGCCAGCAGCTCTTCGCTGTGCTTCAAGCATTGTGCTGTTCATGACTTCAAGCCTATCAACTCCCGAGATTAGGCTAGCAATACTAATGTACCTGTTAGAACATCCAATAGTCAAAGGTATAAGAAATACAAATGATATAGAGAGAAATAGTCCTATAACTACAACCTAAAACTTCTTACCCGGGAATATTGAAGACTCATGTTAAAAGCAACCACCAGCTTTCATATGTTCTGAGCAAGGAACTTAACTGTTAGCTTTTTTACATGGCACATATTGCACTTTTACTTTCTTCTCCAACACTTTGTTTTTGCATTATTTAAACCAAATCGAACGTTTCATTATTTATTTGAGAATAAATAGATTTTATTGATGTATTATATTAAGTTAAAATAAGTGTTCAGTCAGTATTGTTGGAATTGTCATTATTACACATTATATATATAGATAAAATCGGCCGTTTTTAATCGGTACCGGCTTTTTTGGTGCTCCAATCGGTATCGGCGTTGAAAAATCCTAATCGGTCGACCTCTTTCTATGGTGACAATAACGCCCAATAACGCTGTATGTCTTGGCCTAATTCTAATACTTCCGAAGTCTATCTAAAGGAAATTAATATGTTAATGGTGAACTTGATCAAATGTCAACCCCAACCAAAAAACGAATCTTGGTCAACCGAAAGTCATCTGGGAATTAAAAAACAAGAATTCGGCAACCTTTCTCATGTGGAATGCCAATTTCTTACCATGTCTACAGATCTGCGTGCCAGTTATGGTTTTCATATACACATTGTCATGGAACAGTAATTTATAATACCATCTTATCTCAATCATTGTAATGTGGTTAATCAAACTTCTATGAAAATGAAATAAACCTAAAAAGTTACTATTTCCATTGCCAACTATGGTAGAACTAGTCTACATTAAGCCAACATATATATTTAAATAGCCTATAAATCACATGGCCTGTAACTTGAAACATTGTACAACTATCAACTGATGGTTTCGGCCTGAAACTTGCAACATTGTATAAAGTATTCTGGGCCCTCAGTTTCCTGTGCCAGTGAGCTCGGGACAGACACAGTAAGGGATAAGAGCTCACCGGGTAGGCCTATTTTATGTTTCCACTGGCTCAAAGCATGGCATTTTGAATCCAGACGGTCGGTCAGTCTTATGTAGCAACATTTTGAAATGGTGTCATTTACATTGGATAAAAGTAGAGACTCAGAGCTAGAAAATGGTATATCATACGCTAAAGTTAAGAAACAATGGGGAAAGTAATTCTGTTTGAAAGTTGACCTTGTAACCTCACTTTTGAGAAAATGGCCCTTGACTGTTTTGCTACATCTACTGGAGAGCTCTTGTCTACACCCATTCAGCATTGTTCACACCCTCTTAAGCCTTAGCCCAACCCATCTCTTTAAGGATTCACATGTGAGGTCATGTGCTAAACTGAGTATGATTAAGACTAAAGGCTGGTTTATACTACAGTGTCCCTGGGACATCATGAACATTTTATTGTCGTCCAACATCAAATTTGTCATTGTCGTTATGAATAAGTATAAACGGATTGCATGACAGCCCAAATGGTGTAACTGGTGTATTTTTAACACCAATAAACCCATCTGTTTAAAACAAATTTACTTAGTTTATGTCAATCTGAAAGCAACTTTCTAAACAATGTTTTGGTTTGTTTCTCGCTTGTTAGCTAGCTAACATTAAGTTAGCTGGCTAGCCTAGTTAGCTGGCTAGCCATAGCATAGTATCCTGAAACGGTCACATTTTTCCCTTTTAATGCAGAGTGGTTATCGAAAGAGAGGGCTGGAAAGATTTTAAGTACATTGAACTACTGTCATTCTCAATAGATGTAAAAACAGACGTTTGCTTGCTGTTTTGAGGTAAAAACATTACATTGAGAAGCTCCACAGCTCATTGGTGGTGGTGCGTTAAGCCAATCGGAAATATTGTCAGATCCCCAAATGGGCACATTGATATGCCTATATTTGCGCGCAGGCCAGGTAGCCTATAGGCCTACTTCCATGTGTAATCAGGTGAGCGTCCTTACTCAACATTGACAGGAGCGCTCCAAATAAAGAAACAATGACTAAATTGAGAACTTGTAAATATAATGAAGTAAACCAAAACTTGTTCCTCACAAGTGTAGCACAGGTTGTGCGCTCTGCAAAAAAATGTGTCCACTCTGACAATGAGAACTGTAAGAGACTGAAACAATAATATATTGAATGATTTAACTGAAATTAACGTAACCAGACATTGTAGATTAGGAATTATTGGTAAATGTACTGCTGGATGCATGTTATGGGGGAACTGATAGACACTAACAATCAAACGCAAACAATTCACACATTGACCGGATGAAACAATGAATGTGCTCAAATTGGCGTGAGTGTATACTGGAGAGAGATGTGCATCTTAGCCACACTCCCCTTCTTGGACTGTGCCCTCCCCGCGGCCTCCGCAATGGATTAGATGGGTGCGAATCACTGTCTTGTGTGCCATAAAATGTATACATTACCAGTCAAAAGTTTGGACAACTACTCATTCAAGAGTTTAAAAAAAATGTTTACTGTTTTCTATGTTGTAGAATAATAGTTAAGAAATAAAATCGATGAAATAACACACGGCGTCATGTAGTAACCAAAATAAGTTTTAAACAAATCAACATAGTTTATAATTGAGATTATTTAAAGTAGCCCCCCTTTGCCTTGACAGCTTTGCACCTTATGCAGGGGACAATAAAACAGCACTCAATAATGTGCAGTTTTGTCACACAACACAATGCCACAGATGTTTTGAGGGAGCGTTCAATTGGCATGTTCATTTCTCTACCATAAGATGCCTCCAATGTCGTTTTAGAGAATTTGGCAGTACGCTGAACTGTAACTCAGTAAGTTCTTTTGAAATTGTTGCTTAAGTTTTTATTCAGTATAATTTAGACTGCTTTTAGCCAGTGGGATAATTTCAGTATGTTAGACCTTAGTTTCTTTCCCTGACAGGAGAAACCATTTCACAGTTCAGATTTTAAGCCTTTTAACCTCTACTTCATCACCATCCGGGAGCATCCTCATCAGTAAAAAAGCTGACTAGCATAGCCTAGCATAGCGCCACAAGTAAATATTAGCATATAAATATCATGAAATCACAAGTCCAATACAGCAAATGAAAGATACACATCTTGTGAATCCAGCCATCATTTCCGATTTTTTAAATGTTTTACAGCAAACACTATGTATTTCTATTAGCTAACGACAATAGCAAAAGACTCGACCGCATATTTTCACAATTTTTTTACCGCATAGGTAGCTATCACAAAACCGACCAAATAGAGATATAATTAGTCACTAACCAAGAAACAACTTCATCAGATGACAGTCTTATAACATGTTACACAATAAATCTGTTTTGTTTGAAAATGTGCATATTTGAGGTATAAATCATAGTTTTACATTGCAGCTACAATCACAAATAGCACCGAAGCAGCAAGAATAATTAGAGAGCAACGTGAAATACCTAAATACTCATCATAAAACATTTATGAAAAATACATGGTGTACAGCAAATGAAAGATAAACATCTTGTGAATCCAGCCAATATTTCAGATTTAAGTGTTTTACAGCAAACACAATATAGCAATATATTAGCTTACCACAATAGCCAAACACACAACCGCATTCATTCACCGCAAAGGTAGCGATCGCAAAAAAACAGCAAAAGATATAAAATTAATCAATAACCTTGACCAACTTCATCCGATGACAGTCCTATAACATCAGGTTATACAATACACTTATGTTTTGTTCGAAAATGTGCATATTTTGAGCTGCAAACCGTGGTTATACATTGTGAATATGTAGCATCGATTCACCAGAATCTCCGGAGACATTTTGGGCAGTCACCTAATCTAATCAAAGAACTCAACATAAACTTTACTAAAAATTACATGTTGGACAGCAACTTAAAGATACACTAGTTCTTAATGCAATCGCCGTGTTAGATTTAAAAAAATAACTTTACCATAACAAACAGCTTACGTTATAGCGAGACAGCGCCCGCAAAAAAGGAAGGAAAATACAACAAAACATTTTCCACAGAAATACGAAATAACATCATAAATGTTTCTTACTTTTGCTGAGCTTCCATCAGAACCTTGTACAAGGAGTCCTTTGTCCAGAATAAATCTTTGTTTGGTTTTAGAATGTCCTCTTCTCCTGTCGAATTAGCAACCTTAGCTAGCCAAGTGGCGCGAAGATGTCCATCTTCACCTAACGCAGAGAACGGAAAACTCAAACTCCCGATAAACGTTGAATAATCTGATAAAACTATATTGAAAAAACATACTTTACGATGATATTATCACATGTATCAAATAAAATCAAAGCCGGAGATATTAGCCGTCTATACCGAACGCTTTTCAGAAGCCAATGCTGATGTCCTTCCCGCGCCTTGGTAGACAAAGGAAATAGTGGTCACGTCATTCCAAGAGCTTTTGTTCGACCTCAGATCAAGCTAGACACCCCATTCCACCTCCCACTGCCTGTTGACATCTAGTGGAAGGCGTATGAAGTGCATGTATATCCATAGATTTCAAGCAAATGAATAGCAAGGCCCTGGAACAGAGCCTCGATTTCAGATTTTTCACTTCCTGTCAGGAAGTTTGCTGCAAAATGAGTTCTGTTTTACTCACAGAAGTTTCTAAAACCGTTTGAATTATGAGTGTTTTCTATCCAATAGTAATAATAATATGCATATTGTACGATCTAGAATAGAGTACGAGGCAGTTTAATTTGGGCACGATTTTTTACAAAGTGAAAACAGCGCCCCCATATTGACAAGAAGTTAAAGTGGAAATCGGAAGTTTAAACAATAACAAAATGTTGTTTTGCTAAAAAGCTGAGGGATGGGGCTGAAGAAATGTAATCACTCTCAAATTCATAGTTGTTCCTTCCATAGACTAATCTATCTGAAATGATAGTTTTAATGCTGTACTGCATTTACAAACATTGTTTATATTTTGGGTTCTGATGGGGTATGACAGTTGAACTAAGCTTGAGGTATTCAAGAATCAATGGGTATATTAAATTAAAAGTTCAAAAATTAATCTAGATACTGCAGATTGCCCCTTTTTTAAAATTGATATGTCAAAATGACGGTATGTGCTTCTATTTTTGTCAGATTTGTTACTCTATCAGCACCGTTATTACTCTTTTCCAGATGGGCTTGGGAATTCGGTTTGATCCGTAATGGACTTAAATCTCAAACGCTAATAGTTCCAACAGACTAAACCTGAGGATTTGTGAAAACGTCCTCCTTTGAAAGTCTGCCAATGACATGCGTTAAAGGCACATCACAAATCTTTTCATGTTAAGGTGGATAGTCGTGAGCCACCCGCTGAGACGCAGTATTGTGACAGCATTAGGGGCTAGTCAATGGAATTCTCAGGAGTACTGGTGCCTTCATATGTGGTGTGACACTGGACCCCCAACCATGGACTTGAGGGCTTAATGACCTTTTTTTCTGAAAGGCGCACACGTTGTTTACATGCATTGCACATTGCACACCCTTTGCATGATAGACCTCTATCAATCATTTTAATCTACAAGTATCCCAAGGATGAATGCATTTTCTGAAGTGTTCTTTTATGCCAGCTGAGGTGGTCTTAATGGCAATCCATTTTGAAAAAGTCTTTCTGCTTTAAGTAGTCCTTTTATATAATGCAAAAACATTTAAGGACACCTTGCAAATGTTGAGTTGCACCCCCCCCCCCCCCTGCAGTTGTGAAGTTGGCTGCAGATTGTTTGGGTGGTGGACCATTCTTGATACACATGGTAAACTGTTGAGCGTGAAGGAAAAACCCAGCAGTGTTGCAGTTCTTCACACAAGTGCGCCTGTCTTCCACATTCCGCTTCTGAACGGCGCACACACAATCCATGTCTCAAGGCTTAAAAATCATTCTTTAACATGTCTCCTCCATCTACACTGATTTGAAGTGGATTTAAGTGACATCATTAACCTTTCACGAGCCTCTACCCCGGGTCCGGGATCACCCCCCACCCCCCCCACACACTGATTAGCATAGCTAGCATAGCTTCACAAGTAGATAGTAGCATCTAAATATCATTAAATCACAAGTCCAAGACACCAGATGAAAGATACAGATCTTGTGAATAAAGCCACCATTTCAGATTTTTAAAATGTTTTACAGGGAAGACAAAATATGTAAATCTATTAGCTAAACACGTTAGCAAAATACACCACTTTTCTAACTCCATCAGTTTCTTACTCCTTCAGGTGCTATCACCAATTCGGCTAAACTAAGATATTGATAGCCACTAACCAAGAAAAAAACTCATCAGATGACAGTCTGATAACATATTTATGGTATAGGATAGGTGTTGTTAGAAAAAAGTGCATATTTCAGGTAGAAATCACAGTTTACAATTGCACCGACCATCACAAATCGACTAGAATTACTAGATAGAGCAACGTGTATGACCAATTTACTCATCATAAAACATTTCATAAAAATAGACAAAGCATAGCAATGGAAAGACCCAGTTCTTGTGATTTCAGACCATATTTCAGATTTTCTAAGCGTTTTTCAGCGAAAACACAATAAATCGATAAGTTAGCATACCACATGTGCAAACGTTACCAGAGCATCGATTCCAGCCAAAGAGCGCTATAACGTAATCACCGCCAAAATATATTAATTTTTTCACTAACCTTCTCAGAATTCTTCCGATGACACTCCTGTAACATCATTTTACAACATACATATACAGTTTGTTCGAAAAGGTGCATATTTAGCCATACAAAACCGTGGTTATACAATGGAAATAGTCACAACTCAAGCCTCAAAATGAGGAACGTCAGCTTTCAGAGTGATCTAGTTTAATCGAAAGCTAATCATATACTTGACTAAAAAATACAGGGTTGACAGGAATCGAAAGACAAATTAGTTCTTAATGCAACCGCTGATTTACATTTTTAAAATTATCCTTACTTTTCAATACAGGGTTCGCCAAGTGAAGCTATACCAAACAAAATGGCGAAATATGCGTTTAAAATATTTCGACAGAACAACGATTTATCATATTAAATATTGTTTACTTTGAGCTGTTCTTCCATCAGATTCTTGGGCAATGTATCCTTTCTATGTTATAAACGTCTTTTGGTCGATAGATGTCCTCTGTCCTTCGAAATGTCCACCACCAACGACCGACACCCCGAAACGTTTCCAAAGCTAAAAAGTGCACGACAAAGAAATTCCTCAAAATCGCACTAAACGGATATAAATTGCTATAAAACGGTTCAAATTAACTACATTATGATGTTTTTAACAACTATAACGACTGAAAACATGACCGGAGAAATATAACTAGTTAAACAACGATTTGGAATGAGGCAGGTCCGATGTCCATCTTGCTTGTGGCGCGCGGAGAAGAGAGAGAGATCCTCCCACGTTTTGTGGTTTTATATGGGCTGGGATTGTGCAATAGACTCCATTCAAAACGTGATGACGTACAGACACCCAGAGGAAGACGTAGGCAGTGTCGGTTTCTTCATAGCATTCACTGTCGCCTTAAAAACAGACTCCAGATCAGGGGTAAAAATTTCTGAAATCTGACCCCTGTCATGAAAAGTGCTGTAGATATTGTTCTGTACCACTCAGAGACAAAATTCCAACTTCTATAGAAACTAGAAGGTGTTTTCTATCCAATAATAACAATAATATGCATATTGTACGATCAAGAATTTAGCACGAGGCAGTTTAATTTGGAGACCCAAATATGCTAATGCGGAACAGCACCCCCTATAGTCCCAAGAAGTTAAGGGATACTAGCTTTCACCAAGTTAGTCTTTCATTGAAAGAGTAGGTGTCCTTTAGTGTTTTTTACACTCAGTGTAAAATGTTCCTCCCCCAGGCAAGATGTCTTGGCCGTCTGTTTAACCATCATAGAAAACAAAGTTAACATGGTCTTCTTTTTGTTCATGGCTACATTCTTAAGCTTTTACCTGCAGCGAGTTGTTCACTATTTGGCCATTAGCCTAACTGTAAAATCATGTAACTGCTTTCTAGGTTTTTCAGATGTAATCAAGTATCATGCAGCATTTTCATAAACATGAAGCTGTAGTCCTATTTCTATAATTGGGCCAACAGACATGAGAGCTGCTGGCAGATGATTTTGTGGGCAATACAAGAAATTAACTTTGTTAGAATATAGTAGAATGGATGTCTGACTTCTAAGACTGTAACCTTCATTCCCTGCACCAGTTTAGCTCAACCACTCTATGACATCTAGATCATTGGGATTGTCATCTTGACAAAAGAGATGCTTATTTTGGGGAAAAGGAGATAAATAATTGGGCTTTCGCTGCAGGAAAATGATAAGCGAATATGAAATAGCTGTTTTTGAAAGGCTGTGAAATGGCAGTAAGGGCAATAATTAAGACTACTGGAGTGGAACAGATTAATGTGAAAACTGTATAACCTCCCTTTTAGTGTAGACTTGTCTTTATCCAATGACTTAAAATGAGCAATTGGTTGAGGGTTTCCATTAAACTGCGCCATTTGACTATTTTATTTTGTAGGGAACTGGATCTTCCCTCTCCCAGTACAGCAGAACAAAACCACATACCATCTGGGGATATTTTATCTGCTGCACTGCAGTGGGCCTTGCTGGTTTGTGCAGAGTTAACCAACCTAAGTAAGACTTCTTCTCATTTAACAAGGGAGATTGGAAAGGCTTGCAGTCTTAGAATTGGACTGGACCAGCTCTGCAGAATAAGAGTGGGTAGATGAGACCACCCTTTGGTGGTCTGCTTGGTTACCATCCTCATCTAATCTCTTTTTGACTGAGGGTGGCGACGACCTGGGTTTAGGGCGCCAGTGTAGTCTCGGCATGATTCACAATCCTGAAAGCCTTACTCCAAGGCTGGTGTTGCTGCTTGGGAAAGCCTCTGCGCTGGGTCTTGGTTGACACCACTAAATCCAAGAGGTCCTAATGCATAACTTTTATTTAAATGTGAGACCTTGTCTACGAGTATGACATTTAATTAAATGTGGTACACTACGAAGTATTTCCATAATAGGTGGAAGGTATTTAAGTTCACTGTAGATGTTACATGCTGTGATTTCATTCATCTTTTTTTCCCCCACTGAATTGAGTTCTTGTACTACCTAATGATGGACTCATCACATATGCAGTAAGTCACACCCAAGGCATAATGCTTTGGGGACTATTCCAGAAAGTTGATCTGCACTTCCATATAGTTTAATATCAACTTAAATGTTGCCAATGTGCTTTAGTGAAATTTAAGTTTTACATAATTTAAAGGGTTGCGCTGTATGAGACTGAACTAATGAGGTTTTAAATTACATTTAAAGGAAAGATTTACAGATTCTTGATATAAATCTACTGTGGTTCAAGTTCACACTCTGAAAAGTAGCAGTTACTGCCTTTTTACTTCCCCAAAGGTTATAGACACTTTTATTTTTTTATTTTACCCCCTTTTCTCCCCAATTTTCGTGGTATCCAATCGCTAGTAATTACTATCTTGTCTCATCGCTACAACTCCCGTACGGGCTCGGGAGAGACGAAGGTCGAAAGCCATGCGTGTGCGAAGCACAACCCAACCAAGCCGCACTGCTTCTTAACACAGCGCGCCTCCAACCCGGAAGCCAGCCGCACCAATGTGTCGGCGGAAACACCGTGCACCTGGCCCCCTTGGTTAGTGCGCACTGCGCCCGGCCCGCCACAGTAGTCGCTGGAGCGCGATGAGACAAGGATATCCCTACCGGCCAAACCCGGACCGCGCGGGGCCAATTGTGCGTCGCCCCACGGACCTCCCGGTCGCGGCCGGCTGCGACAGAGCCTGGGCGCGAACCCAGAGTCTCTGGTGGCGCAGTTAGCACGTCGATGCAGTGCCCTAGACCACTGCGCCACCCGGGAGGCCCGTTATAGACACTTTCTTAGTGGTGTAAGAGTGGGTCTACTTTTGTTTGAAGTAGTTTGATCAGTCTGTGTGTACTCTTTATACTGCATAGTTTATATGTGCATATTCAGACAGCACAAATGTGCATGTGTTGTCAAAGCAAAGCACTGATTACAGGGGATACTGTCCCTTAGTTATCACAATGTCAGCCAGCTTTTACCTATCACTTATCTGAATCACAACAATACATGCATTCAGTGTTTAGCTTTGCGCTTGTTTTGAAGTCTTGAAATCAGTGAAACCTCTTTCAATGAGTTTCATTGGTAGGTGTCTTTATGGCTTTCACATTTGCGTAACGGTTTCTGTGCCTTTCTGAGAAGTTAGTCTGCCTGAAATGAGGAAAACGGTTGTAGACTGAACAGTATAGATCAGAAGAAACATTTGAGACCCTGAGTTTAGGTCCTTCGAACGTCCTGTCTTAGCATGTGTTCAGTCCACAGCAATGAAAATGACACTTCAAAACAAATAATCAAATTATTTTCTGCTTTCTTTGTATCTGACCATCTGTGTTTGAACGTGGATGCAAATATGGCAGTTGGGCTGAGAACAGCCAAGAATAGAGTTTGTAAGTGTTTTTGTGCCTGTCTTCAAATTGTTTTAAATTTGGTTGATAGCAATTACATTTCTCAACTCCAGTACCCAGGAGAGGCTTGTGGCACTGTAAATTTAAGTAGCTGCATGGTAGCGTGAGCAAGAGATGCTCTTCTTGGCAACAGGAAACTTAATTTGTTCATAAATTAATAGCCCCCCCCCCCCCCAGTCTCAGAGGCTGCGATAACTACGCCTGGAAAAACCAAAGTAAGACCAATCCAAAAAGTTTTTTTTAATGTGTTATTTCTTACAATGTTACCCCAGAAAATCTTAGGTTTTATTACATACAGTCGGGAGGAACTATTGGATATAAGAGCAACATCAACTCACTAACATTACGACCAGGAATACGACTTTCCCGAAGCGGATCCTCTGTTTGGCCTACCACCCAGGACAATGGATCGGATCCCAGCCGGCGACCGAAAACAACGGCGCCGTAGAAGGGGCAGACGGAGCGGTCTTCTGGTCAGGCTCCATAGACGGACGCACCGCTCCCGAGCATACTACTCGCCAATGTCCAGTCTCTTGACAACAAGGTAGACGAAATCCGAGCAAGGGTAGCATTCCAGAGAGACATCAGAGACTGTAACGTTCTTTGTTTCACGGAAACATGGCTCACCCAAGACATGATATCTGAGTAGGTGCAGCCACCTGGTTTCTTCACGCATCGCGCCGACAAACAAGGGTGGGTGTGTATGACTTATGATTAACGAGATGTGGTGTGATCATAACAACATACAGGAACTCAAGTCCTTTTGTTCACCTGACTTAGAATTCCTCACAATCAAATGCCGACCGCATTATCTACCAAGAGAATTCTCTTCGATCATAATCACAGTCGTGTATATTTCCCCCCCCCCAAGCAGACACATTGACGGCCCTGAAAGAACTTAATTCGACTCTATGTACACTGGAAACCACATATCCTGAGGCTGCATTTATTGTAGCTTAAGATTTTAATAAGGCTAATCTGAAAACAAGGCTCCCCAATTTCTATCAGCATATCGATTGTGCTACCAGGGCTGGCAAAACACTAGGTCACTGTTATTTTAACTTCCGTGATGCGTAAACGTCCCTCCCCCGCCCTCCCTTTGGAAAAACTGACCACGACTCCATTTTGTTGCTCACAGCCTATAGACAGAAACTAAAACAAGAAGCACCTGCGCTCAGGTCTGTTCAACGCTGGTCCGACCAATCGGATTCCACGCTTCAAGACTGCTTCGATCACGTGGACTGGGATATGTCCCGCATAACGTCAAACAACATTGACGAATACGGTGATTCGGTGAGCGAGTTTATTAGCAAGTGCATCGGTGATATTGTACCCACAGCGTCTATTAAAACATTCCCCAACCAGAAACCGTGGATTGATGGCAGCATTCGCGCTGAACACTGAAAGCACGAACCACTGCTTTTAATCAGGGCAAGGTGACTGGAAACATGACCAAATACAGTGTAGCTATTCCCTCCGCAAGGCAATCAAACAACCTAATAGAGACAAAGTGGAGTCGCAATTCAACGGCTCAGACATGAGAGGTATATGGCAGGGTCTACAGTCAATCACGGACTACAAAAGAAAAACCAGCCCTGTCGTGGACCACGATGCCATGCTCCCAGACAGACGAAACAACTTTTTTGCTCGCTTTGAGAACAATGCAGTGCCACTGACACGGCCCGCTACCAAAACCTGCGGGCTCTCCTTCACTGTAGCCAACATGAGTAAAATATTTAAACGTGTTAACCCTCGCAAGGCTGCAGGCCCAGACTCGTCCTCAGAGCATGCGCTGACCAGCTGGCTGGTGTGTTTACAGACATATTCAATCAATCCCTTATCTCAGTGTGCTGTTCCCACATGCTTCGAGAGGGCCACCATTGTTCCTGTTCCCAAGAAAGCTAAGGTAACTGAGCTAAATGACTACAGCCCTGTAACACTCACTTCCGTCATCATGAAGTGCTTTGAGAGACTAGTCAAGGACCATATCACCTCCACCCTACCTGACACCGTAGACCCACTCCAATTTGCTTACCGCCCCAATAGGTCCACAGACGACGCAATCGCCTGCACACTGCCCTAACCCATCTGGACAAGAGGAATACCTATGTAAGAATGCTGTTCACCGATTACAGCTCAGCATTTAACACCATAGTACCTTCAACTCATCATCAAGCTCGAGACCCTGGGTCTCGACCCCGCCCTGTGCAACTGGATCCTGGACTTCCTAATGGGCCGCCCCCAGGTGGTGAGGGTAGGTAACATCTCCCCCCGCTGATCCTCAACACTGGGTCCCCACAAATCAAATCAAATGTATTTATATAGCCCTTCTTACATCAGCTGATATCTCAAAGTGCTGTACAGAAACCCAGCATAAAACCCCAAACAGCAAGCAATGCAGGTGTAGCAGCACGGTGGCTAGGAAAAACTCCCTAGAAAGGCCGAAATCTAGAGGAACCAGGCTATGAGGGGAGGAGGGGGGGGGGGGGGGGCAGTCCTCTTCTGGCTGTGCCGGGTGGAGATTATAACAGAACATGTTCATAAATGACCAGCATGGTTAAATAATAATAATAATCACAGTAGTTGTCGAGGGTGCAACAAGTCAGCACCTCAGGAGTAAATGTCAGTCGGCTTTTCATAGCCGATCATTAACAGTATCTCTACTGCTCCTCCTGTCTCTAGAGAGTCGAAAACAGCAGGTCTGGGACAGGTAGCACGTCCGGTGAACAGGTCAGGGTTCCGTAACCGCAGGCAGAACAGTTGAAACTACAGCAGCAGCATGGCCAGGTGGACTGGGAACAGCAAGGAAGAGGCATGGTCCTAGGGCTCAGGTCCTCCGAGAGAAAGAGAGAATTAGAGAGAGCATACTTAAATTCACACAGGACACAGGATAAGACAGGAGAAGTACTCCAGATATAACAGACTGACCCTAACCCCCGACACACAAACATTCGAGGCTGAGACAGGAGGGGTCAGGAGACACTGTGGCCCCATCCGATGATACCCCCAGACAGAGCCAAACAGACAGGAAATAACCCCACCCACTTTGCCAAAGCACAGCCCCACACCACTAGAGGGATATCTTCAACCACCAACTTACCATCCTGAGACGAGGCCGAGTATAGCCCACAAAGATCTCCGCCACGGCACAACCCAAGGGGGGCGCCAACCCAGACAGGAAGATCACCTCAGTGACTCAACCCACTCAAGTGAAGCACCCCTCCTAGGGACGGCATGGCAGAGCACCAGTAAGCCAGTGACTCAGCCCCTGTAATAGGGTTAGAGGCAGAGAATCCCAGTGGAGAGAGGGGAACCGGCCAGGCAGAGACAGCAAGGGCGGTTCGTTGCTCCAGAGCTTTTCCGTTCACCTTCACACTCCTGGGCCAGACTACACTCAATCATAGGACCTACTGAAGAGATGAGTCTTCAGTAAAGACTTAAAAGTTGAGACCGAGTCTGCGTCTCTCACATGGGTAGGCAGACCATTCCATAAAAATGGAGCTCTATAGGAGAATATATAGGAATATGTATATATAAATATATATATATAAATATATAGGAATATATAGGAGACTGTCCCTGCCTCCAGCTGTTTGCTTAGAAATTCTAGTGACAATTAGGAGGCCTGCGTCTTGTGACCGTAGCGTACGTGTAGGTATGTACGGCAGGACCAAATCGGGAAGATAGGTAGGAGCAAGCCCATGTAATGCTTTGTAGGTTAGCAGTAAAACCTTGAAATCAGCCCTTGCCTTAACAGGAAGCCAGTGTAGAGAGGCTAGCACTGGAGTAATATGATCACATTGTTTGGTTATAGTCAAGATTCTAGCAGCCATGTTTAGCACTAACTGAAGTTACTTTAGTGCTTTATCCAGGTAGCGGGAAAGTAGAGCATTGCAGTAGTCTAACCTAGAAGTAACAAAAGCATGGATACATTTTTCTGCATCATTTTTGGACAAACTTTCTGGTTTTTGAAATGTTACGTAGATGGAAAAAAGCTGTCCTTGAAACAGTCTTGATATGTTTGTCAAAAGAGAGATCAGGGTCCAGAGTAACGCCGAGGTCCTTCACAGTTTTATTTGAGACGACTGTACAACCATCAAGACTAATTGTCAGATTCAACAGAAGATTTCTTGGTTTCTTGGGACCTAGAACAAGCATCTCTGTTTTGTCCGAGTTTAAAAGTAGAACGTTTGCAGCCATCCACTTCCTTATGTCTGAAACACAGGCTTCTAGTGAGGGCATTTTTGGGGCTTCACCATGTTTCATTGAAATGTACAGCTGTGTGTCATCCACATAGCAGTAAAAGTTAACATTATGTTTTCGAATGACATCCCCAAGAGGTAAAATATATAGTGAAAACAATGGTGGTCCTAAAACGGAACCTTGAGGAACACCGACATTTACAGTTGATATCTTTCCGACAGATAAGATCTAAACCAGGCCAGAACTTGTCCGTGTAGACCAATTTGGGTTTCCAATCTCTCCAAAAGAATGTGGTGATCGATGGTATCAAAAGCAGCACTAAGGTCTAGGAGCACGAGGACAGATGCAGAGCCTCGGTCTGACGCCATTACAAGGTAATTTACCACCTTCACAAGTGCAGTCTCAGTGCTATGATGGGGTCTAAAACTAGACTGAAGCATTTCATATACATTGTTTGTCTTCAGGAAGGCAGTGAGTTGCTGCGCAACAGCTTTTTCTAAAAGTTTTGAGAGGAATGGGAGATTCGATATAGACCGATAGTATTTTATATTTTCTGTGTCAAGGTTTGGCTTCTTCAAGAGAGGCTTTATTACTGCCACTTTTAGTGAGTTTGGTACACATCTGGTGGATTGAGAGACGTTTATTATGTTCAACATAGGAGGGCCAAGCACAGGAAGCAGCTCTTTCAGTAGTTTAGTTGGAATAGGGTCCAGTATGCAGCTTGACGGTTTTGAGGCCATGATTATTTTCAGCATTGTGTCGAGATATAGTACCAAAACACTTGTGTCTCTCTTGATCCTAGGTCCTGGCAGAGTTGTGCAGATTCAGGACAACTGAGCTTTGGAGGAATATGCATATTTAAAGAGGAGTCCATAATTTGCTTTCTAATGATCACGATCTTTTCCTCAAGGAAGTTCATGAATTTATTACTGCTGAAGTGAAAGCCATCCTCTCTTGGGTAATGCTGCTTTTTAGTTAGCTTTGCAACAGTATCATTTTGGATTGTTCTTATTTTCCTCAATTAATTTGGAAAAATAGGATGATCGAGCAGCAGTGAGGGCTCTTCGATACTGCACGGTACTGTCTTTCCAAGCTAGTCGGAAGACTTCCAGTTTGGTGTGGCGCCATTTCCGCTCAGGTATTTTCTGTATACCAGGGAGCTAGTTTCTTATGACAAATGTTTTTAGTTTTTAGGGGTGCAACTGCATCTAGGGTATTGCGCAAGGTTAAATTGAGTTCCTCAGTTAGGCGGCTAACTGATTTTTGTCCTCTGACGTCCTTGGGTAGGCAGAGGGAGTCTGGAAGGGCATCAAGGAATCTTTGGGTTGTCTGAGAATTTATAGCATGACTTTTGATGCTCCTTGGTTGGGGTCTGAGCAGATTATTTGTTGCGATTGCAAACGTAATAAAATGGTGGTCCGATAGTCCAGGATTATGAGGAAAAACATTAAGATCCACAACATTTATTCCATGGGACAAAACTAGGTCCAGAGTATGACTGTGGCAGTGAGTAAGTCCGGAGACATGTTGGACAAAACCCACTGAGTCAATGATGGCTCCGGAAGCCTTTTGGAGTGGGTCTGTGGACTTTTCCATGTGAATATTAAAATCACCAAAAATGTGAATATTATCTGCTATGACAACAAGGTCCGATAGGAATTCAGGGCACTCTGTGAGGAACGCTGTATATGGCCCTATTGGAAGTGAGGGATCTAACATTTAGTAGCCCTATTTTGAGATGAGTTATCATGATCTTTCAATAATGGCAGGAATGGAGGAGGTCTTTATTCTAGTGAGATTGCTAAAGCGAACACCGCCATGTTTAGTTTTGCCCAACCTAGGTCGAGGCACAGACACGGTCTCAATGGGGATAGCTAAGCTGACTACACTGACTGTGCTAGTGGTAGACTCCACTAAGCTGGCAGGCTGGCTAATAGCCTGCTGCCTGGCCTCCACCCTATTTCATTGTTGAGTTAGAGCTCAAGGGTGCGTTCTCAGCCCTTCTGTACTCCCTGTTCACCCACGACTGCGTGGCCATGCACGCCTCCAACTCAATCATCAAGTTTGCAGACAACACTACAGTGGTAGGCTTGATTACCAACAACGACGAGATGGCCTACAGAGAGGAGGTGAGGGCCCTCGGAGTGTGGTGTCAGGAAAATAACCTCACAGATGATCGTGGACTTCAGGAAACAGCAGAGGGAGCAGCCCCTTATCTACATTGATGGGACAGTAGTGGAGAAGGTGGAAAGTTTTCAGTTCCTCGGCGTACACATCACGGACAAACTGTAATGGTCCACCCACACAGACAGCGTGGTGTAGAAGGCCCAGCAGTGCTCAGGAGGCTGAAGAAATTTGGCTTGTCACCAAAAACTCACAAACTTTTACAGATGCACAATCGAGAGCATCCTGTCGGACCGTATCACCGCCTGGTACGGCAGCTGCTCCACCCATAACCGTAAGGCTCTCCAGAGAGTAGTGAGGTCTGCACAACCCTGCACTGGGTGCAAACTACCTGCCCTCCAGGACACCTACACCACCCGATGTCACCGGAAGGCCAAAAGATCATCAAGGACAACAACCACCCGAGCCACTGCCTGTTCACCCCGCTATCATCCAGAAGGCGAGGTCAGTACAGGTGCATCAAAGCGGGGACCAAGAGACTGAAAAACAGCTTCTATCTCAAGGCCATCAGACTGTTAAACAGCCATCACTAACATTGAGTGGCTGCTGCCAACATACTGACTCAATTCTAGCCACTTTAATAATGGAAAAAATTGATGTAATCAATTTATCACTAGCCACTTCATATAATGCTTACATACCCTACATTACTCATCTCATATGTATTTACTGTACTCTATACCATCTACTGCATCTTGCCTATGCCGTTCGGGCGTCATTCATTCATATATTGTTATGTACATATTCGTATTCATTCCTTTACACTTGTGTGTATAAGGTAGTTGTTGTGAAATTGTTAGGTTATATTACTTGTTAGATATTACTGCACGGTCGGAACTTGAAGCACAAGCATTTCGCTACACACTTTCTCTGCATTAACATCGGCTAACTATGTGTATGTGACAAATAAATTTGATTTGATTCCCATCAGACCAACTTCTTGAATAACCCTACTCCTTGAAGTTTGCAGTTTGTCTAAAAAAATTAAAATAAAATTGCCTTTAGTGTATGTGTACTGTACATACTTGATATCGCTTTTCAACAGTTAAAGTAAAGAAATTGCTGTCGGTCGTCTGACATCTTACTCAGTGTACCATATTGAGGGCACTTGAAAAAGCAGTCAGATCTGGAATGGGTGTCTAGGGAACTGACTTTCCCTTATTTTAGAGATGCAATTTAATCGTCCTCTCCCTAGGAAGCATGTGTTCAGCTTGAAATGTGGGGTTGCAGCAAAAGTGGTGGGTGGCGCTCCGAATATTCCTTCTGGTTTGGATGAGTTTTTACTCGACAAAGATTGTGTTCTCAATTAATACACACCAGGTGTCCCATATTGAAGACGCATCACCCTCTGAGCTTGTTGGTGTTTGTTTATTTAATGTTGAGGTGTCGGTCTGCCTTCTGCTCCACAACACGCTCCAAAGAAAAACTGCAGGGGGAGGCTGGCAAGTGTCTGTCTGTCTGATGTGTGGACTTCTGTCAGAAGGCAACTTGTTCCCTTTACCAAAATAACTGCATTTTGGCCATGTGCTGAATACAGTCTCAAAGACTCCAAATCCACAATACAACATAAGAACAAACATCCAAACTCCTAATGTATATCATTCCCCCCTCTCACGTGTGCTTTGGGGCAGTTGTTGATGATGTCTGCAGAGAGAATGACTGACTTGTACTGCTATAGCCTGCAGTTCCCTGGCCAGCTGGGAGCAAGATGGGACTACTTTACTGAAAAATTGATTTCTGGGAAGGACAGGCCACATTATGAGCCATTTTTATAGTTGAGTGAAGATTTGGCAATGTTGAGATTCTGACACTCCTCCGGTAGAAACAAATTAACCCAAGAAAAGTGTGTTTCCAAACGAAAGATGAGCACTCCATCCCTGAAATAAGCACTTTCACCCCTGGGAAATCAATCTCTGAGGCAACTAGGAGGGCAACATGCGTCGGACTCCAAATTACAGGGAAGGACACATTTTTCATGAACCCCTTCCCCTCGTGCATGCACGTGCACACACACACACACACAGGCCTACACATGCATAAACACACTAGGTCAGCGCTTCCCAAACTCAGGCATCAGGTCCCCAAGGGGTGCACTTTTGGTTTTTGTCGGAGCTATACGTAGCTGATTGAAATAATCAACTCATCAAGCTTTGATTATTTGAATCAGCTGTGTAGTGCTAGGACAAAAAACAAAATGTGAACCTTTTGGGGTCCCCGGGACTGAGTTTGGGAAACGCTGCACTACGTGTTGCTGTCGAGTCAATTTTTCGTCCCACAATCTAGTGCTACTGTTTTAGATAAGACTGGACACCAATGTTCAAATGCTGTTTCATGCAATAAATGTGCATTGACTCGTTTTCTTCCATTTGTCATTTGCTAGAGGAAATCTGATGGTGAAACATCGAGCCAAATATTCAGCTCATTTGTGCATGGTCTGTGACCCTTTTCTTGGGACGGCTTTAAAATAAATGATGTAAACACTTAACGTTTGATTACAGCACATGCGATCTCGGCATTAACTAGCCTAAGCTCCAAGTCCTTAGAATCCTAATATTTGTTGATGTGCAGAAATACATCTGACTTTCTCTGAAGTTATTGAACCAATCTGGCAACCTCAGTTAATTCACTTTTAAAATATGCATGGGGCTCAATGCAATAGCATTCAATCGGCGCAATCACATCTTGCTCAGCAGGGGAGAGCGACTGTCTGCCTATGTGCACTGACCTTTTTGTTTTATATATTCATGAACATTTCAGAAGACTGGCTCACCTACCCTGTTCAGAGCCTCTAACTGAAGTTGATCTCACTTGTGTACAACAACGCAACCTGCTTAAAAGGCTATTCAAACTTTTTCCCCCTGATGTTATACCCTTCGTCCATTGACAAGATCCATTGAGCTCCAGGAATGTGGAGGTCACATTTTAATATAGACCTTTCAAATGAATTGGGACAAGGCCCTTCAGTAATTCGATTTATCTAGAGTGGTTCCCCCCAATAAACTCAACTGGATCAACTTGACTCAAACCTTGCTTGTTATTTCTCGATATCCAGACAATGTCAACTCAGTCTAGAGAAGGAATCCAAACCATCAGCTACCTGCTAATCTGGATAGTACATTTGGGAAGTTGGGAGTCGCAGGCTTGCCAGCAGATCCAACCCACTTGCTTACATCTGCACTAGGGTCAGACAGCATTCATGTGTAGATTAAGACACTGCGGAGCCCGTCGTGGTATGGCTTAGTAAACGCACTTCAATCCAGGGATGAGGGATGCCGTGTACTCAGTTCTCTCGTTACACCGAGAAGATTAAATGACTGCTACTTAACAATCTTCTTGGTGTTACATTTGGGATAAGGGGACAATTCAGAGTACAACACATTTTTCATCCCTGAATTTGAAGTGCTTTTTCCAAGCCATGTCTCACGGTGTCTTTATATACACAGGAATGTTGTTCGACCCTAGTGCAGCTGTAAGCAAGCGGGTCGGATCTGCTGGCTAGCTCGAGGCCTTCCTATTGTCAAGGTGGCTGCTCCAACTTTCATTTGATGTGTGGCATTGTCAACCGCGGAGGATGGGTTTGCTGCTTGCATGTGGGGCTTTTCTCTCACACCACTGCCAAGCGCCATCACTGATGCAAGTGTGATGCTTTGTCAACTGGGCTAGATTGGACTCCATCGACTCTCACACAAAGGTCTGTTGGACATGGCCATGTAAAAATTAAGTGGGGGTGAATTTGTAACGAATCCTTGGTCAAGAGGAAGACAAGGCAGGAGGAGCCACTTTTTTAAAATGTTGCAGTGTTTTGAAAATATGTCCAGATATTTTCATTAGTCCTCATGTCAAAGAGTAGTCACAAGTTGGTAGCTAATTTACGAATAAACGTTTTGTTTTTGAAATTATAGTTTCGGGATTTGACCATATTAGTGGCTCAAATTTCTGTGTTTATTATAATTAAGTCTATGATTTGATAGAGCAGTCTGACTGAGCTGTGGTAGGCAGCAGCAGGTTCGTAAGCATTCATTCAAATTTTACTGCGTTTTCCAGCAGTTCTTAGCAATGCTTGCGCACAGTGCTGTTTATGACTTGTAGCCTATCAACTCCTGAGATTAGGCTGGCAATACTAAAGTGCCTATAAGAACATCCAATAGTCAAAGGTATATGAAATACAAATGGTATAGAGAGAAATAGTCGACGGGTCATAATTCCTATAATAACTATAACCTAAAACTTCTTAACTGGTAATGTTGAAGAACTGGGAATATTGATCCACCAGCTTTCATATGTTCTGAGCATGGAACTTAAACGTTAGCTTTTTTAAATGGCACATATTGCACTTTTACTTTCTTCTCTAACACTTTGTTTTTGCATTATTTAAACCAAATTGAGCATGTTTCACTATATTTGAGGCTAAATAGATTTTATTGATGTATTATATTAAGTTAAAATAAGTTCATTCAGTATCGTTGTAATTGTCATTATTACAAATATATAAAAATCGGCCGATTTAAAAAAAAATAAAAATAAATCTATTTTTTATTTTAAAGACTTTTTCTAAATCGGTATCGGCTTTTTTTGGTCCTCCAATCGGTATCGGCGTTGAAAAATCATAATCGGTCGACCTGAGTGTATGAAAACTTATGACCCACTGGGAATGTGATGAAAGAAATTAAAGCTGAAAAATAATTCTCAACTATTATTCTGACATTTCACATTCTTAAAATTTAGTGGTGATCCTAACTGACCTAAATGTCAGGCATTGTGAAAAACTGAGTTTAAATGTATTTGGCTAAGTTGTATGTACACTTCTGACTTCAACTGTATTTAATTGTACTGATCAACAACATTTGCATAGAAGAAGCAATCTAATTTTACTAGTGTACTGTCTCTTTATGACCCATGATGTCATTCACACACATTCCTTCGAGGCTCTAGCAAATCACATTTTGTCACATGCGCCGAATACAACAGGTGTAGACCTTAACGTGAAATGGTTACTTGCAGGCCCTTACCCAACAATGCAGTTTTAATAAAATACCCCAAAAAGTAAGAGATAAGAATACTGGACTTACTAGATTTACACATCTAGCTTTTCTGGATCTATGTCAAGTAATGCAAGGGGGAAAAAATGGAACAGCGGCCATTTTGGGATGGGATGTGGATGACACCATAGCAGTCATCTTTTAATTATGTAATTAAAGAGCAGCAGTAAATAACAATAGCGGCGCTGTATACAGGGGGTACTGGTTGAGGTAATATGTACATGCAGGTAGAGTTATTAAAGTGACGATGCATAGATAATAACAGAGTAGCAGTAGAAGGGGGACTAATGCAAATAGTCTGGATAGCCATTTGATTAGTTGTTCAGGAGTCTTATGGCTTAGAGGTAGAAGCTATTTCGAAGCCTCTTGGACCTAGACTTGGCGCTCCGATACTGCTTGCCGTGCTGTAGAAGAGAGAACAGTCTATGACTAGGGTGGATCCTTTTTAGGGACTTCCTCTGACAACCAATTATTAAGTAGCATTTGACAGTCTGCAAAAATGTGTGGTAGGGCTACACTATCACTACATTATTTAATTGTCAGCCATGAACAAACCCAATCATGTTGCAGCTTTTGTTCTAACAGCATTATTTGCTGGGAGCATAAATCCTGTTATTGTGGCTATAGAATTACGGCCATATTTGCAGAAAGAATACCACCAGATGGGTAACTAAAAGAAAGTCATGAACACTTCCAGTGGGGAAGGTGGTTACTTATAAATAATATGCTGAATACTGTGCAGGTTTTGCTAGTATCCACCGCCCATTCTAGATGTCCTGGGCCCTGTTTGCCAAACACATCTTAAAGCTAAGTTCATCGTTAGAAGCTTTGTAGGAGCATCATTAAATATCCGAGCTGTTTCCCAAAACCATTGTTATTTAGGTTGCACTTAAACTCTATAACGCCTGCCTCAGACCTCTCTCAGCTACAGTTCCTTCAAAGTATTTATACCTGTTACGTTCCCCAGTTTCTGTAGCTTGTGTATTTGAGTGTGTTTCCGGAGATGGCTTCCTGAAATTCTCCCCAAACAGCTGATTGGTCGGCCCCAATTGATGATTGGAGAGCTGACCCCACCCCCTCGTCAAGACGCAGCTGTTTCTAATTACCCATTCCGTCTGAAGCTATATAAAAGCCAGTGTTCTGTTGTTCAAAGAGAGAGATCATAGGCAGGCTGAGATCATTGCTGGAGAATTTGATTGTGATATAGTCTTGGTTGTTTATCAGAAAGCGTTGGTATGTACTGTGTTAGTTGTTGCTGGGTAGCAGCTTTGATATGTTCTGTGTTTGTTGCTTTGTCAGAGCTTCTTTAGTGGCCTGAGTTAGTTTACTCAGTTTTGTTGTGAAGTGGATTGTTTGTTATTCTGTTTCATTCGTTCCCAGGGGGGAAGGGGAATAAATACTTAGGCAAGAGGCCCGCGGGCATACATATACCCGTAGTATATTCATTGTCTAGGCACACTAGGTAAGACCTGGGCGGACCACCCCCTGTATTTTGGTTAGCGCACCAGGTGGTGCTAAGTTAGGTGGGTAGGCAGGTTAGATAGGAGAGGGGGAGCTTTGACATTTACTGTCTTTGCTTTGGTTCCGTCCAGCCCCTTTTCCCCATATTACCGTGTAAAGGAATAAAGTCCTAGTAAGCGGTCAATTTTGCTTTTGTGTCATCCTTACTCGCACCTACAGCCCATACCTATTTCACTTCACGGGGAGTTGAGTTGTAGCAGGGTGTTGCGTTCCCTCTTCTCAGAGGCGTGCGTAACAATACCCCTTGACTTATTAGATGTTTTTTTCTCACCATCTACACACAATACCCCATTATGAAAAAGTGATTTTTTGTTGTTGTTGACACTTACAAAATATTTATTTTACGTAAGTATTCACAGCTCTTTGACGCTCCAAATTCAACTCCGGTGCATCCAATTTCCTTTCATCATCCTTGGTGTCACAATTTTTAACGGAGTCCTGGTTGCTAATTCAATTGTTTTGACATGGTCTAGAAAGAAAAACATCTGTCTATAAGGTCCCACAGTTCAAATGTGCATGTCAGAGCACAACCTATATCATGAAGTTAAAGGAACAGTCTGTAGCTCTGAGACTTGTGAAGAAGCATATATCTGGGGCAAGGTATAAAACAATTTCTAGTTTAACATTTTTCCATCTTTTGGGAAATGGAGAAAAAAAAATATGGAACTATCCAGACTCTACCTTGACTTGGCTATCCGACCAAACTAAGCAACTGGGCAAGAAGGGACCTTGGTCAGGGAGGTGACCAGGAACACAATGACCACTCTGACAGAACTACAGAATTCCTTGGCTGAGATGGGGAAAACCTGTCTGAAGGACAATGGTCTCTACAGCATTTCACCAATCTGGGCTCTAAGGGAGAGTGGCCAGATGGAAACCACTCCTGAGGAAAAAGGCACTTGACCGCACACCTGGAGTTTGCAGAAAGGCCAAAGATTGTGGTCTGATGAGTCTCAAATTGTGCTCTTTGGCCTGAATGCAAAGCGCTGTCTGGAGAGAACCAGGCACAGCTCAACACCTGTCTATCACCAACCCAACCGTGAAGCATTGTGGTGGCAGCATGCTATGTGGATGCTTTTCAGCGGCAGGGACTGGAAGACTGGTAGAGGGAGCAATAAATGAAGCCAAATACAGGGAAGTCCTTGAACCTGCAAACAACCTAAGACTGGGGTGAAGATTTACGTTCCAACAGGACAAAGACCCCAAGTATACAGCCAAAGTAGTGCTGGAATGGCTTCCTTGAGTGGCCCAGCCAAAGCCAAGACTTGAATCTCATTGTAAGTCTTTGGAAAAACTTGAAGATTGCTGTTCACCTCCGCTCCCTATTGAACTTCATACAGCTTAAGAAAATGGGTGAAGGGGAGAAAATCCAGATGTGCAAAGCTGATTTAGACATACCCAAGATGACT
This sequence comes from Salvelinus alpinus, assembly GCF_045679555.1. Taxonomy (NCBI): domain Eukaryota; kingdom Metazoa; phylum Chordata; class Actinopteri; order Salmoniformes; family Salmonidae; genus Salvelinus; species Salvelinus alpinus. Next base: position 72,664,388 of record NC_092086.1, read on the forward strand.
CCAAACTGTAATCACTGCCAAAGCTGTTTCTACAAAGTATTGACTCAGGGTTTGTATACTTATTTAAAAGAGATTTGTGTATTTCATTTTCAATACATTTGCTAAGATTTTTATACATATTTTAACTGTCATTGTGGGGTATTGTTTGTAAGAAAAAGTATTTAATCCATTTTGAATTCCGGCTGTAACACAACAAAAATGCGGAATACATCCAGGGGTATTTGTATTTCTGGTGCCTACAGAATCTATTCACACCTTGACTTTTCCCCCCAAAATGTTACAACCTGCATTTTAAATGGGTTAAATGTAGATTTTGTATCATTGGCCTACACGCAATACCTCGATGTCAAAGTGGAATTACGTTTTACATTTTGACAAATTAATTCTAAGTGAAAGGCTGAAATGTTGAGTAAGTATTCACCCAAGCCTAAATAAACAAGTTCAGGAGTAAAAATGTGCGTAAGTCACAAGTTGCATGTACTCTGTGTGCAATAATAGTGTTTAACAAAAAAAAAAAACGACTACCTGGTCTTTACCCCACACACACAATTATCTGTAAGGTCCCTCAGTTGACCAGTGAATTTCAACCACAGACCAGGGAGGTTTTCCAATGCCTCGCAAAAAAGGGCACCTATTGGTAGATGGGTAAACATGGAAAAAGCAGATATTGAATATCCCTTTAGCATGGTGAAGTTATTAATTACTTAGGATGGTGTATCAATACACCCAGTCACTACAAAGATGCAGGTGTCCTTCCTAATTTGGTTGTCAGAGAGGACGGGAACTGCTCAAGGATTTCACCATGCAACGACATTGTAGTTACTACACAATACTAACCTAAATGACAGAGTGAAAGGGAAGCTTGTACAGAATAAAAATATTACAACATGCATCCTGTGTGCGTTAAGGGACTAAAGTAAAACAGCAAAGAAATTAACTTAATGTGCTCAATACAAAGTGTTTATTTGTATTTATTATGGATCCCCATTATCTGCTGCCAAAGCATCAGCTACTCTTCCTGGGGTCCAGCAAAATTAAGGCAGTTATAACCTTTTTCTTTTTAAGCATTACAATACGTTCACAACACATTGTGTGCTCTCAGGCCCCTATTCTACTACCACATACCTACAACACATCCATGTTTACGTGTGTGTATAGTGCATATGTTATTGTGTTTTGTATGTATGTCTGTACATATGTTTGTTGCATCACAGTCCCCTCTGTTCCATAAGGTGTATTTTTATCTGTTTATTAAATCAAATTTTACTGCTTGAGTTACTTGATGTGGAATAGAGTTCCATGGCTCTATGTAATACTGTGTGCCTCCCATAGTCTGTTCTGGACTTGGTCTGTGAAGAGACCTCTGGTGGTATGTCTTGCGTGGATGTCTGCGCTGTATGCCAGTAGCTCAAACACACAGCTCGGCACATTCAACATGTTTGTTCTGCCCTCACAAAGTGTAAGCTACAAAGCTTGCCAGACAGTTTACGTTCTTCTGATAAAGAATCAGGGAGGCACTGGTACCATTTTTAAGAATCTTTAGTAGATTATATTTTGCTTGTAAAACTGTAACCAATACAGAAAGGAGAAAATGTATTAGAAAAATCTATATACATTCACACAAATGGATACAAATAAGGAAATGCATTTGAATTAGCAAAAGCATGTCCGGATAACTCAAAAGTACTTAGACTTAACTTTAACCAAGGCCTAATAAGATGGAAAAGTAGAGCTTGTCTGTCTGTTCCTCGGATTGTTCTGACAGGAAATAGCTCTGTACCGAGGGTTAGCAAATGAAAAGCTATAGTACCCAAATTCGCCACGAGATGACAATATAATACTTTGTACAGAATTACAGCTATCAGAACAATGTCAATACGTCTCACAAATACAAGTAGTGATGAAGTTAATCTCTCCTCCACTTTGAGCCAGGAGAGTTTGACATGCATATTATTGTTGGCTCTCTATGTACATCCAAGGGCCAGCCGTGCTTCCATTTTCTGAGCCAATTGCAATTTTCCCTATCCCTCTTTTTGGCACCTGACCACACAACTGAACGGTAGTCCAGGTGTGACAAAAACTAGGGCCTGTAGGACCTGCCTTGTTGGTAGTGCTGTTAAGGCAGAGTAGTGCTTAATTATGGACCTACTTCTCCCCATCTTAGCTACTGTTGTATCAACATGTTTTGACCATGACATTTTAAAATTCAGGGTTACTCCAAACAGTTCAGTCACCTCAACTTGCTCATTTCCCACATTATTTATTACAAGATTAGTTTAGGTGTATGGATTAGTTAATGATTTGTCCCAAATAAAAGCTTTTAGGTTTTGAATTATTTAGGAGTAATTGATTCCTTGCCACCCACTCTGAAACTAACTGCACCTCTTAAGTGTTGCAGTCATTTCAGTCCCTGTAGTAGCACATGTAGTAACACATGTATAGTGTTGAGTCATCCGCATACAAATACACGTTGGCTTTACTCAAAGCCAGTGGCGTGTCGTTAGTAAATATTGAAAAAAGTATGGGGCCTTTACAGCTGCCGTGGGCAATTCCTGATTCATGTTGGAGAGGCTTCCATTGAAGAACACCCTCTGTGTTCTGTTAGACAGGTAACAATCTAGCAGGGGGTGTAAAACCATAACACAAGTTTTCCAGCAACAGACTTATGATCAATAAAGTCAAGAGCCACACTGAAGTCTAACAAAAGAGCCTCCATAATCTTTTTATCAACTTCTCAATTATCAGTCATTTGTGTAAATGCTGTGCTTGTTGAATGACCTTCCCTATAAGTGTGCTGAAAGTCTGTCAATTTATTTACTGTAAAATAGTATTGAATTTGGTAAAACACAATTTTTCCAAATGTTTATTAAGGGTTGCTAACAGGGTGATTTGGTTGGCTGTTTGAGCCAGTAAAGGGGGCTTTACTAATCTTTAGGTAGCGGAATTACTTTTGCTTCCCTCCATGCCGGAAGACACACACTTTTTTGTAGGCTTAAGTTGAAGAAATAACAAATGGGAGTGGCAATATCATCCGCTATTATCCTCAGTAATTTTCTGTCCAAGTTGTCAGACCCCGTTACTTACTTACTTTTTTCACCTCTTCCACACTCACTTTATGGAATTCGAAATAACAATGCTGGTCTTTTTAATAATTTGATCAGATATACTTGGATGTGTCGTGTCAGCGTTTGTTGCTGGCATGTCATGCTTAAGTTTGCTAATGAGCCATCTGCTTCAATGAATGATGGAGCGGAGTTTTCCTTTTTTGCCCACAATTCATTTAAGATGCTCCAAAGCTTTTTACTATCATTCTTTGTCATTTTATCTTTGTTTCACAGGGATTTATGTTTGAGGCAAATCCAATATCACACATCACTAAGTACCAATCTTCATATTTTCAAGCATGGTGGCGGCTGCATCATGTTATGGGTATGCTTGTCATAGGTAAGGACTACAGAGTTTTTTTTAGGATCAAAAGAAATGGAATAGAGCTCAGCACAGGCAAAATTCTAGTGGAGAACTTGGTTTACTCTGTTTTCCTGGAGGCGAAAGAAATGCACGCCTGTTTAGGTGAGGTGTTGGCTAGCGGAGTAGAACACTTGAAAAAAAGGAGAGCCGCACGCTCTAGGAGCTCAGATGCAATAATTTAATAACCAACATTTCCACAGGCAAGCGGTCTTCATCAGGGTATAAGTCCGTTTTCCAACAGACACTGGGAAACGCATTGAATAAACTAAAACACAAAGCCAAATATACACTGAATGTTCCTGGGTGGCAGTTTTGACTTAAATTGTCTAGAAAATCTGTGGTAAGACTTGAATGTCTGTCCAGCAATAATCAACAACCAACATGATAAACCTTTGATTTTTTTAGTGTGCAAATATTTTACAATCCATGTGTGCAAAGCTCTTAGACTTACCCAGAAAGACTCAGTTAGGGCTGATCCCATTTAGTCGACTGGTCAATTGTTTGGTTGATAGACTGTTGGTTGACCAAGATTTCTTTAGTCGAGCAGTGCACAAGACACCTGTCTGATTCGTGCCTGTCTTAGTGGACTAATCCATTGTGGAGGCTACGGGGATGGCACAGTCCATCACTCTAATACTGAAATTGTATATGGTTATATTATGTCAAATTAATGGTGTAACACTAATAAAATATTATATTTAAAACATTTGGTTTCTCCCTTGTTGGATATGGTCGCTGTCCGCGGTTCTGAAACAATCTTCAGTGCGCAGTAGAATTGGGAAAGAGGGATACCTAGTCAGTTGTACAACTGAAATTTCTTCCGCATTTAACCCAACCCTTCTGAATCAGAAAGGATTGGTGCCTTTCCCTATGTTGCTATGTGCATAATAGAAAAATGATCCAACAATATTGGGATTGAGAACAATATGGTGGAGGCAGTAGAGACGAGGAAAGAGCCCTTGCCTTAAGCCATATTCAGATGGGATTTGTTTTACTGGGGGTGGTCGGATAATGTAATTATGTGTTGTGCTGTAATTTTAGTATCATTCGGATCTGCATGTCGGTCATTTGTACATGGCAGGAGAGTAACAATTCCAGCCAGAATAACCTATTGTTTTTTGGCTAACAACAATTGCGAGAGCAAACCCCAACTTAACCTTTTCACATGTGAGTTCCAAATATCTCTAACGGTCGCCCCAGCTTGAGTTGTTTTATGCACGTGATGTCAGAATGCACTAACTGTTCCAAAATGCGATTTGTTATGCAATAGGAAAGTTAGCACGCAGTGCCTGCTAATTATCTATAGCCTATTTTTCAACTTGTCAATTTAAAATTATTTTCTAACAGTTTGAATTGAGGTGTGTTCCGCCTCATTAATTTGCATAAGTAGCCCATTTCAGTGTTGCGGACAACTTATTTTAGGCTTTACTGAGCCGGACAAACTTCCCTCTTCCCGGAGAGCCCTTCCCCATTATTTCCGCACATCAACAATGCAGACATTTGCGCAGTCTTTCACGAACTGGCACATTTTCTGGCTCTCACATTTTTGCATTGTTTTCCTTACAAATAGTAACGTTGGACATTCCTATCAAAGTAAGTGCCTTTCTGTAAATTGTTTTGTCGTTTCTACTGTAGCATACAGTTCCATGGAAGCCTTTGACAACTCCAGAATTTCAGTTTTTTTTTCCTGTACTTTTTTTCATCAAGCAAACTCACCTCACCTAATTATTTTGTTTGATTAATTGATAAACGACATTCAAAGTGCGGTAACTTTCCATTGCAGATCGGTTTATTTTATGCGTGTTGCAGTCTTTGATTTCAAAGCTGTCATTAGCGTCATGCTAAATTTTGCCTTTGCATTATGGTAACTTGGAAACTTCACCGTATGCAATGGCCTATGTATTTGGGAATACTCAGGCAATAGATAGATGCTGAGAAGGGCCATTGCATATTTATGAGTGTAGTGTTTCATATTCCCACTTCTCATGTTAGTCAAGTTTTACAAGCACGAACAGTGCCTTGACAAATTAGAGCATTGGCATGCTTTGGGGTATTAGGCATTGACAGTTGTGTTCCTGCCTCCAAAAACAATTGTGTTTTCAAACCATTAGTGACTTATTGAACAATGTAGGCCTAGAGCAAGTCAGGGCATTTGTCATTATAAATATTGACATTCAAAACTATGTCAATGGGCTTTGCAAAGTGCCTGTTTTTCAATATGTCCTTGAGCACTAAAGTGCACAGGCTTTCAAAGTAAACACATCTAACAGCAGTCTAGGGGTGAATGTGGTAGACTTGCTTTGGAACTCTGTACCTGAGCTGAAAAAAATAACGGTTTAAACTCTTGGCAGATGTAACTTGCACCAGTAACGATTAAACCAGGATGGTGCCTGATAGCCTTGTCATTGTTCCGGCATAAGACCTTTCATAAAAAATAAATGTATCTGCTTTTCGCTCCACTAAGCGTGACTCATATAAAAACATATCCATTGGCTCATGACATTGTTGTTTTTCCTCCTTTTATTGGAAAGCTGTTCATTAGTGCCCGTTGATGTCCGGGGTTGGCGTGAGCTCCGCTCGGATGAAAAGCCTCCTTCGTTTCCCAGCAGCCCATCAAACGGCAGGTGTTCCATGTGTGCCGCCACCACCTCATCCCGCCAACCGCGAGGCACACACCCGTGTTAGGCTCTCTCGTGGGGGCTCATATCATTGGTTTAAGCACAATCTACCACAGACCAGCAGCACCAGATGCAGCACCAGATCTAGAACCACTCTGGAGAAACTAGAGGTGACTTCCACCAATCAGTCTACAACACAAGGACCAAGAAAGAGAATGTCTCTGGGTTATATCGTCGTAATGGTGTCATGATCTGAGATGACACGGGGTAGAGACAAAAAAAGTAGGCTATGCTTCCGCGTTGTTTTATAGTCTTACTTGCCTCTGCCAATCCTAAATTTGTCCACCGTCATGCAGTTCTTTGATTAGCATTATTAGCCAGCAGCTTTCCAAGAGCAGCTGTTTCAGCTTTTTTATTAAATGGAATATCTACATTAACCGATTATCAGCAACCATCACTCCTGTGTTCTAATGCCACGTTGTGATAGCTAATCCAAGTTTATCAAGGCCAGCAGCCCGGAGTCACCTCTTCACTGTTGACGTTGAGACTGGTGTTTTGCGGGTACTATTTAATGAAGTTGCCAGTTGAGGACTTGTGAGGTGTTTGTTTCTCAAACTAGACACTCTAATGTACTTGTCCTCTTGCTCAGTTGTGCACCTGGGCCTCCCACGCTTTCTGTCCTGGTTAGTGCCAGTTTGCACTGTTCTGTGAAGGGAGTAGTACACAGCGTTGTACGAGATCTTCAGTTTCATGGCAATTTCTCACAAAGGTCTTTGTTTCTGGCCATTTTGAGCCTGTAATCGAACCCACAAATGCTGATGCTCCAGATACTCAACTAGTCTAAAGAAGGCCAGTTTTATTCCTTCAATCAACCACAGTTTTCAGCTGTGCTAACGTAATTGCAAAAGGGTTTTCTAAATAATCAATTAGCCTTTTAAAATTATAAACTTTGATTAGCTAACACAACATGCTGTTGGAACACAGGAGTGATGGTTGCTGATAATGCACCTCTGTACGCCTATGTAGATATTCTGTGAGAAATCTGCCGTTTCCAGCTACAATAGTCATTTACAACATTAACAATGTCTACAAAGTTTTTATCAGCGTGAGTACTACAGTGAATGTGTTGATAGAACTTTGGTAGCGTTTTCCTCAAATTTGCTTTAAAATCCCCAGCTACAATAAATGCAGTCTCAGGATATGTAGTTTGCATAAAGTCCAGTGAAGTTCCTTGAGAGCCGTGGTGGTATCCGCTTGGGGAATATACACGGCTGTGACTAACCAAAGAGAATTCTCTTGGGAGGTAATATGGACGGCATTTGATTGTGAGGTATTCTTGGTCGGGTGAACAAAAGGACTCGAGTTTCTGTATGTTTTCTCAATCACACCATGAGTAGTTAATTATGAAACATACACCCTCGCCTTCTTCCTGGAGAGTTCGTTATTCCTGTCTGCGCGATATACTGAGAACCCAGCTGGCTGTATGGACAAATACAGTATATCCCGAGAGAGCCATGTTTCTGTTTTACAGAGTATGTTACAATCCCTGATGTCTCTCTGGAAGGAGATCCTTGCCCTGAGCTCATCAACTTTATTATCCAGAGTGTGAACATTAGTGAGTAATATACTCGAAGTGGTGGGTGGTGTGCGAGCCTCCTGAGTCGGTCTAGAAGTCCACTCAGAATACCTCTTCTCCGCTGGCTGTGTTTTGGATCAGTCTCTGGAATCAGTTAAATTGCCCTGGGGGCTACGAACAAAGGATTCGATTCGGGAAAGTCGTATTCCTGGTCATAATGCTGGGGAGTTGCCGCCGCTCTGATATCCAAAAGTTATTCCTGGCTGTATGTAATAACACAAAACAAATCTGGGCTAATAATGTAAGAAATTAAACACTAACTTAATACTGCAAAGCTGCCGAGGAGCTAGAAGCACGGCTGCCCTATCTATCGGCACCATTTTCTAGTACTTTATGAACACACCCGTAGCATAAACCAGCCTTTAGTCTTAATCTTTGGTTGTTTAGTACATGGCCTCACCTGTGAATCCTTAAGCTCTAGCCCCACCCAGCTCTTTAAGATAGTGTGAATGATGCAGAATGGGTGTAGACAAAGAAGAGCTCTCCAGTTGGTGTACCAAAACATTCTCGGGCTATTTTCTCAAAAGTGAGGTTACAAGTTGATCAACTTTTAAAGCAGAATGACTTTCCCCTTGTTCCTCAACTGTAGTGTATGATATACCAATTTTGCTACAAGACTGAATCGAGCCAGTCGGTCACACGTAGTGCATTACTTTTGACCAGGGCGCTATCGGCCCTGTTCAAAAGTAGTGCACTATATAGGGAATGGGGTGCTATTTGGGACGAAGGTATACTCCTGTGTTGTGGTAATAAGGGTTCCTGATGAGAGGGAGGGAGAGCTGGCCGTGTTTAGCCCTTTGGGCTTGACATGCTGATGCTGGGTTTATGATTAAGAGCTAGCTCAGCAGCCCTGGCCCACTCTCTCTACCACACAGCCCTCTGTGTCCCCCCTGGGCTCTTTGTGTGTGTGTGTGGGGGGAGGCGGCTCCGTGGCCGCCGACTGTCGTTGTGTCCCTCTAAGCTGGCTTTGATCATGCGACACATCAGTGGGGAGACTTTGGGGTCAGTTGCTGTTTGATGTGCCAGCAGGGCTGTACAGCAAGATTGCATAACCTTTAAATCCTGTACATGCCACTGCTATGGACCCCCAGCCAAGAACTTTACTGTTATTGAGACTTACTGAAAATAAAATTGTTTGAAAATAGCATGGAACAGAGCAATGTTTGTCAGCATTTTTTTATTTTCATGAGCAGAGGACCTAAGTGGATCAAGACACTGTCAGGGCTATGTCCCAAATGGCACCCTATACCCTACAAGTGCATTACTGTTGACCAGAGCGCTATGGGTATACAGCATCTCCCTCCTTGTGGCTATATTGACTTTCAAGGACACCTTTCTCCAATGGCACCAGTTGTAGGCTAGGTGATGGCTGTTTCTTTTTTGTGATTCAGGTAATTCAACATACTCTATATAGCCATTGAATTAGGCTATACATTATATATCTCTGGAAAAGGGTGTATTTATGAATTATTGACGTACATAGATATGATTAATAGGATGGTATATTTGTTTAGACCACTGAAATTGTTAAGATGTGCCACTGTAAACCACAGAAGATGAGAATTACAAATCTGGCGTTTGGTTTTAGTGAACAACTGCACAGTGTGAAGCAGTGAAAATTGCTGCATATAGCAGTAGAGAGATGGTTTGGTGTCTCTTACTAAGCAACACAATTTCACTCCGCAAGGTCTCCTATTTTCGACCAGTATTTCCATTTACTTCCTCTTATCTGATTACTCACTGGACACTTTTTGTCCAACCCCCAATCAGTGACGCTCAAAGTGTTTATTGGACTGGCCATTTCCTCTCATTGGACAGAGCCTGAGGGCTGTTCCAAGGTGCAGTGGTGACTGGATAAGTGGCAAACCGCCAGACTTGGTGGCGCACACAATGAACACTTCATTTTATTATCATTATTTTAATTACACAGTGAAAGTGCAGGTCTCTGCCCCCTATTTACTTCCTGGAGTGTCGCACACACCATTTTCATCATGTGAGTGCTGTGGGCCCTGGCTGTTTTGGAGCGATTCCGAGGTTGTCAAGAGAAAAAAATTAAATGATGACCCCATTTCATATGGGCCGGAGTACTCGGTACATTGTGCTTTTTCCCCCCTCTTACGCTTCACACACACACACACAAACAGGCAAAAATATACCCCACCTTTCACGCCCACAAACGTCAGCTAGATGTAAAGGTAATGTGAAGTGTTTAACTGTAAGTGTTTGCCAATCGTTTCTATTCTGTCGGTAAGATTAAAGTGAGTGACCTTAATTAGAGCTAAAATGTATAAGAACATGGTAAGCAATCCCAACCATGTCACAATTTCTCTTCCTCTTCAAATTCTGTCTCTGTTGGACACTGCGTACAGTCCACACATTTGTTCTGGTTCCAACCTCCACTGACAGTTAACTTGGCATGTAACATGATACATTGGCGTGCATTGCACCCAACTAGGATTTTAATGTTCCTTCTCTGTAGTTCTTCATACTTTTTGAGTAGTACATTTTAACATGGTACAGTGCCTTCAAAGTATTCATACCCCTTGACCTATTCCACGTTTTGTTGTTATAGCCTGAATTCAAAAGGGATTATATTTTTTCTTCACCCATCTACACGCAATACCACTAATGACAAAGTGAACAAAATGGTTTTTAGAAATGTTTGCAAATTGATAGAAAAATTAAATACAGAAATATTATATTTACACAACTATTCAGTCAACACGCGTTAGAAGCACCTTTGGCAGTGATTATAGCTGTGGGTCTTACTGGGTAAGTTCCTAAGAGCTTTGCACAACTGGATTGTACAATACTTGCACATTCTTAAAATAATACTTCAAGCTCGTTGAAGTTGGTTGTTGACCATTGCTAGACAGCCATTTTCAAGTCTTGCCATAGATTTTACAAGCTGATTTAAGTCACAACTAACTAAGCCACAGTGTATGTGTGGGGTACAGAGATGAGGTAGTCATTCAAAAACCATGTTAAAGTCCATGCAATTTGTGACTTGTTAAGCAAATTTTTACTCCTGAATTGATTTAGGCTTGCCATAACAAAGGGGTTGAATACTTATTGACTCAAGACATTTCAGATTTTCAAAAACATAATTCCACTTTGGTATAATGTGTGTGTGTAGGTAGGCCAGTGACTCAATCTCAATTTAATCCATTTTATATTCAAGCTGTAACAACAAAATTTGAAACAAATGTAGACGTGGGAATACTTTCTGAAGGCATTGTATATCTAGCTATTCTGAAAGAGGACAAACTAGTCCTGTAAAAGACCAAACAAAACAGCCGAAGATCACAACCCATCCTTCCTTCTGCCCGAGGGCTTGGGACCCTCTTAATTTGTCCATCTCCAAAAGCTCTGAAATTCAAGATGCTAAACTACACTGGAGAGGAGTAGATCTGGGCTAACTGCGTGCCTCCTAAGTGCACTAAAAGAAAACAAATCTGATGTCAATAGTTTTTTGGCATCACTCATCATAAAACCTTTTATGCCGAGGCTCTGCAGGCTTCAGTAAAAGCCTTTTCATTCAATGCCTTTTTCTCAGCAAGCCCAAGATTAGAAAGGACTACCCTGCCCTATTGCTTTTCTCTGTACCCTCCCCTTTCCCTCCTTCACATAATGGATTGTCAAGAGGACATTGGTAGTTTTTGTGTCATTTTTATACAACCCTTTTGAGTTAGATTTGTCTTTAATTTTCTCTCGTCTGTAGAGAACAAGTGGAGCGAACTGTGAATCCAGAGGGCTCGCTTTTCCCGTGTTCATTGAAGGTCTAGAGTGTGTCCCAAATGGCACCCTATTCCCTACATAGAGAACAACTTTTGACCAGGGCTGGGCCAATAGGGCTCTGGTCAAAAGTAGTGTAGGGAATAGGGTTAAATTCGGGATGCAGACCTAGTCCACCAGAAACACATTGGAGTACAGCTAATGCCTGCTGTAACAAAAAGCTTATGGGATGTGGTGCAGCACGCCCTTAGGGTTTTCTGGTTGACAATGTGTGCATGCCAAATGGCACCCAATTGCCTACATAGTACACTACTGTTGACCAGAGCCAAGATCCCTGCTATGTGGGCACAGGCCAGGCCGCGGGTATCTTTTTCAAGAATGACAAAATTGATCACTAACATTTTGAAGCTGAGCCATTTTGCTTTGCAGTTCCTCTGTAGTCTTACTACAATCATAACACGGTGGTGTCAGAAGTTCTTCAACCTTGTCAAATATGACCAGAACATTAACCGTCGACAGAGATTTCACAGAAAATAATGCTCTGAGTTTTGTCTGAGTTTAGAGTGACAAAGTAGCTATCTAACAGTTATCTCACGTCTAGTCATTGAGCAGCCCCACGCAGAGCGCATGGAATGGGGTCAGCGAAGGGAGCGGGGGGCAAACCGGGTCCACTGGCCATATCTTTGACACCCCTGCTGTAGAGGGTCCTCCAAGGGTTATTATTTTGTGAAGGTGTTTAACCAATGATTTGGTGACCTGATTTTGTATTTTTGGCTCTGAGCACAAAAATACACTTGTGTTCATCTCGACAATTAGCAGTTGCAACTAGAAGTTGGTCAGACCTAGTTTGCTATAAGCCTATATTTCTACAATAGAGGAAGTTCAGATACATTATACAGTCGGATGGAACATTTTCCCTGTTCAATTACATTTGGCTAAGATGATATACTGAACAAAAATATAAACACAACAATTTCCACATTTTTACTGAGTTGCAGTTCATATAAGGAAATCAGTCAATTGAAATAAATAAAGGAGTCCCTAAAATATAGATTTCACATCACTGGGCAGGGGCATAGGCCCACCCACTTAGGAGCCAGGCCCAGCCGATCAGAAGAGTTACCCCCCCCCCCCCCCCCAATTTTTTAAATATTACAGACAGAAATATGCCTCAGTTTCATCAGCTGTCCGGTTGGCTGGTCGTAGACTAAGCCTGGTTGTGAGGCTGGTTTGACGAGCTGCCAAATTCTCTAAAACAACATTGGCAATAGCCCATGTTGGAAAAAGTACCCAATTGTCATACTTGAGTCATTTCCTATTAAGGTATCCTTACTTTTACTCAAGTAAAAGTCACCCAGTAAAATACTACTTGAATAAAAGCAAAGGATTTGGTTTTAAATATACTTAAGTATCAAAAGTAAATGTTATTGCTAAAATATACTTAAGTATCAAAAGTAAAAGTATAAATCATTTCAAATTTCTTATTAAGCAAACCAGACAGCACAATCTTGTTTTTAAATGTACGGCTATCCAGGGGCACACTCCAACATAATTTACAAACAATGCATTTGTATTTAGTGAGTCCTTCAGATGCAGTAGAGATGACCAGGGATTCTATTTAAGTGCCTAAATTAGACAATGTTCCTGTCCTCCTAAGCATTCAAAATGTAAAAGAGTACTTTTTCAAGTCAGGGGAAATCTATGGAGTAGCAAGTACATTATTTTCTTAAGGAATGCAGTGGAGTAAAATTAAATTGTTAAATATAAATAAAGTACAGATTCCCCCCCAAAACTACTTTAGTAGTACTTTCATGTATTTTTATGTAAGTACTTTACACCCTGGGCAACAGCTCTGGTGGACAAATTCTCTAAATTCTTTGGCAACAGCTCTGGTGGACATTGCTGCAGTCAGCATGCCAATTGCACGCTCCCTCAACTTGAGACATTTGTGGCATTGTGTTGTGTGACAAAACTGCGCATTTTTAGTGCCCTTTTGTTCCCAGCAAAGTGCACCTGGATAATGCTGTTTAATCGGCTTCTTGATATTCTACACCTGTCAGGTGGATGGATTATCTTGGCAAAGGAGAAATGTTAACAGGGATGTAAAGAAATGTGTGCACAAAATTGATAAATAATCTTTTTGTCTGTATGGAAAAATGTTGGAATATTTTATTTATATGCAATGGCCTCCCCAAACTACCATATCAATTATAGACATGCCAGTCACTCCATAATCTTGGAGCAATTTGGCTACAACAAAACCGGCATAATAAAAAAAAATCTCCCTTTCCTTAGAGGTCATATTGTTTTCCCTTATCTTCTGTGTGAGTGCTTTGTTCATGAATGTGTGTGTGATCTTGATTGTGCTCCTCTGAAGTCTTGTGCGTTGGGTGCATGTACAGCGGTGGTCACCAACCTTTTCTGAGTCAAAATGCAAGCCGAGATCTACCGCTCAGTTCTCTAGCAATGAGGTTTGTGCAGTATGCTATAGGCCCAATACATTATCACTGCATATTGGCTACGCTTGAATTGCCTTGCCATGTTGTTCTTCTCAGACCAGTGTTGAAATATAATTTCAAAATGATCACACTGGTAATAGATCATTTGTTGTATTACTTGTAAGGCACAGCTGAGTGATCATAATAATTAGCTTTTTGTTATTACTGGAGGGATGGTCTGCATCTGATGGTCAGTCTGAGGGGAGGGATCAGTGGTGAGGCTGCCTCTCACCCAACTCACCGTCCCTTTCTCCTTCCCTTCTCTGAGTAAAGGGGGCAGTCTTCCTTCTGATGGCGAAACTTTAGTCGCACTGTATTATTTCTGCCCTAATGCACTAATTCATGTTACTCCTATGACCAGGGAAAGTGAAATATTCCTCAAACACAAGCAACAAATAATTAAACAAGGTTATTGAAACACTTTGCTCTACTCATTCATTGCAGCTGCAGTGCTGGTTGTAGCGTGAGTGGAAGTAGGGATGAAGTTTTGACAGTGCTGAATAACAATTTAAACATGAACTTACTCAAAAACAGCAGCTATTTGCTGTATTCGTAGAGTCGTGGTTTTAAGTTTTTAAATCTCCCACTAACTTTGCTTTGCATTCAAGGCTTCTCTATACAGTCTATGGCTCGAGGAAACTGTGCAGACACGGTGATCTGAGCGGTCAGCAGTAGGCCTATAGGTGCACTTGATTTGCTCCCTGGGCCTGCCGGGTAGGCGGATTTCTACTTTCAGACACATGAAATGGTTAAAAATGACAACACACTGCCTTCCTGATGCTAGGGCTGCTGAATCAAGTGCACCTACTGCCAAACAGAGCAGGATTCTTTTTGTTGACCGGTCGGTGACCACTGATGTTCAGTATTAATTTTGGTTTTGTGTGTGTACTATTCTGTGAAGCTTCATCTTTAGTGTGTGTGCACTTGCGCGCATGCACCCTTGCATACGTCTCATCTGTCAAGTCTCTTGCCCCATCCCAAGACTTGAATTACTGTTCATTCCCTTCAAGTGTGTCCCGGCACCTCTGTGATTGAAACCTGCTCTCTTTGCCTCTGCCTCCTACGCAAAGCCTGCAAAGGAACCCAGCTAAATTACATGCTGCCCACAGAATTTATCGTTGCAATGTTTGGCTTTAAAGCCCTGTGTTGCTCTCCCTCTTGGAACAGATCTGGTGGTAGACTTTGTAAGGTAGCAAGGCTATCACTTCTCAGCTCTTTTGTGTAAATATTTCAACCGGAGCTCTATATTGTTAGGAAATTAGGTTTCATACTTGCAAATCTGGCAGGTGAGGTTATGTTTTTCAGTCTTCTCAGTAAGAAGGCATTACTCAGGCAGATATTATGTTAACTCTCAAAGGCCTCTCACTCACTCTCTCACACTCGCACACAATGGAACTGTCACTGCGTTTCTGGTAGACATCTCTAAACCACAATTCTTCATTTGTGGCAAGGGTACATATTCTACTCACAAAAACAATGTTTACAGTGTGACATAAGAAACCCAACCACAAACTGAAACATGCACTCTTTCATTGTTGAGAGGAATGCTCTTTTTATATGATTACTGCTTTCGGTTCCATTGGACCCTCTGTGTCCAGGAATTTCTTTAAAGTAATCTGTCTCAATACACCAACAAAATGGAGACTGCGTCGAGCAAACCAACCAAACCCTAGCGAGCAAGAGCTGAATTTCATCTGTGCAAAGCTAGTCTACCTTCCCTGTCAAGGTGATCCCGACTTTGGGTCCGTAGATAGTCGTACCCAGTTGGTGTGAAGAGCTTGGTTCTTCTCTCTGCACAAGGGTAAGCACCCTGAACAGATGCTCTGTTGATTGGGCAGTCTGTCTTCTAATGGGGGACAACATACATTTGCATCCCAAATGGCATCCTAATCTCTACATAGTGCACTACTTTTGATGAGGGCCCATGGGTACCATTTGGGGCGCATCCATAGTGTTTAATGGCTCAGTGTTAAGTTACTGTATGTTTATACCCACAAGCCTATTCTCTCCATATCTGATAGTCGTTACTGCTGCCTTTGTTATTCGTTTTAATTATGTGCGTGTGTGTCGTATGTATTAATGCGCCCGTGTGCTCTTACACAGGGTTGGGATATCAGCCAGATTATATTCCATGGTCAATTTTTATACACTGAAAAGAATGTATCCCACTCTGCCAGTGTAGTCTCCTTTTCATTTAATTTCACCTTGTCTGATGCAAGTCAAAAGCCAGACATTGATCAAAGAAGATGTCCCTGCACCAAATAGCCCTTATTTTCTAGCGACGTATTTGTTTTTTTTGTATGGATGCTCGAAATGACTTTACAGTAAAAGCTGATATTGAAATGCCATTATATCAATGTATTGATTTTCATTGGCTGTATGTTTAACATTAATTAGCAGTGACCGTTAGGCTTGGGCGGTGTTCCCTATATACTGTATACCGGGGTATTTAAAAAAAGCCACTGGATGATAATAACGTCAGCTAGGGAGCCAGCCAGCTAATGTTAGCTAGCTAGCTAACAGTACACTTTAGCTTGAAATGAAACCACTTTCTGTCAAAATTAGAAACGTATAATATCTGAATGTAGCTAGCTATCTTACCTATATACATCATCATGCATGATGGATGTATCTCCCTGTCAGGAATGCCATACCATGGTTGCCCATAGTTTGAAGATGTAATCCGGAGACAGGCGTTTCCTTCATCTCTTTAGCTATCATACTCTAATTCCACTGATTTTCAAAACTTGATCCTCCAGAAAGTGGAGAACAACACCTATGCAGCTCCACTACACAATACATTTAAAAAAAAGCCGTGTTCGACAGGACTACCAACACAGACTGACGAGTTTAAATAGACAGCAGCCTTCAATATGGCTGACCATACTCCTCTCTCGGCATGTCCAGCCAACTCATTATCTCAGCCAATAATGGCTAGTGGGAAGCTTTGGTCTCTTTTTCTGTGGCTTAACCAACAAGGCTCCTAATTTAACAATTTTATTCGTATTTACTGATGGCAGTAAATGATCCTCAGTAATCCTCAGTAAAATACACATGATAGCCTTCAGGGTGTTTGCCAAAAAGGCACCTAAAGGACTCTCAGACCATGAGAAACACTACGGTGAAGCATGGTGGTGGCAGCATCATGCTGTGGGTATTTTTTATTATTTTTTCATCGGCAGGGACTGGGAGACTAGTCAGGATCGAGGCAAAGATGAACGGGCGCAAAGTACAGAGATCCTTGATGAAAACCTGCTCCAGAGCCCTCAGGACCTCAGACTGGGGCGAAGGTTCTCCTTCCAACAGTACAACAACCCTAAGCACACGCAGGACTGGCTTCGGGACAAGTCTGTGAATGTCCTTAAGTGGCCCAGCCAGAGCCCGGACTTGAACCCGATCTAACATCTTTGGAGAGACCTGAAAATAGCTGTGCAGCGACACTCCCCATCCAACCTGAATGAGCTTGAAAGGATCTGCAGAGAAAAATGGGAGAAACTCCCCAAATACAGGTGTGCCAAGCTTGTAGTGTCATACCCAAGAAGACTTGCAATTGCTGCTAAAGGTGCTTCAACATAGTTCTGAGTAAATGGTTTGAATACTTATGTAAATGTGATATTTCATGTTTTTTTACACGTACCAACAAATGGGTGTGATCATTCTACAGTGGTCCCTGCAGCATACGCTCAAACCGGTGTTATTAGAATGCTTATTTAGAACGTTCAGTTTGATTGCTTGATCAGTCAGCATTTGAGATGGCCACACTCTTTTTTTCAAATGTTTTGCACAAACACAGTACTTACAAAGTTACGTCCTGAATGTGACCAGTTTATTTTTGGATGCAATGTTCAGACATTCACAGAAGTAGCTACAGCATAACACCATCATCCAAACCGGGAAATGTAGGTTACATTTTTCCTAGAGCTAACTGAGGAAAGATTGACGTAACTCAAGCGGTCATATTTAGATTACTCTCTGCTGACAAATTATAATATGAATTAGCAAAATCAAACTTTATTTGTCACATGCGCCGAATGCAACAAGTGTAAACTTTACCGTGAAATGCTTTCTTACAAGCCCTTAACCCAACAGCGCAGTTGAAGAAGTTCCGAAAACTATTTACGAAGTAGACAAAAATAAAAAAGTAACACAATAAGAATAACGAGGCTATTTACAGGAGGTACCAAGTCAGTGTGCGGGGGTACAGGTTAGAGGTAATTTGTACATGTAGGTGGGGGTGAAGGGACTATGCATAGATAATTAACAGTGAGTGGCAGTAGTGTACAAAAGGGAGGGGTGGTCAATGTAAATTATCTGGTGGTGATTTTATTAATTGTTTAGCAGTTTATGGCTTGGGGGTAGAAGCTGTTGAGGATCCTTTTGGTCCTAGACTTGGCGCTCCGGTACAGCTTGCCGTGCGGTAGCAGAAAGAACAGTCTATAATTTGGGTGACTGGAGTCTCTGACAATTTTTGGGCCTTCCTCTGACAACCGCCTATTGTATGTAGGTCATGGATGGCAGGAAGCTTGGCCCCAGTGATGTACTGGGCCGTTCACACTACCCTCTGTAGCGCCTTACGGTCAGATGCCGAGCAGTTGCCATACCAGGCGGTGGTGCAATCGGTCAGGATGCTCTCGATGGTGCAGCTGTAGAACTTTTTGAGGATCTGGGGACCCATGCCAAATCTTTTCAGTCTCCTGAGGTGGAAAATGTTTTATTCTGCCTTCTTCACGACTGTCTTGTTCGGACCATGATAGTTCATTGGTCATGTGGACACCAAGGAACTTGAAATTCTCGACCTGCTCCACTACAGCCCTGTCGATGTTTGTTTTCCTGTAGTCCACAATCAGCATCTTTGTCTTTCTCACATTGAGGGAGAGGTTGTTGTCCTGGCACCACAATGCCAGTTCTCTGACCTCCTCCCTATAGGCTGTCTTATCGTTGTCGGTGATCAGGCCTACCACTTGTGTCGTCAGCAAACTTAATGATGGTGTTTGGCCACGCAGTCGTGGGGTGAACAAGGAATACAGGATGGGACTAAGTACACACCCCTGAAGGGCCCCAGTGTTGAGGATCAGCGTGGCAGACGTGTTGCCTACTCTTACCACTTAGGGGCGGCCCGTCAGGAAGTCCAGGATCCAGTTGCAGAGGGAGGTGTTTAGTCCCAGAGTCTTTAGCTTAGTGATGCGCTCCGTGGGCACTATGGTGTTGAACGCTGAGCTGTAGTCGATGAACAGCATTCTCACATAGGTGTTCCTTTTGTCCAGGTGAGAAAGGGCAGTGTGGAGTGCGATTGCGTCATCTGTGAGGGCGGTATACGAATTGGAGTGGGTCTAGGGTGTCCGGGAGGATGCTGTTGATGTGAGCCATGACCAGCCTTTCAAAGCACTTCATGGCTACCGACGTGAGTGCCACGGAGCGGTAATCATTTCAACAGATTACCTTCACTTCCTTTGGCACAGGGACTATGGTGGTCTGCTTGAAACATGTAGGTATTACAGACTCTGTCAGGGGGAGGTTGAAAATGTCAGTGAAGACACTTGAGAGTTGGTACGCACATGCTTTGAGTACACGTCCTGGTAATCCGTCTGGCCCAGCGGCTTTGTGAATGTTGACCTGTTTATAGGTTTTGTTCACATCAGCTACTGAGAGTGTTATCACAGTCATCCAGAACAGCTGGTGCTCTCGTGCATGCTTCAGTGTTGCTTAACTCGAAGCTCGCATAAAAGGCATTTAGCTCGTCTGGTAGGCTCGCGTCACTGAGCAGCTCGCGTCTGGGTTTCCCTTTGTAATCCGTAATAACATCCGACGAGCGTCAAAGCTGGGGTAGTAGGATTCAATCTTAATCCTGTATTGACGCTTTGCTTGTTTGATAATTAATCTGAGGGCATAGCGTGATTTCTTATAAGTGTCCGGATTAGTCTCCCACTCCTTGAAAGCATCAGCTCTATTCTTGTGCTCGATGCGGATGTTTTCTGTAATCGATGGCTTCTGGTTGCAATATGTACGTACAGTCACTTTGGGGATGACGTCATCGATGCACTTATTTATGAAGCTGATGACAGGTGGTATACTCCTCAATGCCATTGGATGAATCTCGGAACATATTCCAGTCTGTGCTAGCAAAACAGCCCTGTAGTGTAGCATCTGTGTGATCTGACCACTTCTGTATTGAGTGAGTCACTGGTACTTCCTGCTTTAGGTTTTGCTTGTAAGCAGGAATCAGGAGGATAGAATTATGGTCAGATTTGCCAAATGGAGGCTGGGGGAGAGCTTTGCATGCATCTCTGTGTGTGGAGTAAAGGTGGTCTAGGATTTATTTTTCTCTGGTTGCACATGTGACATGTTGGTAAAAATTTGGTAAAACAGATATACGTTTACGTCTGGGTGACCATTTTCTTCTATGCTTATGGCCTTATAGTTGGTTGAGAGCAGTCTTTGTGCCAGCTTCGTTCTGTGGTGGTAAATAGACACACATATAATATAAACTCAGTAAAAAAATAAACGTCCCTTTTTCAGGACCCTGTCTTTCAAAGATAATTCGTAAAAATCCAAATAACTTCACAGATCTTAATTGTAAAGCGTTTAAACACTGTTTCCCATGCTTGTTCAATGAACCATGAACAATTAATGAACATGCACCTGTGGAACGGTCATTAAGACACTAACAGCGTACAGATGGTAGGCAATTAAGGTCACAGTTATGAAATCTTAGAGGACACTAAAGAGGCCTTTCTACTGACTCACACCAAAAGAAAGATGCCCAGGGTCCCTGCTCATCTGCGTGAAAGTGCCTTAGGCATGCTGCAAATGTGGCCAGGGCAATAAATTGCAATGTATGTACTGTGAGACGCCTAAGACAGCTCTACAGGGAGACCGGACGGACAGCTGATCATCCTCGCAGTGGCAGACCACGTGTAACAACACCTGCACAGGATCGGTACATCCAAACATCACACCTGCGGGACAGGTACAGGATGGCAACAACTGCCCGAGTTACACCACACAATCCCTCCATCAGTGCTCAGACTGTCCGCAATAGGCTGAGAGGCTGGACTGAGGGCTTGTAGGCCTGTTGTAAGGCAGGTCCTCACCAGACATCACCGGCAACAACGTCGCCTATGGGCACAAACCCACCGTCGCTGGACCAGACAGGACTGGCAAAAAGTGCTCTTCACTGACGAGTCGCGGTTTTGTCTCACCAGGGGTGATGGTCAGATTCACATTTATCGTCGAAGGAATGAGCTTTACACCGAGGCCTGTACTCTGGAGCAGGATCGATTTGGAGGTGGAGGGTCCGTCATGGTCTGGGGCGGTGTGTCACAGCATCATCAGACTGAGCTTGTTGTCATTACAGGAAATCTCAACGCTGTGCGTTACAGGGAAGACATCCTTCCTCATGTGCTACTCTTCCTGCAGGCTCATCCTGATGTGACCCTCCAGCATGACAATGCCACCAGCCATACTGCTCGTCCTGCAAGACCGGAATGTCAGTGTTTTACCATGGCCAGCGACGAGCCCATTGAGCAAGTCTGGGACCTGTTGGATCGCAGGGTGAGGGCTAGGGCCATTTCCCCCCCCCCCCCCCCCCAGAAAAGTCTGGGAACTTGCCGGTTCCCTTGTGGAAGAGTGGGGTTACATCTCACAGCAATAACTGGCAAATCTGGTGCTGTCCATGAGGAGGAGGTGAACTGCAGTACTTAATGCAGCTGGTGGCCACACCAGATACTGACACCCCCCCCCCCCTTTGCTCAAGGACACATTATTCCATTTGTTAGTCACATGTCTGTGGAACTTGTTCAGTTTGTCTCAGTTGTTGAATCTTATGTTCATACAAATATTTGAACATGTTAAGTTTGCTGAAAATATACGCAGTGTACAGTGGGAACGTTTTCTTTTTTTGCTGAGTTTAGATGAGAACTCTCTTGGTAGATAGGTGTCGTCTACAGCTTATCATAAGGTACTCTACTTCAGGCTAGCAATACCTTGAGACTTATTTAATATTAGACATCGCACCAGCTGTTATTGACAAATAGACACACACCCACACCCCTCGTCTTTCCAGGGTTAGCGTCTCTGTTATGCCGGTGCATGGAGAATCCCGCTAGCTCTATATTGTCCGTATAGTTGTTCAGCCACAACTCGGTGAAACATAAGATGTTATAGTTTTTGATGTCCCGTTGGTCGTATAATTTTAGTCGTATGTCATCAATTTTATTATCCAATGATTGCAAATGAGCAAGAATAACGGATGGCAGTGGGAGATTACTTGCTCGCCTACAGATTCTCTTTTTACAATGTTTATTTTCCAATAAAAAAAAGACAGCGATACAAACATTGACATTCATTGTACTGTTGAATGGGATAGCCAATTTAGAGGACAAAACTTAACTGAAACATACACAAAATAAGAAAATAATATCCTATTAGGTGGTACATGTAAAGAAGACAGCATATATTACAAGCAGTGTAGTTAAGCCAAAAATAAATATTGAGTGGAGTACAGCACAGAGTAGCAGCAGATCATCAACCCAGTTATGAAGTGGGACTTGACCATTTATCTAGTATCGGCTGCCATATTTGTAAAACATGACTTCTATTGGAGTTATTGTATCGAATCTTTTCCATATGTATTACATTCCCTAAATCCCGTAACCACATGTCAATGGTAGGTACAGTCTCCAATTTCCAAAATTGCAATATGAGCCTTTTGGCTAATTGAGTACAAAGGGAGACAGCCTTCCCCTCCTGGTTTTTCCCATCAACTGTACCAAACAGAGCGATCAATGGGTCTGGGGCTATAACTCTATCGAAGGCTTTAGATAAGCAATCAAAAATGAGAGCCCAGTAAGCAAGTAACTTAGGACATGTCCAAAATAAGGGGGTCAACGTTCCCTCATCCTGCTTGCACCTCTCACACAGTGGTGAGGTGTCGGCCTACAGATTCTCAGAAGGCTGCCTGATCTGCAGCCCCTTTTCCTGCGTCTTTACTTCACGCAAAAGTTGTGGATCTGGGCCTGTTCCAGTGAAAACAGGATATCCTTCTCGTCGGACTCGTTAAAGGAAAAAGTTTCTTCCAGTCAGCGGTGAGTAATCGCTGTTCTGATATCCGGTAGTTATTTTCGGTCATAAGAGACGGTAGCAGCAACATGTACACAATAAGCAAAAGTTACACGACGCAAAAAAACTAACAAAATGGCACAATTGGTTGGCAGAAATGTAAAACGTTGATACAATTGGCGTGTGCTGGCGGTCAATCGCGTAACCGCTGACTCCCACGCTGAGCCATTCAGTGTTGTTGTTAATGTATATAGGTAGTAGGCCAAGCTGTAGCATTAGCAATGTCTTTCAAAAGGAGACAACTCACAAATGTGGAAATTCTGGCGATTTTTATCAATTCTGACAAGGAGTCTGAGTGTGAAAATCTAATCAGATTGTGACAGTGAGGAGCTGCCCCCCAACCTTGTAGACATTGAGAACCCTGAATCTGAGGGCCCCCTATCCACTGACGAAGTCCCAGGTCCCTTTTGAAGATGCTGGTGGTAATGGAGGCCGACTGACAGTGGATGAAGTACAGGAGGTCTGTGGTAGCTGGTCGGCTGCCAGCCATTTCACCCCTGCCGGCCCTGCTGTTTGCTTTGATGCGTCCCAGTCTGGAATGCAAAGCCCCTTGCCTTTTCGCTCTGAGGCAGAGCGCTTTAAGGTGTTTTTGACAGAGGAGCTGGTGGGAGACATGGTAGAGGAGACCAATCGCTATGCCTTGGCGCTACAGGAGAAGAGCGGGCCAGGAGTGAGGGGGAATCTTGTGAAATGTATACTTTCCTGGTGACAGTCCTTCTCTTGGGAATAGTAAAGAAGAACTCCTTAAGAGAATACTGGAGCACAGATCCTATGTTTTCAACTCTCTTCTTTGCCACCCTCTTTTCCCAAGACCGCTTTCTAGTTCTGCTGCGATGCCTGCATTTCATCAACAATGCTACTGCCAACCTAAATATAAATGTTCTTAACAGTCTGACATTCGCATTTGGTCGGGTCTTTGTGCCATACAAGGACCTAGGTATTGATGAGACCCTGATGTTATGGAAGGGTAGGCTGGTATTCCGTCAATATATTCCCTCCAAAAGGCACAGGTTTGGGGTCAAGTTCTTTTGTGTGCGACATGAAGACAGGATTTGTCCAGGACATTATAGTCTACACAAGGTCCACCACTGACATCCAACATTGAGGGGCTTGGGGTGTCCGGGTTCACGGTGATGACAATGCTGGCTCCTCATCTCGGCAAGGGACACACTTTGTATGTGGACAATTGGTACAGCAGTCCCACACTCTTCCAGCGTCTGTTCTCCAACAGCACAAGAGCCTGTGGCACAGCTTGGTCGAAGAGGAAGGGGATGCCATCATTCGGATGCAGATGGGAGGTGGAGTTCAAGGAGAATGGTCAACAGCTGGCATTAAAGTGGCATGACAAACGAGACGTCCATGTCCTTTCCACTGTCCATACAGCAACCATGTTGGCCACAGGGAAGGTTGACCACCTGACGGGAGAGAGAAAGATCAAACCAGACTTTGTGCTTGACGTTAGTGTCAAAATGGGGGCAGTGGATAAGGACATGATAAACAGCTTTGTGGGAATGCGCTCAGAAAACTACCAAGTGGTATTATATATTTTTCCATCTGCTCGACAGTGCTGCCCTCAATAGACACACATTTCACTGCCAACTACCAGGTGAGATGATTACTGAACAAGGTATTTTTTGTAATTGGACGTATTGTTCCATTATGCAATTATAGTGACTATCTCACCCACCTACCCATTGCCTCATCCTCTCCCTTCCCTCAACCTCCCCATTCGCTCTCCCCCATAGGTAAAGTAACTACCTACCAAAAGTACAGAGAACCTAATGAGAGCTGCTGGGGGAGCACCACACCCTTCGGCGCCCGTCCACTGGGGGCCATCCTGCTGCAGACAATCCTCTACGCCTCCCTGCGAAGTCCCTCAAACTGCTGCTCAAGGTAGTTGCACATGGAGGCACTGCAAAGTCTGCCTGTCTGGCACCAGGAGAAGGAAGCAGAGGAGGTTGACAGAGCACATGTTTTTAGCTTGTTACACCTCTGCTTCACCATGCTTTGGGGAGTACCATATGCTTAAGCACTATTGAGCACATCTGCCACAATTACTGACTGACTGACTTGACAGGTGATCTGCCATGATACTATGCCTTTAGAGGTGGGGGGTGGAAATGCAGTAGTTCAGTCACTGCATGAAATATGGGTTATGCATATTCAAGTTGTCAGCCTGTTCTTCCATTTTTTTTCCTCTAATAAAACAAGCTTTTGTTGTTCAACCTCCACCAATACTTCAATAAAATAGGCCTATATGTAAATTGTCATCTGTGTTTTCTTGCTGTGTTTTCATCCAGTAAAACTGTTAAGGAGTGTACGCTAGCATACAAAAGCTGGCCTCAATCTTCAGCTCCAAAGATGTCCAGTTCCTGTTATGATCAATATTGTTTGTGTGTGGTTTCTGAAAGTACAGAATAAAGATGAATTATTAGTAATTAGAATGCAATATCTGGATATAGGAATAAAACAATAATAAAAAGTAACAACACTGCTATAAAAATAATGAATTGCGTTGACGATCACAAATGAGTTATTTAACAGTAACTGTTGAGATCTACAAGGTGGCAGGGCAGAACCGAGCTATGCTAAACAGGCCCAATGAAAACAAACCATGGTCATAAGGCCAGGGTAGCTTCAAAATACAACACAAGCTAATACTTCTCTGACACAATTAGCATTGTTTTACAGAGATAATAGAAGAATGTAGCTAGCTATATAAGCACCATAAAGGTTATGAAATGAGTAACGTTAGCTCGCATGTTCACGGTTATAAGGAATACACACAAATACACTATGTTCCATACATAGTGAGCTACAGTAGAAACGACAACCCGACATACAGTAACTATTATAACGTAAT
Source organism: Salvelinus alpinus (assembly GCF_045679555.1). Taxonomy (NCBI): domain Eukaryota; kingdom Metazoa; phylum Chordata; class Actinopteri; order Salmoniformes; family Salmonidae; genus Salvelinus; species Salvelinus alpinus. Next base: position 72,690,323 of record NC_092086.1, read on the forward strand.
AAGGCACACACTTTGATAGAAACGCACACATGTCCAAAGTTATCATATAGTAATGAAAAACAACAATGAAGGCGAAGCGGGCACCAGCAGTAAAATGTGAGTTTCTGCTGCTGCTGTTCTGACTGGAGATGCGCAAATGTCTGTATACTTGATCTGCGCAAATGTCTGTATACTCGATCTGCGCAAATGTCTGTATACTTGATCTGCGGAAACAATGGGGAAGTGCTTGGGGAAGTTTGTCCGGAACAGTAATGCCTAAAAAATGTCTTCAAAAGGGAAATGGCCTACTTTTATGTTAATTAATGAGGTGGAACACACCTCAATTCAAACTGTTAGAAAATAAAACTTGTTGAATAATTTGAAATTGACAAGTTGAAACAGCCTAATAATAAAAGCAGGCAGTGTGCCTTAGTTTGAGGGCAGCGTGGATGAACTGTCCTGTTGCGTAACAATCCCATTTTGGAACAGTGAGCACATTCTGACGTCACGTGCATAAACTCACGCTGGGGCGACTGTTAGAGATATTTGGAACTCACATGTGAAAAGCTTAATACATTTGCAAACATTTCTGAAAACAGTTTTTGCTTTGTCATTATGGGGTATGGTGTGCAGATTTGAGGGGAAAAAACAATTGAATCCATTTTAGAATAAGGCTGTTACCTAAAGACATGTGGAAAAAGCCAAGGGGTCTGATTACTATCTGAATGCACTATGTTCTCCCCCAGACTCATGGATAGAAAGTTTGGAGTGTAGCATAATGTAACCAGTCCATCCAGTATGAATAATAATACAGTCCACACTGTATTTAATTTTGGAGTATAGGCTATCTACCAAAGACATCTTAAATCTGTTTTTTTCTCAATAAGTTGGGTGAATTTTGGCCCATTCCTCCTGACAGAGCATGTGTAACTGAATCAGGTTTGTAAGCCTCCTTGCGCGCACACGCTTTTTCAGTTCTGCCCACAAATATTCTATAGGATTGAGGTCAGGGTTTTGTGATGGCCACTCCAATACCTTGACTTTGTTGTCCTTAAGCCATTTTGCCACAACTTTGGAAGTATGCTTGGGGTCATTGTCCATTTGGAAGACACATTTGCGACCAAGCTTTAACTTCCTGACTGATGTCTTGAGATGTTGCTTCAATATATCCACATAAATATCCTGCCTCATGATGCCATCTATTTTGTGAAGTGCACCAGTCCCTCCTGCAGCAAATCAATCCCACAACATGATGCTGCCACCCCCGTGCTTCATGGTTGGGATGGTGTTCTTTGGCTTGCAACTCATTCCCAAGCATAACGATGGCCATTATGGCCAAACAGTTCTATTTTTGTTTCATCAGACCAGAGGACATTTCTCCAAAAAGTACGATCTGTACTGTGCTCGTTTGTTTCAACCACTCCACACATTTCTTGTTAACAAACTATAGTTTTGGCAAGTCGGTTAGGACATCTACTTTGTGCATAACAAGTAATTTTCCCAACAATTGTTTACAGACAGATTATTTCACTTATAATTCACTGTATCACAATTCCAGTGGGTCAGAAGTTTACATACACTAAGTTGACTGTGGCTTTAAACAGCTTGGAAAATTCCAGAAAATGATGTCATGGCTCTAGAAGCTTCTGATAGGCTAACTAACATCATTTGAGTCAATTGGAGGTGTACCTGATGAGGTGTTTCAAGGCATACCTTCAAACTCAGTGCCTCTTTGCTTGAAGTCATGGGAAAATCTAAAAAAAATCAGCCAAGACCCCAGAAAAGAAATTGTAGACCTCCACAAGTCTGGTTCATTCTTGGGAGCAATTTCCAAACTCCTGAAGGTAACACGTCCATCTGTACAAACAATAGTACGCAAGTATAAACATTATGGGACCACACAGCCGTCATACCGATCAGGAAGGAGACGCTTTCTGTCTCCTAGAGATGAACGTACTTTGGTGCGAAAAGTGCGAATCAATCCCAGAACAACAGCAAAAGACCTTGTGAAGATGCCGGAGGAAACAGGTACAAAAGTATCTATAGCCACAGTAAAACAAGTCCTATATCGACATTACCTGAAAGGCCGCTCAGCAAGGAAGAAGCCACTGCCCCAAAACTGCCATAACATTGTACTTTTTGGAGAAATGTCCTCTGGTCTGATGAAACAAAAATAGAACTGTTTGGCCATAATGACCATCGTTATGTTTGGAGGAAAAGGAGGAGGCTTGCAAGCCAAAGAACACCATCCCAACCGTGAAGCACGGGGGTGGCAGCATCATGTTGTGAGGGTGTTTTGCTGCAGGAGGGACTGGTGCACTTCACAAAATAGATGGCATCATGAGGATGGGCAATTATGTGGATATATTGAAGCAACATCTCAAGAAATCAGTTAGGAAGTTAAAGCTTGGTCGCAAATGTGTCTTCCAAATGGACAATGACCCCAAGCATTCTTCCAAAGTTGTGGAAAAATGGCTTAAAGACAACAAAGTCAAGGTATTGGAGTGGCCATCACAAAGCCCTGACCTCAATCCTATAGAAAATTTGTGGGCAGAACTAAAAAAGCGTGTTACTCAGTTACACCAGCTCTGTCAGGAGGAATGGGCCAAAATTCACCCAACTTATTGTGGGAAGCTTGTGGAAGGCTACCAGAAGAGCAATTGTTCAATAACTATGCTTCAAATGTTGATTTCATACATTGTGACGATAATGAGAATGGCCGCACATGTTCAGATTAGTATGAGAGTACCTTGATTTAAAAAAAATGTAATCATGTTTATTTAATAGCTGTTTTCTGTGGAAATATCGTACTATACGATATATCGTGAAAAACCCAATATCGTCGGATAATATCGGGGAATCGGTCGGGCTCTATCCAATAGATCATAAAACTCTAACCAGTTCCTGTCAATCGCTTTGTGCTACCAAAAAAAGACGTGAGGCCAACAAATCTTATGTGCAGAATCTCTCGCAGCTTCCACAGTTCTGACACCAATATCTGATGTAAACTGGAGACAAGGGTGTAAGTTTATGGCCTCTGTCTACTGTCAGTTTGGTGCCTATTTTGTTTGCCTCGACTCGAGAATCCGGTAGTGCTTGGCCTCTCTTTTTCATCAGCGCTCACTAGTGGAACCTTGAAGCTCAAGCCCTGACCAATCTATTTGACCGGAGAGAATACGACGTCAATACCAGATAACGGATGGGACCAGACAGCCCCTCCCTCTCTAGCTCTCTCACCTTCCTCTTCCCTCCATTCCCCGCTAGCACCTCTTTCTAATTGTCTGTGGTTTATTGTGTCTGTGTGTCCCCACATGTGCATGTGCTTTTGTGATCATACACACGCACAAAGCCTGTGTGAAGAGGGTGAGTTGTTGTGTAAGTGGGGGTGTGTGTGCGGCTCACAGTGGCTAGTGCTGATATACTAAAGAGCGAGTTATGGCTAAGGTGATGCAAGTTTCTGTAAAGCACCTGCCTCAGTCTTATCTGATCCCAACCTGTGATCCTCATCTATGTTTAATTCCTTAAGCGCATTGGGGGAATGTTAATCACAGTGTAAGGTGTTTTGGCGGCCACCTAGTGGACTTTTCCTTTTCCCACTAACCATGGTAGTGTCCCTATTCCTTATATAGTGTACTACTTTTGACCAGGGACCATAGGTCTCTGGTCAAAAGTAGTGCATTATGTAGGGAATAAGGTACCATTTGGGACAAATCACTGATCTCTTTAGTCTGCCTTGAAATCTGTATCGGCATCTGCTGAAAAGGTCAGGATTCATAGACCTTGATTTTATGTAATTTCTCTCAACAGGGAATTGATCTGGCTGCTGATGCCTATGATAAAGGCCCGGCTCCTGGTGCGTTTGTTCTGTAAATGTATTGCTAGCTTATTTAATTTTCCTATTTCAATGGGTTTTAAGTCAACCTGATAAGCATCTGGGCTTTATTTGCTTATATTATCCCCTGGTAAGAGTCGGTGGCCATGCCCTAGCCACAATACAGTATACAGTGTTTACTTTTGGCTAATGCAATCAAATCAATTAAAATGTTACTGGTCACATACACATATTTAGCTGATGTTATTGTGAAATGCTTGTGTTCCTAGCTCCAACAGTGCAGTAGTATCTAACAATTCACAACAACACACAAATCTAAAAGTTAAAGAATAGAATTAAGAAATATATAAATATTAGTACGAGCAATGTCAGAATGGCATTGACTAAATTACAGTAGAATAGAATACAGTATATATATATATGAAATGAGTAAAGCAGTATGTAAATATTATTAAAGTGACCAGTGATTCCTTGTCTATGTACATAGGGCAGCAGCCTCTAAGGTGCAGGGTTGATTGAGTAACCAGGTGGTAACCGGCTAGTGATGGCTATTTAACAGTCTGATGGCCTTGAGATAGAAGCTGTTTTTCAGTCTCTTTCAGTCTCCCAGTTTTGATGCACCTGTACTAGAGGTCGACCGATTATGATTTTTCAATGCCGATACCGATCATTGGAGGACCAAAAAAGGCCGATACTGATTAACTTCTACCGAGTCAGAAACCCGGATCCGGGAGCACCCCCCACCCCCCACCAGTAAAAAAGCTGAATAGCATAGCTAGCATAGCGTCACAAGTAAATAGTAGCATCTAAATATCATTCAATCACAAGTCCAAGATACCAGATGAAAGATCCACTTCTTTTGAATCCAGCAATCATTTCTGATTTTTAAAATGTTTTACAGGGAAGACACAATATGTAAATCTATTAGCTAACCACGTTAGCAAAAGACACCATTTTTCTTTGTCCACCATTTTTTCTCTCCACCAGTAGCTATCACCAATTCGGCCAAATAAAGATATTGATAGCCACTAACCAAGAAAAAACCTCATCAGATGACAGTCTGATAACATATTTATTGTATAGGATAGTTTTTGTTAGAAAAATGTGCATATTTCAGGTAGAAATCATAGTTTACAATTGCACCCACCATCACAACTCGACTAGAATAAATACAGAGAGCAACGTGTATTACCAATTTACTCATCATAAAACATTTCATAAAAATAGACAAAGCATAGCAATGGAAAGACACAGATGTTGTGAATTCAGACAATATTTCAGATTTTCTAAGCGTTTTACAGCGAAAACACAATAAATCGTTATATTAGCATACCACATGTGCAAACGTTACCCCAGCATGAATTCATGGCAACGGGAGCAATAACGTTATGATCACCAAAATATATAAATTTTTTCACTAACCTTCTCAGAATTCTTCCGATGACAGTCCTGTAACATCATATTACAACATACATATAGAGTTTGTTCGAAAATGTGCATATTTAGCCACAAAAAAATGTGGTTATACAATGAGAATAGTAGCAAAACTGGCCTGAAAATGTCGGGCGCTATATTTGAGAGTGATCTAGTCTAATCGATAGCTAATCATAAACTTGACTAAAAAATACAGGGTTGACAGGAATCGAAAGACAAATTAGTTCTTAATGCAATCGCTGACTTACATTTCTAAAATTATCCTTACTGTGCAATACCGGGTCCGCCAAGCGAAGCTACACATAACAAAATGGCGATATATGCGTTTAAAATTTTTCAACAGAACAGCGATTTATCATCATAAATAGTTCTTACTGTGAGCTGTTCTTCCATCAGTATCTTGGGCAATGTATCCTTTCTTGGGTCTAATCTTCTTTTGGTCGAAAGATGTCCTCTTGTCCTTCGAAATGCCCACTAACGTTCGACCGGGACCCCGAAACGTGCCCGGCGCTTCAAAGTGCATCACAAAGCAATGCCTCAAAATCGCACTAAACGGATATAAATTGCTATAAAACGGTTTAAATTAACTACCTTATGATGTCTTTAACACCTATAACGAGTAAAAACATGACCGGCGATATATAAGTGGCTAAACCAACGCTTGGAAAGAGAGCCAGTGCGACGTCCATCTCGCGTCAGGCGCAGCAGGAAAAGAACGGTACATCCGGTCTTTCGCGTTTTATACGGGCCCTGATTGCGCAATCGACTCCATTCAAATTGTCACCTCTTACTGACATCTAGAGGAAGGCATGGGCAGTGTTTGTATCCTCATAGGATTTACAGGGACTTTAAAACTGACCTGGGACCAGAGGCCAAAATTTTTGAAATCTCACTCCATATCAGGAAAAGTGCTGTAGAATGAGTTCTGTTTCACTCAGAGACATAATTCAAACGGCTATAGAAACTAGAGAGTGTTTTCTATCCAATAATAACAATAATATGCATATTGTACGAGCAAGAATTGACTACTAGGCAGTTTAATTTGGCAATGTCAAAAAAAATAAAGTGCTAACAGCACCCCCTATTGACAAAATATATATATATTTATGTATTTGTAATAATGACAATTACAACAATACTGAATGAACACTTTTAGATTAACTTAATACATCAATAAAATCAATTTAGCCAAACATGTTCAATTTGGTTTAAATAATGCAAAAACAAAGTGTTGGAGAAGAAAGTAAAAATGCAGTATGTGCCATGTAAAAAAGCTAACGTTTAAGTTCCTTGCTCAGAACATGAGAACATATGAAAGCTAGTGGTTCCTTTTAACATGAGTCTTCAATATTTCCCAGGTAAGAAGTTTTAGGTTGTAGTTATTATAGGACTATTTCTCTATACCATTTGTATTTCACATACCTTTGACTATTGGATGTTCTTATAGGCACTTTAGTATTGCCAGTGTAACAGTATAGCTTCCATCCCTCTCTTCGCCCCTACCTGGGCTCGAACCAGGAACACATCGACAACAGCTACCCTCGAAGCATCGTTACCCATCGCTCCACAAAAGCCGCGGCCCTTGCAGAGCAAGGGGAACAACTACTTCAAGGTCTCAGAGCGAGTGACGTCACCAATTGAAACACTATTAGCGCGCACCCCGCTAACTAGCTCGGGAGTTGATAGGCTTGAAGTCATAAACAGCTCAATGCTTAAAGCACAGCGAAGAGCTGCTGGCAAATGCACAAAGTGCTGTTTGAATGAATGCTTACGAGCCTGCTTCTGCCTACCACCGCTCAGTCAGACTGCTCTATCAAATATCAAATTATATGCTTAAATATAACATAATAACACAGAAATACGAGCCATAGGTCATTAATATGGTCAAATCCGGAAACTATCATTTCGAAAACAAAACATTTATTCTTTCAGGATACGGAACCGTTCCTTATTTTATCTAACGGGTGGCATCCATAAGTCTAAATATTCCTGTTACATTGCACAACCTTCAATGTTATGTCATAATTCTGGCAAATTAGTTCGCAACGAGCCAAGCGGGCCAAACTGCTGCATATACCCTGACTCTGTTGCACAGAACGCAAGAGAAGTGACACAATTTCCCTAGTTAAAAGAAATTCATGTTAGCAGGCAATATTAACTAAATATGCAGGTTTAAAAATATATACTTGTGTATTGATTTTATGAAAGGCGTTGATGTTTATGGTTAGGTACACATTGGTGCAACGACAGTGCTTTTTTCGCGAATGCGCTTGTTAAATCACCCGTTTGGCGAAGTAGGCTATGATTCAATGATAAATTAACAGGCAACGCATCGATTATATGCAATGCAGGACAAGCTAAACTAGTAATATCATCAACCATGTGTAGTTAACTAGTGATTATGTTAAGATTGATAGTTTTTTATAAGATACGTTTAATGCTAGCTAGCACCTTACCTTGGCTCCTTGCTGCACTCGCATAACAGGTAGTCAGCCTGCCACGCAGTCTCCTCGTGGAGTGCAATGTAATCGGCCATGATCGGTGTCCAAAAATGCCGATTACCAATTGTTATGAAAACTTGAAATCTAATTAATCGGCCATTCCGATTAATCGGTCGACCTCTAACTTGTACTGACCTCGCCTTCTGGATGATAGCGGGGTGAACAGGCTGTGGCTCGGGTGGTTTTGATGTCCTTGATGATCTTTTTGGCTTTCCTGTGGGAGGGGGGTGGGATTCCAGAAAGCCCTTGTTAGTCATCCAGAGTTTAGCGGACTTCACATACACGTGGGCTTTTGTCCCAAATGGCACTCTATTCCCTATATAGTGCCCTACTTTTGACCAGAGCCCTATGGGCCCATGAAACTAGATGAACTCAGTCCATTTTCTGCCTCCTCATTAAAAAGTGTTTCTACTTTAACTAGCACCTCCGGTGTCCCAAAGCTGGGTTGTGTATGCTGCCCTGCAGGTTTTTTTTGTGTTTCCCAGAGCCCATTGCATCGGCGGCGCCAAACTGATTGGCGTCCACAGCGCTGGTAATTAAGGGGTTGGATCGGCTTTGCAGAGATTTTGCCCTTAGGCCATAGTCACAGACACCCTATAAATTCAGTCTACCCACCCACCCCTCGCCTCCCCCTTACTTTCCCTACCTCCTTAACAGGCAGCCAACATGGTCATTTACTTTGATTGTATCCCTTTGTGCACTCCGCTAAAAGACAAACACCACTTAAATTGAGTGATTGCCCTCTTCAGACAAGGCAACACATTTTACTTTGTCTTGGGGATGGCATTTTTTCCGCTGGCCCTCTCCAGTAATAGTCCTCGCCTTTGAAGTGTTGTCTCTCTGCCATTCTGTGTCATGATGGAATGACCGTCGCATCTTAACGACTTGTTTACCCCAGGTTATTTTACATAGCTATATTTGAAATGATAATGATAGTCTTCGATATGTTTGTTGCCTGGATACGGTTGCTGTATGTATTTGGCTAATTTAAGGCATAGGTTTGTCGATAAATCTCTGACCTGCCAATGATACATTGTCTTAAAGGACCTTGCTAAATGCACTCTGTGGATTATGAACCGCACAACATATTCCTCAATACATTAGCCATGTTTTTGCAACTCGCAATGTGGCCAAGTCAAAAGGTGAGATATGGGCACATACAATGATATTCTTTACTGAAAGAAACATCACTATTATTATGCAGCTCCTCTCCTGCCACATAACATTTGTCATTGCCATATCATGTTTGGCATGAAAAATTCCTTCCGAGAGCGTTCTGTAAATGGAAATTTCCACCTAAGCGCTATAGATGGCCATATTTGGACATTATCCAAAGACAAAGTGCTTGAACATTAAATGGTTACCCGGGGAGTATATTTTCCTTTCTCTTAGCCTCTGATTGATCAATGCCCCGGCCAATGTGCTTGTGCCGTTTAGCAGGGCCACACGTTCATGTCCTGAATGTTAAAAACCTGGCCCAGGCCTACCACTCAAGCCCCTTCCACTCTCTCCAGAGGGGTGTGTGATGCCAGGCTGCGGCTGATGTCATCGCTGTATGTTCCAAATCCTCCCCATTCTTTTCCCCCTTCCTATCCCCCATGGCCACCTCCCTGATGCAGAGTCTGATTTCAGAGATTCACCTAGAGTACATCCCTTTTCATTTTTAAAGTCAAATCTGACTGTAGGCAAAACACTTTAATGCATGAATGCGGCAGATATTGTGCATACTTAAAAATAAGCCCCCAAAACATGTTAAAACTAAGGGTGTAGAAGTTATTTATTCTGTTTCCCTAACCACAATTGATCTGTTTAGGTTGTAGCCTTAGTACAAATGCTTCTGTCAATTCTTTGATTGTATACATCAGCTTGTTACAGTGGACTGTAAATGTATTTCAATTTCCTGATTGATGGCTCCTCTCTTTATAAGCGATTTGTATTGCACACGGCAGGCTATGTAAATGAGCTGGCACGTGTGTTTGTCGGGCAGGTATGACCTTTTTCACTGATCGTTGGTTACCTTGACCTTTCCCGATAAGGGGCGTAGCGATTCCCACACCAGGTGTTGCTGAACTTTGTACTGGCCCACTCCAACACCGTGGAGAGGCTGCCATTTCCTCTGCTAGCTGTTGACCTTTTAAGTCTGATAACTTGCTGTACAGATATAAATGGAGATATTTTATGGCAAGGGGTGTGTGACACCCTTTGTCTACCAATTTAGCCTGCCCACTTGATTAGTAAAGTAGAGTCTCTACATTTATCTTCCACATGTGCCAAAACGTATGGTTTATCGCCAGAGTTGCTGAGGCCTGACGAGCTCATATCCTATAAGTCGTAATGTCCCGCAATGACAATGATGAGAATACAGACTCTGTTTATTGTAATGCTTAATAACGCAGTAAACATTTGGAATTTTGGTTGACATTGTGATAATTTTAATGCAAATATATGAATGAATTTAACTCTTTAGACCCCGATAGAATTCTAGAATGCTTCTGAGAATTTAAGATGAAGCTCATTTTCTCACAGATTTCAAACAGACGTAGCTCAAAAACAAAGAACAAATGACAATTACAAGTTAACTTAGTTTTAAAGAGTGCAACCTCGTCTTTAATGACACCACATTCATGTCAATAGGAAGAACACTGATTTTGTCTTCCATTGTGTAAAGACCCACTATACTCAACACAACCAAAAACCTGAGACTATTTAATAAAAAAAATTCTGAGGTCTTGGTTCATTTATTTTGATTTTCTCATGATGTCAAGCAAAGAGGCACTGAGTAAAGTCATGACATAATTTTCTGGAATTTTCCAAGCTCTTTAAAGGCACAGTCAGCTTAGTGTATGTAAACTTGTGACCTACTGGAATTGTGAATTATAAGTGAAATAATCTGTTGGTTAACAATTGTTGGAAAAATTACTTGTGTCATGCACAAAGTAGATGTCTTAACCAACTTGCCAAAACTATAGTTTGTTAACAAGAAATTTGTGGTGGTTGAAAAACGAGTTTTAATGACTCCAACCTAAGTGTATGTAAACTTCCGACTTCAACTGTGTGTAAAGACAAGATTAAATCAAGAATAGTCTGATGGGTGACAATATTACCATATCACTTGTGAAATTATATATTATCACTTGTGAATGATGCCCAGCGTAAGGCAAGAAGCAATGCATACTTTTTATTCCCCAAACTTTTTCAAATCATAGTCCCACACCTCATGTAGCCTAGCCCATAGGCCTATTTGTTTTGATAAGATTTGTATCACAACTAATGTGGCCGAATAATGTCTTAAAATGAAGCACATTAATCCGCTTTACAATGGGTGTAGCGCCTAACTGGAATACATATGCGTGAGTTTCAATTTTGGGGAAGCTAATTTTCACCATAAAAATGCACTGTGTCCACTCCGGATGCACACCACACACCCTCTCTTGCGCCCTTCAAACTTCACCTGCTTTTAATTGTTACAACTTGGTCCACACGCCCTGGTGCCACACTCTTGGCTCCCCTCTTCCTTCCACTGTAGCCATCACTGAGTGAATGCACAAGCTGCATTCTGAATGCCTTCGGAGATCAGCGCCTGCGGTTTCTGGGAAGGGGCCTTTGCAGGGTCCCCCACACAATGTACACATTTATGATGGCAATGTTGAGCATCCCCCAAAACATCTACTTTCACCATTTTCTGCCTGTGAGTCCAACATTGTAATAGATCCTCAGTTGGTTAAGATGGCCAACTCCACCCATTTTCTTGTTGTAATCCATTACAAGCTCTGGAAAAGATAAGGTCCTACCATTTTTAAAAACCCATGCCACTGTCACTTTAGGCCCAGGCTGTGTGGTACAAGGGTGAATGGTGGGACTTGGGGCAGACACACGCCATGGAAACGTAGGCTCCCCTCTCGGGTGTGCTGCCCGTCTTCCTCGCCCTCTGCTTAATCCTCTCCTTCGTCCTCCCCATGTTCCTCTCCCTCCACTCCTCTCATTCATCCTCCTCTTCCTCTACTCTCCCTCCTTTTCACTCTCCTCTTCCTCTACTCTCCCTCCTTTTCACTCTCCTCTTCCTCTCTCCACCCACTCTCCTCTCGCTCCACTCTTCCCTCCTCGATCCACATCTCTTTCTCTCCAATCATCTCTAACTCCTCTTCCTCCCTGCCTTTTTCTGCTGAGCCCTGACTCTCCACATCCCTTCCTTCACTTTCACTTACCTAAAGAAACAAAGTAACAGAGGGAGAGGAGAGGAGCAACAAATATGATCCAAATGTAGTCAGGAACATCATCTCTCAATCTCTCTCCCTTCCTCCTTCTTTTTCTCAACCATACGCATACTCTCTTCCAGATAAGGGGTTTCATAATATATTGTGTGACAGTTACACGCCTCCCATTCCACACACACACACACACTCTCTCTCTCTCTCTCTCTCTCTCTCTCTCTCTCTCTCTCTCTCTCTCTCTCTCTCTCTCTCTCTCTCTCTCTCTCTCTCTCTCTCTCTCTCTCTCTCTCTCTCTCTCTCTCTCTCTCTCTCTCACCAATCAACTCTTACTTTCTTGCCTGATAGACTAACTACAGAGTTCGCCAATGTTAACTGATTATTTACGAAGCTGGGACATAGGTAGAAACAGGACAAAACAAGCATCTTCTTAGCTGGCTATGTAAACTATTATCCAACTCATCATATGAGCGGGCATCTACTACCCTAAGCTGTCAAATAATAGGAAAATGAGGACATTTATAGCCTATGAATATCTTCACCAATCATAACCTAAGCCCAACAGATGATAAACATAACTTACTTTAGCCTTCATTTCGGTGGCTAGTTATGGCTAACTAGTGAAAGTGACCGCTGAGGTTGATGCTTTGTGAGCACTGCCCAAGTTTACTGCTACACACAACTTTTCTTTCCTGACAGACTAACTAGTTAGCTAGCTATAGCAAGAAGCTTGGGTTGTTTCCATATGAATTACATCGGTAGAATCAAGACAGATCAACTAGTTAGTTGCAGTGTTTAGCTTTATATAGTCAACTATTTCCATGAGACAGAGCAATCATTCGCGCTCCGCCGCTGATGTGTTCGCCTGTACCAATCAAGTTATCATGACACGACTAGCTAATCTGTGAGCTATTCCCCAAGTTTCACAGCATCAAGCATGACAACACCAAACTTATATCTGCTGATTTACTTATTTCACTCACCTCGACATCGCTTTGTGCAAGGACGTGTGCGAATCCGTATCACCATCCAACTTAGAGCCTCTTTCACAGTGAAAAGTCATTTTGAGTAATAAAGTTGAAAAAACTTTGAAAAGTCAAATGACATCATTCCCTGTTTCTGGTTGACGACAGCCATGCGAATACGACAACAGGTTGTTAGCAAGTTAATTCATGTTAGAAAAACAAGTCTGTTTGCGGCCGCTATAGTAATTCAAAGAAAGTCAGTCGACAGCCGCTATTGGTTTTAAAGGGTTTTAAGATGAATGTGTTTCTGCTCTAAAAGTCTTACAAACACACAAAAGCTGTTTTTGACAAATCTACTACAACATTATGCAAACAAATGCATATATAATGTTTTGTTTTCAGCTAAAACAGTGACTGATGAGACATTCGGAAATATGGGAGTGAGATGATTAGACTATAGTGGTTGTTTGCTTGCCGCTTGTACTTAAAATTATGTAAATTGTTCAACCTCTTGTCAACAATGCTTTTTTTCTCTCTCTCCTTTCTTTTACATGACCTTCCTTTGTTGTCCCTGCTATGCCAACTGAATAGGTGAGTCATTTACGTTTCGTTTGGAAGACATGACATTTTCAAATGACACAAGGTTGCACATAATTTAAGAAACACCAAAAATGTGGTTTTCAACACAAAATTGGTCTTGGAGCCAAGTTGCATAGTCATGGTGGGGACTCGATTGATAAGTGAACACAAATTAGCCTTTTGAACTGTTGGTAGCCTTGGGCAGAATATGGGCAATAGGCTAAGGTTGAAATTAAGATAGCCAGCCATTTGTTATGTAAAAGACACAATGGTATGCCAATTGGGGAATTTATGTTTTAAGCGTTATTGTTGCCATGTCAGAATTTGATCTTAGCACAGCATGCCTTGACTTAAATTTTTCGCAGGTAAACTTGTTTTGTTGAGTCCAAGGTGGTTGAGCATCTTATTCTTGGCATATTACATCCTAGAGAGTCAGTCTTTTTTGAGAAGCTTACAGTAAGACTGTCTCTCGAGTTCACTCTGGTAGTAATGATGCAAATGTAATTATTTTGGAATGGAAGTCAATAAATGCTTTCAAACTAGTGTTGCTTAGGTCATTTAGCTAGTGTTACATGTTGATTCATAATTTTCTTGCCAATGGGCCTGAGGATTATAGTCCATCTCCTTTTAACAGGAAAGAATCTAATGTAGTTGAATGTATGGACGCATTAGGCTGATAGTGTTAAAAATAAAGTATCTCAAAATATACCATCTGGTTCAAGGCCTTTGCCCGGGATGTGTTTTGTGTACATAACTAGCTTCTACAGCATATGTTGGGCTTGTTCAAACCATCTAATAAAGGAGTTGTTGTGCTTTCTTACAATTGGATTAAAAAACACATCCATAATATTTTACTGCCACTGCAAAATACTTGAATGCAATAAGAGAATACTCCCTCAAACCAAAACGTCAAGGTTACAGCATCCACAACATTTGGAGCTTACTGCGGGCTTATGTGCATTTTACAAATTGCTTGATTTCAGGCTCTCAGGGCCAATGGGAATTAGGGGTAAATGGTCTGATCTTCAAACATGGCAAGTGAGATTCTCCCTTAGGTGCCCGGTAGCTTTGCAGAAACAAATTCAAAATGGAGCGTGTTTACGTTGAAGGTTTCAGTTAGTCATTGGTAAAACTTCTCTATGAACATTCTCACTTGGTCGAGACATTTAGTCTCACGTGTCATGTACCAGTGATCTGTTTGACCCCACCTTCGGAGTCAGCCTGCCTCGAAGGAGCACCATGTTGACACTTGACAGTTTCGTATGCCCTCTGTTGTGAAGCGACACACTGATGTTTGACATCTGATCTCAACACCCCTGAAACATTTAGCAGCTGTGTCCCCTTCTTGTCTGACACGGCTCCCTGGAACTGCTACTGCCTCAGGTTGGGATTCAGGGGAAGGGAGGGGGATAAAAAGAGAGATAGACTAAATCATAAGATTAAGCTCCCGCAACAGGGCATGGGCCCAAATGTGCAGATGAGAGCAGAAAGCCCCAAAAGTAATTTCACAGATTGGTAGATGTAGCTGTTCCGCTCTGCACCTTAGCCCTAGTGTTCCCTGTACTGGGACAGTAATCAAAACCTGCCCTCAGCTCCTTCGTCTTCACGGACCAACCTGATCTTGATATTAATAGCTTCTAAATGAATTTGCACCCCTGTAGGTATCTGCGACATCCCTTTATCTCTCTTACATTGGCCAATCTTCGTATTATCTCTCTTACATTGGCCAATCTTCGTATTATCTCTTGTAATTATGAACATGTTGTTAAGCATATACAAGGCAGTGACCAGGCTCATTTTCTCAAGCCAATTCAGATTATGACTGACTGTGGTTTCCCGCTTGAAAGTGGATTGCAGAGCTATGGCACAGAGACGTCTTTGATGTGCTAATGACTCGGAGTCTCTTGCTAGGCAGACGGTTTGAGAATCTGAAGATGTCTACTTAGAGTGCAATTATTGCTGCTTTAATAATTGCAGACAGAGGAAATGGAGAAAGATAACGAGAGAAGTTAAGTTTCATATTTTTTATGTTAGTGTGAAAGAGTCCAATTACCTTTTTGTTTAAGTAATCTTCAGGAAACCGTTGGATAGAGGCCTAATCATATAGCAGAGAAGGCGAAGAGGAGAACATAGCCCTAGCTACTTGACCAGATGACATTTAGTAAGCAAAAGCTTTTATCTCCAAATTGAATGTGATTATCTCCTTTTACTAACCCTGTTTTCTGACCTGCGGGACTTAGTTTCTTCACAATGATTTGCACTGCCATTTCTCTTTAGGAGCAATTACTCAGGACTTAGGGTGGCGACATCCCTTTTTCCCTTTTTAATTAACCGCAAAGGCGTCCAATGGGAGCGGATCAGACGGATTGCGGGACGTGAGTGCTCTTCAATGGCTTTTTGGAAGTCCTCTAAGCCTGCTGGCGGATGATCGGCTTGGCGTCGAGGCAAGTGAAAATAAACATCCTGCTTGGGTTTTCCTCTGTAAATCTCCACCATATTCTACGCCGAAGACCAAGTGCTCACATAGAAGAACAGAGGACCTCCAGCAGCACTGAGTCGATGCCTTTTGTCTGCTCACCTTCCAAATTAAATGGAATCGTGGAGAACTGAGGCGATGGCGGGAGGCTTCTTTCACAGTTAGCAATGGGACTCAAACACGGGCACCTCCCACACCGTAAAAACCACATTCATCGCCTCTGATCCTTAACGGGTGTGAAATGGTCATAGATTGAAATTTTAAGGTCGCGACATTAAACAGCAACACTTTTTTTCTTTTTTTTTACCCAAATGGAGGAAGTATAAATGGATTGGACATGACTGGCTAAAAAGTCTGAATCGCCATGAGAAATGCAAAGGTTCAACTTTGAATGGATTATCTAGCAATTTTGTTGGATCTCTAGACTAGACCATTTGCCGGTCCACTTTACAGTTGATTATAATAAGGATGTTTGGATTTGGTCCAAGCTTGTGCTTTTATAGCAACAGTTCCAATCCAATTTTCCTCTGATAAGCATGCCAACATTAGTGTCTGCATTGACAGGATCATGGTGAGTGGATTTCAGCATCCGTGTTAAGTATCATATTAGCTATACCTGTCATCCACTTTTGCTTTCTCCCCATTCATTGATGGTGGCTGCTCTGTTTTTATGGTCCATATGTGTTAAATGGCCTATTCCATCTACATTTTAATATAATATGTTAAAGGAGTAGCTAGATGTTTTCATTCCTTAGATGTAGTTCAAAAGTCAAGCTGCATCCATATTCCATGCCATATGTTGTGTCGATCCTGCTGTATGCTTTATGAGATGTCTGGCCCTTAATCCTTAATTAATGACAAAGATTGCCAACCTCTAATTCCATCTTTATTGAAACGGTTTTCAATATAGCGCAATATACACAACAGACATCTAAATCCACGTAGACCAATTTGAGATATGAAAACATCAGACACATTTTGATTTCGGCCTTTAATGACGCCTTTCATTGCTACAGTTCCGTGAGGCCCTATAAGGTCCTATAAAACCACATGATTATTTGGACATATGAGGAGAACTAGAAGTGATTACTGAGTAATGTGCATGTTATTAGGTTAGATTTCTTGGGTTACTGTTATGTGGAATCCCAAACTAGATTAAAATGTTGTGGTCTGAGGATTGTGTACGGAGAGGCCTGTCCTGCTCTCCATCCACTGTCATCTTCTCTTCAGTCCTCCATTTTTCCCTCTTCCCAAATCCCCTGCAATGAGTAAAATGGCCTAGCAAGAGCGCTCACTCCCCGAAAATCCTCTCATGTTGTGTACTCAGATGATGAGCGCCCCACTCCACCTCGTGTGCTTGTTAGGCGCCTTCTTGCCTCTCATCCCAGAGTCATTTTTTATTTATTCTGCATGAGATTTATCCAATAGGGAGGAGGGATCTTCAAAAGCAACTGATATTCAAAAGACATTTATTTTTCAAAGCGCTCCTTGAAGCATGTTTCATATGGGCTAATAAGATCAGATACCGGGATTATTGCCAAGTAACTTTCACTTTATGTATCTTCGTTACCGTGACTAGTGCTTTTCTTGATTTGTCAAATCATTCACTTCAGAATTGCTCTCTAAATGTACCCTTGGATTTACCACTTAACACTAGAAATTCAGATTCGAAACTCTTCTGTTCTTTGTTGCCAGTGTGGTTAACACTATGCAGTGGTATATATTGCTGCTATGTTTTACAGAAAAAGGAGCAACAATTGTAACTCTTTAATAGGAATTGAACAGCCCAAATCTTAAAACTAATAGTAAGTCTTATTTCAATGACTCAACGCCAGTGGTGTAAAGTACTTTAAAGTATTTTTACTTCAGTCGTTTTTGGGGGTATCTGTACTTTCCTTTACTATTTATCTTTTTGCCAACTTTTACTTCACTACATTCCTAAAGAAAATAATGTACTTTTTACTCCATACATTTTTACTGACACCCAAAAGAACACATTTTGACAGGAAAATTGTCCATTTCACACACTTATCAAGAGAACATCCCTGGTCATCCCTACTGCCTCTTATCTGGCGGACTAAACACACATGCTTCGTTTGTAAATTATGTCTGAGTGTTGGAGTGTGCCCCTGGATATCCGCCAATACATTTGAAAAAGAAAATGGTGCCGTTTGGTTTGCTTAATATAAGGAATTTGCAATGGTTTATACTTTTACTTTTGATACTCAAGTACATTTTAGCAATTCCATTTACTTTTGATACTTAAGTATATTTAAAACCAAATACCTTTAGACTTTTACTCAAGTAGTATTTCACTTTAGTCTTTTTTTATTAATGTATCTTTACTTTTACTCAAATATGACAATTGAGTACTTTTTCCATCACTGTTCATCGCCGACTTTAACCGGAATGCCTGCAATGCTCTGCCCCATCAATATCATTTTTTCTATTTCTAGGGTCTCTTTTAATTAAGTGATGCACCATGTCCTTTATTAACATCATCCCTTGAGGCAAAGCAAGGGACCTCAAAACGCCCCCCCCCCCCCGAACACCATTGTTTGTTTGTCTCACGTTGTCTCTGCCATTTCCTGTCCAGCTTTGTATTCACCGTGGAAGTATTCTCGCCATACAAAGCAGCTTCATGGTAATGCACTGTGGCGAAGTATGAAATATTCATGTTTCCAAGTGATACTGATTCATATGGGCCTGTTTTTATGTTTATTTTCACAATTTTAAACTATGTGAAAAGCAAAGAATATAAATTATTCAGCCACAGATGCCATCATTTTCTAACTATACGGAAAGGGTAAACTGTTGCAAGTGGCCATTTGTGTGCGTGCTCCGGACTCCTCCGTAGACTTAATTGGATCTTGCAGGCGCATTTTGTTTGATTGGCAGCAATTAATGACTTATTTTAGGTGTGGACTTCATATCTACAGATCAGTTTGTACTGCAGCACTCATTTGTAGCTTGGTGTGCTGCTCATGACCCAGACCTCTTACTCACCTTCTGTAGCGTCACTGCTGCTAACAAACTCAAGGCTTTCCACAGAGTAGCCTTAGCACAGAACATGAAGAACATAATTACCTCATCTTCTCTTCTGCAAAGAGGTGCAGTTTAACTAAACATCGAAGTTGTGAACACTAACTTCACTGTCTTTTCCTGATTTAATGCACTACACATAGAATGCGTGTTTGTGTTTTAGCATTGATGTCTGCTGGTGCATTTGTGGGCACATCTGCATGTGTGCGTGCGTGTCTTTGAGAAGAGGGAATTACTAGTGCAGCTCCCATAAACGTGTGATGGTAGAATATAGAATGAATGCCCCTTGTATTCATTCCTCCTAGAAACACTCTCTTTAAAGAGCACAGCAAAGTCCCTTGCTGCTTGTTGATTCTAGGTTGTTTTTCCCCCGTTCTTTCCCCGCTACTTTGACCTTGATTGCATTGTTTTGCAAATGTTTCTCTCCTAGGAGAGAATATCTGCCACATAACAAAGAAAGTCTGTAGCGTGGCACTTCTGCGGCGGAGTAGTCGGCCATTCAGAATTCATTAGAGTTTGAGGGAGTGGAAACAGGAGTGGACATCTTACAGGTTCGGACTGTTTTGACAGCGATGTGAACAGCCGCTTTGAATTAAACGTGCACAAGTGCACCGGCGCCGTGGGATGGCGGTTTACTGGTGGAACACCTTGCCATCAGTGATACCGTTGTGTTCACCTCACACAGGTTTCCACATTGAACCAGTTGAAGTTGATAATACTGAAATTAAATAATTTATCCTTTAATGTTCAATGGCTTTTGACAGTACGTCCTTCTGGGTCACATTGAAAGTATTTTCTGATTTTGATCTATATGACATTTGTTCCTAATTAAGAATATCAACTTCTATAGCTTTCTGATAGCGAAAAAAGATGTGGGAATAATTTCGTGTTTTTGTCCTCTATCCTATTTGGCACTGTCACATAATGGCCCTCTTAATGAACACTTCAGGCCTGTCACAAGTTATCACAATTTGATTTTAACATTTTTGTTTAATGTACAATAGTTTCTGACAAAGTCCTTCAGCTTGTTCAAAGACATAAAATTACTTCTGGAAAACTCGCCCCCTCAGAACGATTGCGAAAGGTACGGTGAGTAGGCTGTGACGGCATTAGCCTTTTGCAAAGGACCTAGGAGGCCTTAGCTGCATAAACGTTTTACCTGCGATGCGGAGGCACACTACCGAGTCTGGCCCCTACAATGAAAACATTTATAAAGTAGATGACCTCGGACAATGCCACCAACAGTAGCCCCTCATCAGTGCTTTCTTGGAGGGTAAGAATGTCTAAATAGCTTAAATGGAAGCATGATATCCCTGAGGATTCTGGAGATCTGGAGGAGTGACGAAAGTAAGCTAATGGGGAAACATATCAAATACCAAGCGTTAGATTCCTGCTCCTTTGAGCTGCTGACGGGTACTAAGAATCACTGCTGCGCATCATGACTGAATTACTGCATACGTCTGGCAGTCAAGAGAAGCCGGCAGATTTTAAATGAGAGAGATTGCTGGCAAGCAGATATTCAGGCATGTTTCAAAACTTTTTGACTACTTGCTTGGAAAACCCTAATGCTTTGGCTGTATCTGTGATTGAGTTGGAGTGGCAGACAAGCTACCTGCTGTAATTGAACAAATGTTCACAATATTATGTCTATTTGTGGCTCAACTGCCAAAACTGAGATTATTCTATGACGTTACATTATTTAAGAAAATTTGGCTGACATGGTTAATCACGGTAGGGCTGAGATACGGTAGGGCTGAGATTTTGAGATATGAAGACTTTATTATAAAATAAATGACTGTTCCACGAAAATGTGCATATCGATATCATAACTGTCATGCAGATTGGTAGAAATGGTCAAATAAATTGGCACTCCAAATTGAAAAGTTTCTATAGGGTGTCTATATATGGTTAAATACAAGTACATTTTTTAAGACCAGTCATTTGGTCGAAAGAACAGACGACTTAGCTACGGATTGAAATATCCGTAGCTTGGCACAACACACTCTATCTAGTTAAATTAACCTAGGACTGTATTCGAGTGAAAGTGCCACGAATAATGTTGAAAGCTCACGATTTATGTAGTTTTGATCCAATAAGGTCGACTCCATTACCATCCATCAAAACATCAATGTACTGTCTGGGTTCAGATTAGTGTTTAAAAATCACACAGTGCGCCCACTGGGCAGTCAGAACAGTTTGTGCAACATTTAGAAAGATTGGAAATCATCCAATGAAAAGTGAAACTAATCACCTGTAGTGAGGGGTTAGGTGTTACAACATAACCATGGGAACCCTCCCCTAAACGTATTTTTGTTTTGGGCGTGTCAGCACTCTCGACACCCACTCCCCCCTCCCAGCAAATTGAACGTCTGCATCCGACTCAATTACGGACTGCTGGATTTGGAGAAAGGGTTCAAAGCATCCCCGGCAACGGCACTGGGCCAATGGTTCCCATTTAACACCTCCTTCAACTTTGTTTTCTATCTCTCTTTCTCTTCTTTCTCTCTATGTATTTCTTTCTTCTCTCTGTCTCTCGGTCTCTTGTCTTCTCTACTCCACAATTGTGTGTTGTGGATATGCAGTTGAAACCAGACAAGGACAAGGAAAGCTGATTCTAATGCAGCAGTTACATTGATATCCTATAATATTGTGACAGTATGATTTACCTTTCAGGGTTTATTGCCAGACTACATCTATTGTATTACCCCGATTGCCTACCAGTTCATATTAATAAGTTGATGCTGCTTCTAGTTTTGTATTACTTTGTGTTCCCTTTAAGTTTGTTAAGTAATTGCGAGGTTGTATATCAATGTTTATTTGCTATCAGGTTCAGTGAGACTCAATAGGATTTGTTTAAAATGTGTTACCTGACATCCTTTGAAATATAAGAAAGAGATACCAAAATATGTCTTAATTATAAAGAGGTTTGTGTTCTCTGTAGATTTGTGCTTGCTAGAAACCTAGATATCTGAGTAATATCACTGTCAATAAGTATATATATTTTTTCAGACCAACTGAACTGTCAGTATTGCCTTGTATAGATTTATACTTCACTTCAGCCAGGAACTGAACTACCAACCACTGGGGAAAAAACAAAGCTCGGTTCTGTGAGTAATGAAACCAGCCTAGGTCAGATAAAAGTGCATGAGATGCTACGTTTCTCGAGCGACACTTCAATTTCAGGACTGAAGAGTTTGAAACGTTGCAGTTGGCAACTGTCTGATTCATACGGAGTCTTGTTTACCTTTGGGTTACAGCAGACAGTGCTGCTGTCAGGTCCTCTTATAAATCATGATGGAGTACTGTTCTCGTCTGAGCGGTATCACTGACTAGGATAGCCTTTACACGCTGTTCAGAGAGAAAATAGAGCCATTAATAAGAAGCCCCGGTCTCTGTTTGCGAAGGAGAAAGGAGGAAATATCGAGATGGCCGTGACAGATGGGCTTTTCGCAAGAACATGATATGGTCTGCACTTTATTGGATTTCTGTAAACAGAGAAATCCAGGTGCTTGCTGTGTTGACTGATGCCAGGACTGCTGGCAAGCTCTCCAGCCACCTGTATTATGCCACAGTCACTGTCACACACAGTACATACACAAACCTTTAACCGGGCTCTTGGAACCCTTCAACTTTACAAATACAGTTCTGATAATATATTCCAAATCCCAACATTTCTTCCATTTAAGAATGATGGAAGCCACTGTGTTCTTGGGGACTTTCAATGCTGCAGAAATGTTTTGGTACCCTTCCCTGGATCTGTGCCTCGACACGATCCTGTCTCAGGGCGCTATGGACAATTCCTTAGACCTAATGGCTTGGTTTTTGCTCTGACATGCACTGTCAACTGTGGGACCTTATACAGACGTGCTCAAATTTGTTGGTACCCCTCCACAACAAATGAAGAATGCACAATTTTCTCTGAAACAACTTGAAACTGACAAAAGTAATTGGCATCCACCATTGTTTATTCCATATTTTATAGATATCAGACTTTGCTTTAGATTTTTTATTCAACATAATATTGTAAATAATAAAACTAATAAATGGCATGGACAAAAATGATGGGACCCTTAACCTAATATTTTGTTACACAACCTTTTAGAGGCAATCACTGCAATCAAACGTATTCTGTAGTTCTTTCACTGAGACTACTGCATCTGTTACCAGGTAGTTTGGCCCACTCTTCCTGAGCAAACTGCTCTAGCTGTCTCAGGTTTGATGGGTTACTTCTCCAGACTGCAAGTTTCCGCTCTTTCCATAGATGTTCGATAGGATTCAGATCAGGACTCATTGAAGGCCACTTCAGAATAGTCAAATGTTTTGTTCTTATCCGTTCTTGGGTGCTTTTAGCTGTGTGCTTTGGGTCATTATCCTGTTGGAGGACACATGACCTGTGACTGAGACAGAGCTTTCTGACACTGGGCAGTACGTTTCGCTCCAGAATGCCTTGATAGTCTTGAGATTTTCATTGTGCCCTGCACAGATTCTCTCTTATAAATGTACAAAATATAATCCACTAACACAATACCATAATACTAAAGCATTACAATGCGTGTTTCTCTTCACGGTCCGCGTTGTACCGTAGGGTGTTGTTTTTTCAGTTTTTAAAACTCTGCTACTCTGCTTTCAGAATATCACAGACAGACCTCTCCCCATCTTAGCTACCGTTGCATCAATATGTTTTGAGTATGTCAGTTTACACTTAATTTCACTTGTAACTGACACCTTCCTAATATTGAGTTGCAGCTACCTTTAGGTATGCCAAACTCTGTGATTTACGTTAGAGGCTTCTTTTAAAGAACACCCTCTGTGTTCTGTTAGATAGATAACTCTTGATCCATAATATGGCATAGGATGTAATGCCATAACACACGTTTTTTCCATCTGCAGACTTTTATCGAAAATGTCAAAAGCTGCACTGAATAAGACAGCTCCCACAATCTTCTTATCAATTTCTTTCAGCCAATCATCTGTCATTTGTGTTAGTGCCGTACATGTTGAGTGGCCTTCCCTATAAGTGTGCTGAAAGTGTGCTGAATTGTAAGAAATAGAAAATGAACTAATGAACAAAAAAACAAACAAATCTGACACAGGTGAATACAACTTGATCTCGTCAATTACCCACAGGAGGCTGAAAAGATTTGGCACGGGCCCCTCAGATCCTCAAAAAGTTTTACAACTGCACCATTGAAAGAATTTTGACTGGTTGCATCACCGCTTCGTGTAGCAACTGCTTGGCATCCGACCACAAGGCGCTACAGACTGTAGTGCGTATGGCTCAGTACATCACTGGGGCCGAGCTCCCTGCAATCTAGGACCTCTATACCAGGCGGTGTCAGAGAAAGGCCCTAAAAATGTTAAGACTCCAGCCACCCAAGTCATAGACTGTTCTCTCTGCTAACGCACGGCAGCGGTACCGATGCACCAAGTACCCCTACACATTGCCTGGTACCCTGTGTAAATAGCCAAGTTACTCATTGTGTATCGATTACTTTTATTATTACGTGTTTTACTTTTCTATTCTTTATTTTCTTTCACTCTGCATTGTTGGGAAGGGCCCGTAAGTAAGCATTTCACTGTTAGTCTACACCTGTTGTTTATGAAGCATCTGACAAATACAATTTGATTTGACCTACTCTCTTTCATGAAAGGTAATGTTGCAATTTCTAATGAAGAGCAATTAAAAATGCTTTCCCTTGTAGTGAATGGAGCCTGTAAGGGTGGCATCTCAATAAAGTTATCATATTCCTGGCAGAGGTCTGCCTTCGGGCTTTTTCCTCATACCACTGCTAATAAACGTTGCATAAAAAAATCAAAGACATCACATACATTACAGACAATTACACCCCGTTCATACAAACAGAATAGGACGGGGGTTTAGTCAACGGTAATTACCGGGACATATATAATTATGCCCACAAACAGTAGTTCAAGTTCAAACGTACAGAGCTCAAAACCTACGTCTGACAGGTAAGCCAATGGTCATAATGGTACACAGAGGGATAATTATTGCGTGTACTATTTAATTATGCTGCCAGTTGAGGACTTGTGAGGCATCTGTTTCTCAAACTAGAGACTCTAATGTACTTGTCCTCTAGCTCAGTTGTGCACCGGGGCCTCCCACTCCTCTTTCTATTCTGGTTAGTGCCAGTTTGCGCTGTTCTGTGAAGGGAGTAGTACACAGCATTGTACGAGATCTTCAGTTTCTTGGCAATTCCATGCGAATAGCCTTCATTTCTCAGAACAAGAATAGACTGACGAGTTTCAGATGAAAGGTATTTGTTTCTAGACATTTTGAGCCTGTAATCGAACCCACAAATGCTAATGCTCCAGATACTAAACTAGTCTAAAGAAGGCCAGTTGTATTGCCTCTTTAATCCGGACAACAGTTTTCAGCTGTTGCAAAAGGGTTTTCTAATGATCAATTAGCCTTTTAAAATGATAAACTTGGATTAGCTAACACAATGTGCCATTGGAACACAGGAGTGATGGTTGCTGATAATGGGCCTCTGTACAGCTATGTAGATATTCCATTTAAAAAAATCTGCCATTTCCAGCTACAATAGTCATTTACAACATTAACAATGTCTACACTGTATTTCTGATCAATTTGATGTCATATTAATGTACAAAAAATTTGCTTTTCTTTCAAAAACAAGGCCATTTTTAAGTGACCCCAAACTTTTGAACGGTAGTGTATATCTATGTACATACATACATACATACATACATACATACATACATACATACATACATACATACATACATACATACAGAACAGCACTTACACAGTCTGCATTTTTTTGTAAAAGCTGTTCACCCCTGCAACCAACTTCCAGAAGGCTTAAAATGTGTTGCTAGTGTTGGAGTTGTAAACAGTGTGCCGGCCCTTATGTCAGATTGTTACTAATGCTGCTCAACATACATACTGTATGGTTTGTAATATTTTCAACTTATAATAGTTATTATACTGTAATAATCAGCAACATATACACGTTTTAAAGTAGGCATGAAAGATCAAACTGAAATTAATCAATCTCCACTACACAATTATCCAAAATAAAATCTAATCGTGGCTGCCTCTCTCCTGCATTAAGTTAACACATGCAATACACCCTATAGAATTCAGCTGCTATCATTTCATCAGTGATCATATAAGATAATTCAGATAGATTCACACTGACAGAGCATCAGGTTATGAACTCTATGGGCTTGGAGAGGCACTTGTCACTCTTACCTGTTGGTTTGTCTGTTCATGGCTGTCAGTCTCCTGCCATGATCATGATAGCGCCAAGCAGTCTTAACACATGAATCACATCTTCATGAGCCATAATCACTGTGATGAAGTTAGACATCTAAGTTGAAGGCACTCAAATTTGCCAGCTAGTTTGCTAGCGGTGGTGTACGGGCAGTTGCCAAGAACCTTACAGTCCTTTGTCCTTTTTTCTCTTCTTGACTGGTGGCACATCCATTGCTAACTTGCTGATGACCCTATGATAAATATAGGTTAAAATAAAAAAAATGGCTAAGACAGTGATTGTGCACACTAGCAAGTATTATTTGCTTCAAAACATTCACTATCAGTTTCACAGCCATAACTACCCAGCGTTTGCTACAGTAGTTAGATAAAACCTGACACAGCAAAAAATGGCTGAACTGTAAACGCTAACTAGCTACTAGCCAGTAGAAAGCTTATAGCTGCTCATGTTCGTTCTAACATACACTTTTTACTCAAACGTACTTTGTTCTTACCAGTAATAATTACTTTACCCGGTGCAGTGAGTAATGATGGTGGTGCTGCAGTGACTTTTTTCACTCACACATCAGCGGAGGCATTTTCAAAACAAAAGTCCCTCAACGAATCTGGCAACTCGTTTTTTAAAATAAAAGTCTCCCATTTTTATACTGTCCCCCCAGCTCCTACGCCCTTGTGACCACTTTCTGGGTCTGAAAACATCTGTCAAACTTTGATTTTGGAGTGTAATGTTGCTTTTCAAGTTGACCTTCTGCCTTAGCTCTAATAAAATCAAATGTTTTGCATGTATCATGAAGGTCAACAGACTCTTCAGTCACAAACAGAGCATTGAGATGCCTCGAATGCCAAGGCAGAGTTCTGTATTGATCGTACACTGAGCTTATTAGCGGCATAAACCCACCATGTTGTTTGTGAAGGTCTGAGGAGAGGCTGCATCCCAAATGGCTTCCTATTCCCTATACAGTGCACTACTTTTGAACAGGACCCATAGGGTAGTGCACTATATAGGGAATAGGGTACCATTTGGGATGCTGCCATAATCTATGAGCTATCGAACTACAGAAAATAATAAAATATGAATGGGCAAGGCCTTTGTAAAGAGGACAAGCGGCTGCAGAGGTAATTCTTATGGGGATGCATTGCTAGTCACACAGCGCTTATTAAATCGTGACGTGCGTTTCTTTCAAATATGGGGACGGTGAAAGATGTGGGTGAGGTGGGGAGTAGACTAATATACTAAATGGAAGGTCATGTTTGTTTTAATTTAGTGCATGGCCCTGAGTTGTCATCGTCTTTGTAGACTCTTGTCTGGAAAATGGGTATCTAAGCAAAGCTACAGTATGTACTCAAGACCAGGCTGTATTGACCTCGTCATGCACACATTGGATGTAGTTAGGGCAAATATGAACTAGAGATTCCTTTGCAAAACGTCAAGATGTTCCACACAAACATCCTGCTGTGGGTGAACTGCTGCATCTGAGAATGACTCGCCTCCGGATGAATACTGACCATACAGATGCATTGGCACTTTCAGGGTCTTATTGGCGTTACTCTACAGCTAAAACACATACACCAAACGGACGTGCTGTGACATTTACTGTATAAACTAACTTCACATGCAGTATGATATACTTTGATTTGTTTTAGAAAGGGAATTGAATCGGCTTGTTGAATATGTAATGTGTAATGCCACATTGTAATTATTTCGCCACTATGGCCTATTTATTGCCTAACCTCCTTCATCTTACTACATTTGCACACACTGTACATACATTTTTCTCTTGTGTTATTGACTGTACGTTTGTTTATCCCATGTGTAACTCTGTGTTGTTGTTTTTGTCGCACTGCTTTGCTTTATCTTGGCCAGGTCGCAGATGTAAATGAGAATTTGTTCTCAACTGGCCTACCTGGTTAAATAAAGGTGATATAAAAAAATAAAAATAAATGTTTTCTCAGGCTCTATTTTTAAAGGTATATAATGGGCACATACTGTATTGTGCAATGGGATCCATCTGCAGGGGTAAGGGCACATACAGTAGGATATAGAGCTACATCAGATGTGTAGCTGTGATAGGTCCCCAAATAGCCTAGGTTCCTAAATGAGAATAGTTGAAGTGCTTGAGATGTAGAGCAGATGGCATGGGAAAGCTCTAACTAAATCTGACATCTATTACGAGGGTCAAAGTGTAGCTGATCCCTAGGAAGTTGAGTGAACATGTACTGCGAGGTTGGCAATTGATGTCCGTTTTTTTGGCTGTCTTTACTCAGTGATTTGTGCATGATCACTGGAGCATATCATGCCAACTTCAGTAGATGGCTGGTTGGTAATGGCTTGCTACGATAGTAGCCATAGAGGATATATTTTTGAAATAGATGATCAATGAAATAGTTAATCAAATTTGTCATGTTTATACTGTGACTTTCTCTTATTTCCCAATACTGCTTTGTGGATGTACTACAGGTTTATTTGAAATATATTATGCAACAACAAAGATGTATGACTTAAGTCGCTTTGGATATAAGCATCTGCTAAATGGCATATATGGCATATATTATTGTGAAATATGCCCCAGCTACGCATGTATTTTGGCTATGCCATACAGTATATTCTCTTTGTAGAACTTAGTTTTAACTGAAGTAAAAGATATCCAAGGATTACAGCGCTTTGTGTTTTTCTTTCTCTAACACGGGGACTGCTATGAGCAAAATGTCTAGCATATGGTAAACAAATCACTTAAGCAAAGTGACTCTCTTCGGCATCAGTCTTGCAATGTGTTTAGTTGCTCTGGGCTACATGCTACTACAGATTAGTCTTCTGTCATGTCAATATTTTATTTGATGACAGCTACCCACAATTCCCTGTTAAGGTTAGGATACATACTTGGGTGTGATAAAATGGAGAGAGGGAAAGGGAACACTGGTATTGATCTCCATTCTCCAGCAAATATCCATTATCTCCACCAAAGTTTATTTGAACATGGATCGCTTCTTGTAACTCGTCTTTCAATTTCAGTGATCATTTAATCGGGGAACACAATGACACGGAATGACTTACTGAAGTTAACGACACATGTTCAATGAAGAACAGAGGCGATAATACTTCATCAAACATCACACCAATTGAAACGGCAGCGATAACGCCGAAGTGAACTGTCAATTTACATTCGTCAAGTTTAAAAACGATAAACTTCTGTCAAATAACTAATGGCATGATAGTAATACACATACAAGTACCTCATTTGAGAGGTAGATACATTTCTCTTTCACCAGTTCAGTGGCCAAGTGTAGAATCTACACAAGCTCTGTGGATGGGAAAGAGATGAATCACTTCATCTTCACTTATTTTGAAAGCTAAGATATTACAATGGAGTACTGGAGAATATTCAATGACAGTTTACAGGCTTGTCAATCCCAGCACTCTACTATAGTTAATTTGTTGGTAGTTGATTGCTACGACAAACACAACAGTACAAGCAGGGGAACAAAGTGACAATGGTAGGGCATTTGTTTAATTTGTTACTGATAGTTTTGTAGGCGACCAAAACAACTCACTGTATGGCATTGTCAGCCTGTATTTACTTATAAGTACATAGGAAACAGCTAGCCGAACACAATGTCCCATGGAGGTAAATCATAATTAAATGAATATATACACCGCCAAAGCCATCTTAGCTTCATCTTTGCCATGACTCATGGAGAATTTCAAGATTGATCACAATCAACAGAAGTGCCTAGCTTTTGAGGGAAGGAATAAGCAATGAATCCACACAGGGACATTTTGTCCTTAAACACAGAATGATTAACCAGAGACAAATGTATTCTCCTCTGCGCTCTGGCTGCTAAACTTTGTGGAATAATCCAATTAACAAGTAGAAGAAATAGATTATGCACCGCAATAAGTGGAATTGCTAACTTGATGAGTCTGAGGAAAATTTGGCCTTGCGTCTCAAGACCCTGAGGACCAACATTTCTTAGAACTGTAACCAAGCTGCTAATGATTGCAGCAATAGAACAAATGCTTTCCCATACCCATAAACCATTGTTCAGGTTCTGGTTCATCATAATTTTCATATCCCTAATATTTTCAGACCAGACAGTCTAAAAGAAATCTAAAACGGCACCCCTCACCAGGACTCGACTGTATTTTATTTAAATGAACAATTATCAAACCGAATTAAATATATTCTGAAAATAGTTCCAAGGGACTCCATTAACATGCTGACAGCACTGTCTCTATTTTAGTGTTGGAGTATAGATGTTTTTATTGTTAGTGCATTAAGTGAAAACAGGACAAAAACATCCATCTACTTTCAGAAATGTGGCACAAAATAAACGGTTGAAGTGTAATTGAAGTTTGAAAGAGAATAAATGTTTGATCAATAGAGGACTGCTTTTGTACTTTCATTCACTGTCATCATCACTGAAGTAACCTTGGGGGAAATCAATCCTGTACACTGGCTCTGCCTCACGTTGGATTGACAAAAGTTTCTTCACCAGACAAACAAAGTACCGTTTGTCAATGGATCTTTGCTCTCTCTCACTCTCTTGCCATTCTCTACTGTTCCAAATCCTCTGCCTGGTGTTTCTTCCCCCTTGCTGTGCTGTCAGGGCCTGTGTGGCATTGAGAGGAGAGGCCTCTCTTTCTAACAGACTCCCCAGTACATGGGGAATTATTGCTTTGCCCTCGCCGCTGTAGGTCAGACATGCAGCTCGGGAGAGCAGGCTGGGAGAATGACAGAGATGAGGAGATCATGCAATCCAATGGGCCTCTGCCGCCTGCCTATCTGCCTGCCGCCTGAGCCTCTTTTTGGAGAGACCCAGGATTGACGGAGGTTGTGCTCCCAGGTCCAGTCATCAGTGCTAAAAAAAAAAAAAGATGCATCACGGGAGTTTCTCCCTTTGGAGAAACAAACACTGCGGTGTCATAAGGTGAAATGAAGACCGACAGATGGGGGTTTTGGCTTCTGTCTGCTGGTGTCTGAAGAGCACCGGGCCAGTGTCTCCATTATCCGTTCGGTTCAGCTAAGGTGAATGAGATGCCAGTGACAATGTCCACTAAGCCCTCACAGGCAAGGGCTCACTACAATATCACAACGTCAACCAGCGCAGACTCCACTTCGTCTTCCTAGTCATCATCAAAGTAGACCCACTTTTTGAGTGTAACCATCATTCTCTCGTAGTCACACTGATTTAAAAAAATAAAGGTTATTGCCTCTATGTTTTATTTTCCTGTGGTATCCTTTCCATGTATAGACGTCTATGAAAGTGTGCTATTCTGTTGCTGGCAGCTGGTTGGAGTGTATGCTTCACTATTTTAATCAATCACAAAAAAGTAAAGGACAAGGTTTATGACATCAAGGTTGCCCCTCCCCTATTGTACCTTGCCCAAGGCCAGAGTGGATATCCAGTGAGGGGTGAAAAGCAGGAACACTAGGGTCAGTTTTATTTAGCCTTAAATAACGACCCAACACATAACAGTGAAGTGTAAAGTAGGAAACAACTGATTCCCACGTCAACTTGAGTCCTTAATGGGGCTGAGCTTTTAAAACGGTCTGCAAATCTCTGTGGTTAAATAGACCAATACAAATCATTTTGTCAAAAAAATGTCCCTCGTGCTATGCGGTCTTGGGAGGCAACCGTTGCATACGGATGTGCTACAGTAACATGAGGATGCTTGTGATTAGAATTTAGATTTAGCCTGTGATGCAGATCCAGGATTTGCGAGGGATAAGGGGGTTTACGTTTGACCATTGGTCATGGTCTGGGTTTAAGGCGCATTTTGTTTTACAGAGGGTTTGGGTTTTTGGAAATTGCCAATTTTGGTTGGAGCCCACTGGGCGCACCATGTCATTGCATCTTGGAAATGTGGGTAATATTTGGTTAAGATGTTGATCAAGGAGATTTCAACATTTATTCACCCACTCAAAAAGACATCCAGAAGTTTGTTGATTTCCCAATGTGCTATCACTATGCTTTCAACCATCTAAAAGCACAACCAAATTCCAATGGAAAAACAATGTCTGATGTTTGTTTAGTTGTCATCGAAATGTGTTATCACTGCGCTTTTAGCCATTTAAAAGCACAACTAAGCTCAAATGGGAATACAATGTCAAATATTTTGTATTTATACAACATTTTAATGCGTTATGACTGTGCTTCATCTAATAGCACAACCAATTGACCTGGATTGCAGTTGAGATTATATTAAAAGTAAATAGTGACAGAGATCAATGCTTTTCAAGATTCTGCGCAGATTATTACAGCAAATAAAATAAAATAGTATACACATATTTAACAGATGTTATTGCAGGTGTAGCGAAATGCTTGTGTTCCCAGCCCCAACACTGCAGTAGGATCTAACAATTCACAACAATACACACATCTAAAAGTAAAAGAATGGAATTAAGAAAAATATACAGTGCCTTCGGGAAGTATTTAGACCCCTTGAACTTTGTCCATATGTGACAAATATGTAAACAACAACAACAACAAAAATGACTCATGGAACTCTGAGGTCGTCCCATTGTTTCCTATAGGGGAAATATAGGCATGTCTGTTTATTTCGCCAAATATCTCGCAATGTGTATATTTAGATTTCTTTCAAGTCGGGCACCATTTTAATCAGGAGAATCTCCTCTTTGTAATTATGTAAGTCTGGGCAGCGAGCTCCTTTGTCAACGATCACTAGACCAGAAATAGTCACAAGTTTTCATTTTTTCCCTACTTTCCCATTACACAGACATAAGCACAGTTGACACCATAGAGGCGCGGCTGTTTACTTTCTACACAAGTAGATTTTTTTCCAGTTTTGTCTGACAAACAGGTTGTATAAAGGGATAATAATTTTTGTGCCATTTATGGGAAGTGGAATTCTAAGCATCACCAGTCAGAACAGGCTCAGCGAACGTTCCATTCCATTCATTTGCTATGGGCTCGTGCTAGTGTTCCAATTTAGCCAACATTCTTTAGCCTTGAGTGAATTTTGACTCGTTCTATTGTCCAGCCTAGCTTCACAGCAGACTGCAACCCCTTTCATTAAATAAGAAGTCCTGTGTCGTTTCCGTTTTGTGTACATCTTGCTTGGCCCGTTGTTGTGTCAAGTCACTCTGATTCACACTGAATACCATAAGAATCATCTTAAGCTTTAACCCCCACCCAATCTCTGACCATTTTACTTGCCCTAGCAGAGCTGGTTAGGCTGTTTTCATGTTATCCAGAGCGTTGGTGACTAACTGTGCTTCTGGCAACAATTGAATTACGCATTTTTGCTGACGTTTACTGAAACCTGCCATATTCAACCGGTGTTGAGCGTTCCTAAATTCATCAGTTATTCTACTCCCTGGCCACACTCCGCCCTGAATCAGTTGTTACAGTGACGTTCTATTGAAATGGATACTTGCATACTGGAGACTTTTTTGTTAAGTTCTAATATCCCAATACATTTTTTAAAGCCGCGTTAGAAAGGATTACCCTACACATACTGATCAGCTCAAATAGACAGAAGCATGCTAAATGGCAGACCAATCCAAACTCTTAATCGAAATCTCGGATTTTCCAGCACACTCATTATCTCAGCCAATCATGGCTAGTGGGAAAGTTGCCATCTTTCTGTGGCTTAACCAACTAGGCTCATAATTTAACAATAGTATTCGTATTTACAGATGGCATACACGTTTGTTATTAAGGCACATGCAAGTTCACATGTTCGAGAAGGCATTTTGATTAAAAAAAGTGTCCGTTCAAACGGCTCTCCTGTGAAGTAGTGATATTTTGTGAAGTAGTGATATTTTGTTACGTTACAGCCTTATTCTAAAATTGATTAAATTGTTTTTCCCTCATTAATCTACACACAATACCTCAAAATGACAAAGCAAAAACAGGTTTTTAGAAAATGTTGCTAAATACAGCATTGAGTCTTCTTGGAGATGACTCTACAAGCTTGGCACACCTGTAATTGGGAAGTTTCTCCCATTCTTCTGTGCAGATCCTCTCAAGCTCTGTCAGGTTGGATGGGAAGCGTTGCTAAACAGCTATTTTCAGGTCTCTCCAGAGATGTTCGATTGGGTTCAAGTCCGGGCTCTGGCTGGGCCACTCAAGGACATTGAGACTCGTCCCGAAGCCACTCCTGCGTTGTCTTGGCTGTGTGCTTAGGGTCGTTGTCTTGTTGGAAGGTGAACCTTCATCCCAGTCTGAGCACTCTGGAACATGTTTTCATCAAGGATCTCTCTGTACTTTGCTCCGTTCATCTTTGCCTCAATCCTGACTAGTCTCCCAGTCCCTGCTGCTGAAAAACATCCCCACAGCATGATAGTGCCACGTTTCCTCCAGACGTGACACTTGGGATTCAAGCCAAAGAGTTCAATCTTGTTTAATCAGACCAGAGAATCTTGTTTCTCATGGTCTGACAGTCTATGTTCCTTTTGGCAAACTTCAAGCGGGCTATCATGTGCCTTTTAATGAGTGGTTTCCATCTGGCCACTGATAGTTGGAATGCTACAAAGATGGTTGTCCTTCTGGAAGGTTCTCCCATCTCCACAGAGGAACACAGATAGAGCTCTGTCAGAGTGACCATCGGGTTCTTGTACACCTCCCTGACCAAGGCCCTTCTCCCCCGATTTCTCAGAGGCCAGCTCTAGGAAGAGTCTTTGTGGATCCAAACTTCTTCCATTTAAGAATGATGGAGGCCAATGTGGTCTTGGGGACCTTCAATGCTGCAGACATTTTTTGGTACCCTTCCCCAGATCTGTGCCTTGACACAATCCTGTCTTGGAGCTCTGTGGACAATTCCTTTGACCTCACGGCTTGGCTTTTGCTCTGACATGCACTGTCAACTGTGGGACCTTATGTAGACAGGTGTGCCTTTTTCAAATCATGTCCAATCAATTGAATTGACCAATTTACCTCAAGTTTTAGAAACATCTCAAGGATGATCAATGGAAACAGGATGCACCTGGTGCAGGGTTGAGTAACCGGGTGGTAGCCGGCTAGTGATGGCTATTTAACAGAAACTGTTTTTCAGTCTCTCGGTCCCACATTTGATGATCCTTTACTGACCTCGCCTTCTGGATGATAGAGGGGTGAACAGGCCGTGGCTCGGGTGGTTGATGTCCTTGATAATCTTTTTGGCCTTCCTGTGACATTGGGTGCGGTTGGTGTCCTGGAGGGTAGGCACTGTGCCCCCGGTGATGCGTTGGGCAGACTGCACCACCCTCTGGAGAGCCCTGCGGTTGCGGGCGGTGTAGTTGCCGTACCAGCGGGTGATACAGCCTGACAGGATGCTCTCAATCGTGCATCTGTAAAAGTTTGTGAGGGTCTTAGGGGTTAAGCCGAATTTCTTCAGCCTCCTGCGGTTAAAGAGGCGCTGTTGCGCCTTCTTCACCACACTGTCTGTGTCAGTGGACCATTTCAGATTGTCAGTGATGTGTACGCGGAGGAACGTTGAATACATACTGTTATATAGTTTGTAAGAGAGTCTTAACTTTGGGCTATTTACTGTATTCCAAAAATATTATTGAATTGTATTCTTTGACACTGCAACCAAATATCAAAATTTAAAGGATGTCTAATGCTTGCATAGTTTAATCTAAGCCACTGGCTTAATCTTATTCTTTTTTATTTTTGGTTTACTTAGAGATATTGGGCCCGATTTACATGTGTACATAATGACACCGGAGGGGATGGCTGCCCTTTTCTGAGCTCCTAACCAATTGTGCGATTATGTTGTTGTTTTTTGCATTGTTTAACTTATTTTGTACATAATGTTTCTCCTACTGTCTCTTATGACTGAAAAGAGCTTCAGGATATCAGAACAGCAATTGCTTACCTCAAACTGGATGAAGATTTTTTCTTTAATGAGTCTAATGAGAAGGATCTTCTGCTGCTCCCGGACCAGACCCAAATCCCCGTCATTCGCATGAAGATGAGACAGAGATACAGGGGCCGCAGATCCGGGGTGCCTTGTGATAATTAATTGGCGAGTTGGTAACCCGCCTTCACCATCCGTCCTATTGGCCAAAGTGCACGCAATATCTACCAAGAGAGTTTATCTATATTTTTCATAGCTGTCTATTTACCACCACAATCCGATGCTGGCACTAAGACCGCACTCAAAGAGCTGTAGAAGCCCATAAGCAAAAAAAAAGAAGCCCATCCAGAAGTGGCGCTGCTAGTGGCCGGGGACATTAATGCAGGCAAATTTAAATCTGTTTTACCTAATTTCTACCAGCCAGTCACATGTGCAACTAGATGGGGGAAAAAACTAGACTACCTTTACTCCACAGACAGAGACGCGTACAAAGCTCTCCCTCGCCCTCCATTTGGTACATCTGATCATAATTCTCTCCTGATTCCTGCTTACAAGCAAAAACTAAAGCAGGAAGTACCAGTGACTCGCTCCATACGGAAGTGGTCAGATGACACGGATGCTAAGCTACAGGACTGTTTGGCATGCACAGACTGGAATATGTTCCGGAATTCATCCGATGACATTGTGGAGTATACCACCTCCCTCATCGGCTTCATCAATAAGTGCGTTGATGACGTCGTGCCAACACTGACCGTACATACATAGCCCAAACAGAAGCCATGGATTACAGGCAACATCCACACCGAAGCTAAAGGCTAGAGCTGCCGCTTTCAGGGAGCGGGACACTAATCCGGAAGCTTATAAGAAATCCTGCTATGCCGTCATACGAACCATCAAATTGTCAATACAGAGATTGAATCCTACTACACCGGCTCTGATGCTTGTTAGATGTGGCAGGGCTTGCAAACTATTATGGACTACAAAGGGAAACCCAGCCTCAAGCTGCTCAGTGATGCGAGCCTACCAGATGGGCTAAGCACACCAAGACAGTCGTGAAGAATGCGCAACAAGACTCTGCAACACCACTAAGCAAGGGACATTACCAAGCAAGCGGCACCATAAAGACCAAGGAGCTTTCCAAACAGGCCAGGGACAAAGTTGTGGATTAGTACAGATTAGGGTTGGGTTATAACAAAAAAATATCAAACTTTGAACATCCCACGGAGCACCATTAAATCCATAATTAAATAATGGAAAGAATATGGCACCACAATTAACCTGTCAAGAGAGTGCCTCCTACCAAAACTCACGGACCATGCAAGGAGGGCATTAAATCAGAGAGGCAACAAAGAGAGCAAAGATAACCCTGAAGGAGCTGCAAAGCTCCACAGCGGAGATTGAAGTATCTGTCCATAGGACCACTTTAAGTTGTACACTCCACAGAGTTTGGCTTTACCGAAGAGTGTCCAGAAAAAAAGCCATTGCTTAAGAAAAAAATTTGCAAACACGTTTGGTGTTCGCCAAAAAGGCATGTGGGAGACTCCCCAAACATATGGAAGAAGGTACTTAATTGAGACTTTTGGCAATCAAGTAAAACGCTATGTCTGGCGCAAACTCAACACCTCTCATCACCCCGAGAACCTCATCCCCACAGTGAAGCATAGTGGTGGCAGCATCATGCTGTGGGGATGTTTTTCATCATCAGGGACTGGGAAACTGGTCAGAATTTAAGGAATGATGGATGGCGTTAAATACAGGGAAATTCTTGAGGGAAACCTGTTTCAGTCTTCAGGAGATTTGAGACTGGGACAGAGGTTCACCTTCCAGCAGGACAATGACCCTAAGCGTACTGCTAAAGCAACAATCAAGTGGTTTAAGGGGAAACATTTAAATGTCTTGGAATGGCCTAGTCAAAGCCCAGACCTCAATCCAATTGAGAATATGTGGTATGACTTAAAGATTGCTGTACACCAGTGGAACCCCTTCAACTTGAAGGAGCTGGAGCAGTTTTGCCTTGAAGAATGGGCAAAAATCCCAGTGGCTAGATGTGCCAAGCTTATAGAGACATACCTAAAGAGACTTGCAGCTGTAATTGCTGCAAAAGGTGGCTCTACAAAGTATTGACTTTGGGGGGGTGAATAGTTATGCATGCTCAAGTTTTCAGTTTTTTTGTCTTATTTCTTGTTTGTTTCACTATAAAAAATATTCTGCATCTTCAAAGTTGTAGGCATGTTGTGTAAATCCAAATTATACAAACCCCCCCAAAATTTATTTTAATTCCAGGTTGTAAGGCAACAAAATAGGAAGAATGCCAAGGGGGGTGAATACTTTTGCAAGCCACTGTAACCTTGTTATTGTTATTTTATTGTTACTTTTTTAAAATTAAGTTAATTTAATAAATATTTTCTTAACTCTTATTTTAACTGCATTGTTGATTAAGTGCTTGTAAGTAAACATTTCCATGGTAAGGTCTACACCTGTTTTCGGCCCATGTGACAAATACAATTTGATTTGATTTAAACAACACAGTGCTAAATCTAAGCTCTGGCATTAGCGCTATATGTTTGGGGCTGTCAGAAATTAAAAAACAAGACTAAATCAAATCAAACTTTAAATAAACATAGCTTTTTGGTTGAGCTGGAGATGTGAATCCAGCATGTCAGTTAATTAAAACCAGACTAAGTCAGCGACACAGAACAAACAATCCAAGCAGAAGATAGATCTCATTTGGTTGCGTTGACAACCAAACACAATTCAATATCCAGTTTGTCTACAAATGATTCATTGATATATTGGATTCACTCCATCTCAACCAAAAATCTAAATTAAAGAATAGGACTAAATCTAATCAAACTTTAAATGCAGTAAAAATGGAGATGGAGTTGTGAATCCAACATATTAATGATTAACTTGTAGATTACATTTTAGATCAACCAAAGCTAGGAACCCTACCCCTGGGTTGAGTTTTAAACAGTAGATGAATTTACAAATGCTATACAGTGCATTCAGAAAGTATTCAGACCCCTTGACTTTTCCCAATTTTTTTTACATTACAGCCTTATTCTAAAAAAATATAACATTTTCATTCTACACACAGTACTCCATAATGACAAGCAAAATCTGTTTTTTAGAAATGTTTGCAAATTTATAAAAACAAAAAAAATATCACACACATGGTATTCAGACCCTTTACTCAGTACTTTACTCAATACCTTTAGCAGCGATTACAGCCTCGAGCCGTCTTGGGTATGACGCTATAAGCTTGGTACACCTGTATTTGGGTAGTTTCTCCCATTATTCTCTGAAGATCCTCTTAAGCTCTGTCAGGTTGGATGGGGAGCGTCGCTGTACAGCTATTTTCAAATCAAATCAAATCAAATCAAATTTTATTTGTCACATACACATGGTTAGCAGATGTTAATGCGAGTGTAGCGAAATGCTTGTGCTTCTAGTTCCGACAATGCAGTAATAACCAACAAGTAATCTAACCTAACAATTCCACAACTACTACCTTACACACACACACAAGTGTAAAGGGATAAAGAATATGTACATAAAGATATATGAATGAGTGGTGGTACAGAACGGCATGGCAGATGCAGTAGATGGTATAGAGTACGGTATATACATATGAGATGAGTACTGTAGGGTATGTAAACATAAAGTGGCAAAGTTTAAAGTGGCTAGTGGTACATGTATTACATAAAGATGGCAAGATGCAGTAGATGATATAGAGTACAGTATATACATATGAGATGGGTAATGTAGGGTATGTAAACATTATATTAAGTGGCATTGTTTAAAGTGGCTAGTGGTACATTTTTACATAATTTCCATCAATTCCCATTTTTAAAGTGGCTGGAGTTGAGTCAGTATGTTGGCAGCGGCCGCTAAATGTTAGTGGTGGCTGTTTAACAGTCTGATGGCCTTGAGATAGAAGCTGTTTTTCAGTCTCTCGGTCCCTGCTTTGATGCACCTGTACTGACCTCGCCTTCTGGATGATAGCGGGGTGAACAGGCAGTGGCTTGGGTGGTTGTTGTCCTTGATGATCTTTATGGCCTTCCTGTGACATCGGGTGGTGTAGGTGTCCTGGAGGGCAGGTAGTTTGCCCCTGGTGATGCGTTCTGCAGACCTCACTACCCTCTGGAGAGCCTTACGGTTGTGGGCGGAGCAGTTGCCGTACCAGGCGGTGATACAGCCCGACAGGATGCTCTCGATTGTGCATCTGTAGAAGTTTGTGAGTGCTTTTGGTGACAAGCCGAATTTCTTCAGCCTCCTGAGGTTGAAGAGGCGCTGCTGCGCCTTCTTCACAACGCTGTCTGTGTGGGTGGACCAATTCAGTTTGTCCGTGATGTGTACACCGAGGAACTTAAAACTTTCCACCTTCTCCACTACTGACCCGTCGATGTGGATAGGGGGGTGCTCCCTCTGCTGTTTCCTGAAGTCCACAATCATCTCCTTTGTTTTGTTGACGTTGAGTGTGAGGTTATTTTCCTGACACCACACTCCGAGGGCCCTCACCTCCTCCCTGTAGGCCGTCTCGTCGTTGTTGGTAATCAAGCCTACCACTGTAGTGTCATCCGCAAACTTGATGATTGAGTTGGAGGCGTGCATGGCCACGCAGTCGTGGGTGAACAGGGAGTACAGGAGAGGGCTCAGAACGCACCCTTGTGGGGCCCCAGTGTTGAGGATCAGCGGGGTGGAGATGTTGTTACCTACCCTCACCACCTGGGGGCGGCCCGTCAGGAAGTCCAGGACCCAGTTGCACAGGGCGGGGTCGAGACCCAGGGTCTCGAGCTTGATGACGAGTTTGGAGGGTACTATGGTGTTAAATGCTGAGCTGTAATCGATGAACAGCATTCTCACATGGGTATTCCTCTTGTCCAGATGGGTTAGGGCAGTGTGCAGTGTGGTTGCGATTGCGTCGTCTGTGGACCTATTGGGTCGGTAAGCAAATTGGAGTGGGTCTAGGGTGTCCGGTAGGGTGGAGGTGATATGGTCCTTGACTAGTCTCTCAAAGCACTTCATGATGACGGAAGTGAGTGCTACGGGGCGGTAGTCGTTTAGCTCAGTTACCTTAGCTTTCTTGGGAACAGGAACAATGGTGGCCCTCTTGAAGCATGTGGGAACAGCAGACTGGGATAAGGATTGATTGAATATGTCCGTAAACACACCAGCCAGCTGGTCTGCGCATGCTCTGAGGACGCGGCTGGGAATGCCGTCTGGGCCTGCAGCCTTGCGAGGGTTAACACGTTTAAATGTTTTACTCACCTCGGCTGCAGTGAAGGAGAGCCCGCAGGTTTTGGTAGGGGGCCGTGTCAGTGGCACTGTATTGTCCTCAAAGCGGGCAAAAAAGTTGTTTAGCCTGTCTGGGAGCAAGACATCCTGGTCCGCGACGGGGCTGGTTTTCTTTTTGTAATCCGTGATTGACTGTAGACCCTGCCACATACCTCTTGTGTCTGAGCTGTTGAATTGCGACTCGATTTTGTCTCTGTACTGGGACTTAGCCTGTTTGATTGCCTTGCGGAGAGAATAGCTACACTGTTTGTATTCGGTCATGCTTCCGGTCACCTTGCCCTGGTTAAAAGCAGTGGTTCGCGCTTTCAGTTTCACGCGAATGCTGCCGTCAATCCACGGTTTCTGGTTTGGGAATGTTTTTATCGTTGCTGTGGGTACGACATCGTCAATGCACTTCCTAATGAACTCGCTCACCGAATCAGCATATTCGTCAATATTGTTGTTGGACGCGATGCGGAACATATTCCAATCCGCGTGATCGAAGCAGTCTTGAAGCGTGGATTCAGATTGGTCGGACCAGCGTTGAACAGACCTGAGCGCGGGAGCTTGTTGTTTGAGTTTCTGTTTGTAGGCTGGAATCAACAAAATGGAGTCGTGGTCAGCTTTTCCGAAAGGGGGGCGGGGGAGGGCCTTATATGCGTCGCGGAAATTAGTATAACAATGATCTAGCGTTTTTCCAGCCCTGGTAGCACAATCGATATGCTGATAGAATTTAGGGAGTTTTGTTTTTAGATTAGCCTTGTTAAAATCCCCAGCTACGATGAATGCAGCCTCAGGGTGTGTGGTTTCCAGTTTACAAAGAGTCAGATAAAGTTTGTTCAGGGCCATCGATGTGTCTGCTTGGGGGGGAATATATACGGCTGTGATTATGATTGAAGAGAATTCCCTTGGTAGATAATGCGGTCGACATTTGATTGTGAGGAGTTCTAGATCAGGTGAACAGAATGACTTGAGTTCCTGTGTGTTGTTATGATGATCACACCACTTCTCGTTAATCATAAGGCATACCCCCCCGCCCCTCTTCTTACCGGAAAGATGTTTGTTTCTGTCGGCGCGATGCATGAAGAAACCAGCTGGCTGCACCGACTCCGTTAGCGTCCCTTGAGTTAGCCATGTTTCCGTGAAGCAGAGCACGTTGCAATCCCTGATGTCTCTCTGGAATGCTACCCGTGCTCGGATTTCATCAACCTTATTGTCAAGAGACTGGACATTGGCGAGTAGTATGCTAGGGAGTGGAGCGCGATGTGCCCGTCTCCGAAGCCTGACCACGAGACCGCCTCGTTTGCCCCTTTTTCGGCGTCGCACAGGGTCACCGGCTGGGATCA
Source organism: Salvelinus alpinus (assembly GCF_045679555.1). Classification (NCBI taxonomy): domain Eukaryota; kingdom Metazoa; phylum Chordata; class Actinopteri; order Salmoniformes; family Salmonidae; genus Salvelinus; species Salvelinus alpinus. The sequence goes on from NC_092086.1 coordinate 72,733,022, forward strand.
GATCCATTGTATTGGGTGGAAGGCAAAACACTGGATCCGTTTCGGGAAAGTCATATTCCTGGTAGGAACGATGATGAGTTGACGTTAATCGTATATTCAGTAGTTCCTCCCGACTGCATGTAATGAAACCTAAGATTACCTGGGGTACCGATGTAAGAAATAACACATAAAAAAACAAAAAACTGCATATTTTCCAAGGAACGCGAAGCGAGGCGGCCATCTCTTTTCGGCGCCGGAAGAAAGGAAATTTTCAGGTCTCTCCAGAGATGTTCGATCGGGTTCATGTCTTGGCTCTGGCTGGGCCACTCAAGGACATTCAGAGACTTGTCCCGAAGTCACTCCTGCGTTGTATTGTCTGTGTGCTTAGGGTATTTTTCCTGTTGGAAGGTGAACCTTCGCCCCCAGTCTGAGGTCCTGAGCGCTCTGGAGCAGGTTTTCATCAAGGATATCTCTGTACTTTGCTCCGTAAATGTTTCCCTCGATCCTGACTAGTCTCCCAGTCCCTGCCACTGAAAAACATCCCCACAGTGTGATGCTGCCACCACCATGCTTCACCGTCTGGCTGGTGCCAGGTATCTGGCAGACGTGACGCTTGACATTCAGGCCAAAGAGTTCAATCTTGGTTTCATCAGATCAGAGTTGACAAATTATGTTGAAACGATGTTAATTCAATCAGTTTGTGGCCAGTGGGAGGTCTTTCAATTGAATGGATTACAATTTGGCAAAACCTCTGTTGGATCTCACAGCTCAACTGTATAGTCTCCCGAGTGGAGTGAGCAAGCAATACAGCCAATTGGAAGAAGAAAGTAGGCTAATAAGGCGCTAGAACGACACGAGACCAATTGATCTCTCAGCCCCATGACTCCATGCTGGCTGTTAGGTAAAATTTTCCGCAGGCATGGAGGCCTTAATCTCTTAGATTGGTAAACTACACAGACACTGGTGTCATCATTATCCTCTCTTCAAACCACACGTTTAATGTCAGTGATTGGTAGTATGGAACTCTAACATCCGGTAAATGCTTCCTTGACACAGGAGGCAGCTGAGGGAAGAACAGCTCATAATAATGGCCGGAATGGCGCAAATGGAATGGCATCAAACACCTGGAACCCATGTGTTTGATGTATTTGATGCAATTCCACTCATTCTGCTCCAGTCATTACCACGAGCCCATTCTCCTCAATTAAGGTGCTACCAACCTCCTGTGTTCCTGGTAGAATAGAGATATACAGTCGTTTTGAACAGCGACCAAGTTAATCCTTCCCCTTTCTGTTTGCCTCTCTCTCTCTCTATATATATATATATGAGATTGGGTCATTTATATTCATCAAGTGGTGTTGTCACATCTGCTGAGTTGCATTCACAACCGTAATGAATTGCATTTGATGATCCCAATTACTGACTGTTGATGCAATACTTCTTCTTTGGGGCACATGTTTTTAAACTTGATGACATGCAGTCTGCGTTTGTAAGGAGATATGACAATGTGTATGATTTATTTTGCTTTTCCAAAACTCTATTTGTCTTGTCAAATGTATTCATATTGTTTCCCCTAAAAAAAGCTAATTTCAAATACAGACACTTAGTATGCAGTTTGAACCTTTCTAACACTCAGTTAAGTTGTCTGTCAACAATCAGTTGTCATAAACATGCATTAGTAAAATCTTGGTTGGACGTTTTCAAAGAATTGTCAAATCTCACTGTTAGTGGTACTTGCTACCCAACCCTGAGGTCAATGACAGGATGCATAGATATCAAGTGAGTGTTCAAAAGTGCATGGCAGCTGTGTTGACAGAGTACAAGGCAAAATTGGCTCAAACAGGATTATTCACGATGGGATTAGTTTATTGGAGTTTGTTGGAGGAAGAAATGAAAATGCCAGCAGAACTAATGTAAGAAATCAACCGGCTTAGTTGGAGCAAACACAATTATGGAGTCAATTACCAGACAGAACGGACAGTGCATTTCCCATTACCTGTTGCAGCGTTTGTCATGTCAATTATGTCTTACAGGTGACACTTTGTTTATAACATGGACCGACACCGCTAACATGTCTGATAAATGTGTAATGTCTGTAACACGTTTAAAGTTCAATGGCGTTTGTTTGGGAAAGTGTCAAAATTATGTTGAAATTAGCATGCCACTTCATCTGTGGTTTACTGTAAGGTCTTGACTGGAAACTTTGAGGTGTGGAGAGGTACTTAAAATGCACCAGGCCATGCTATTGCGGAACACCAAGGCTAGGCAAATATTCTTAGCCAACTGTTGCATGACCTTGTATTCAACTGTGAAGGCGAAGATCGTTTCTTTATTGTGATACAGTGATATGACTGCTCTGACTGTTGCTTGCTACAGTAGGTGCCTGGAGCGATAGGTGTAGTGATTTAGAAATAGATTATGTATGCTCTTGCACCTTGAGGAGTCAATTTGGTGACATAAAGATGACTTCGGAAGTTAGGATTCACATTAACACCCTACACTCGTGGAAATTGGCCTATATGGATAGGGCTTAATTGAAATGCTTCTTTCAGAAGAAATATGGAAAGCATATGCATAACCATCGTAGCAATTAAAAGGGAACAGTTGGAGATTATGGGAACATTATTATACTAAAGCTGAGATCACAACAGTTCACCTGACACAAGTCTGAATACAAATATTACGCTGTTGATTTTAGGTGCGTTTTACATTTTACTTTACTTTTCACCGCACATCTGAAAATACTCTGGATACATTCAGTAACATGATAATAGTATTATTGGAAAATTTGGGGTAGGTGCAACATAAAAAAAATTCTTAGGGTTTGAGTGAGAGGACTAACTGGTGTCTCCAAGTGGTCATACAACTCCATAGTGTGCACTAAGTAATTTCCGAAGTAATTTCAATGCACTTTATGACTCAAAAGAAGCGTAAGGTGCTATAAGGTGCTTTTTTTTGCTCTCCTAACAGTGTCGTTGAGGAACTAGAGCAAGCACACTTGTAGTCGTTTCGTTTGGAACACAACCCTGCATCCCCTCCTATAAACAATTTATTTTGTTCTTAATGCAATCCAAAAACGGTCCATTTCTAAATCGCAATCTGCGTCAGGTGGACATCATTTGAAAGCTTGTCCTATTGACAACATGACTAACCAAATTATAAAATACGATCTTACAGTGTTAGGCCAATTTTGGTACGCATAGTATGGAGTCATGGGTGCATTCAGATGGGTGGTCCGCGGCAAATTTTCTTTGCAATACAACAAACAGGCTCATTCTGTTCAAGACAACCCAGGGAATAACTCCATGTACATCAAACATAGTGATCATACACATTGACATTAGATTACATGAGTTTTATGATATTGAAATGTGAAGTGCACATTGCGTTTGTTTGGTCCACCAAATATGTATTTTTATGGAAGTTGAGTGAATTTCAATATACCCTTATTATTTTGGCGTACAGCAAGTAATATAGACCCTTGTTGGAGCTTTCTCACAACTCATCTAACCTTTCCTTTGAAGAAAATAAATCCCACAGTTGTTTCCTGGCTGTGACTTTTTGTTGTGGAGTGATGGTTAGTATTGGTAGGTTCCCCACCTCCTAGCGCTGTAGGCATGCACAGTCCCTCAATGTCAAAGCCCCAGGGTCATATTTATCAGTTGTGCATTACTCAGACATCTCTAATGGTTCCTACCCACAGTTCCTACCCGCTGCTGCTAGCTACCGCTGCTATTGGGAGTGGAAATGCTCAACTGGACTGGCAGAGAGGTAGAAAGCAGATAGGTGGAAACCCCCGGACAGAGCAGCCTTTTCTCCGAACAGAAACTAAATGGAAACCTTTGAATTGCTTGATTTTAATTTAGAGTGGCAACCTATTTTCCTGTGGGAATGGGGTACTAGCATATTTGCATACATTTCCCATGGGGCCACATCCCAGGCCACTACCAATTCAGGCAGTGCATAAGCAGTGGACCACCCCGTCGGAAATGATTAAATTGGCCACCAACACAGATGTCTGCCATTGTTAACCCTTTCATGTGCAAATACAGCGAGGCACCTTGCAAAATGAATATGATGAATCATACTTTCACAACCAGCGCTGGTAGTGGCACATGGGTTCACCCCAGGCAACAAAATCCAAAAAGTAAGGTTATAGAATTACAATGCCCAAATATTTTATTTAATCATTGCTGATCTTTTTCTTTGTCCAGGTGGACATGTCATTGCATTCGGCTGTATTAATGCATCTTATCTATATCAACTGCCTATTTCTCAGGGTCATCATGGTTAAACCAGAGGGTGGAATGTGGGTCAGTCATGTCAGACAGAGTTATAGTCCAGTGGGAAACCCAGTGCAGGCACCACAGAATAACACAGAGCTTGGGATATCGGTAGCCCATATATGGATTCCTAATACATCTGGATGATCTTTCTTTGCTTAATGGCAACGACACATTGCATTTGGTTGGGGTAAATACTTCTCATTGATATTGGGTTAACGTGTATCCCATATAAATCAAATGTAAATATACCCATTGTAAGACCCCCACATTCACTGAATAAGCTTTAAAATACCATATTCCCATTTGATTGGTTCTTGAAGTCATACACATGGTGATATATGATGAGACTTGTGTTTTGCTCTAGCCAGTGTGACATGCCATCATGATCTGGTTCACAGTCAGGGTTAATCCTACTGCTAGGTCAATATACATTAGGTACAATGTACATTAGGTATCGCCTGGATTATGAGTCCAAAAATATTGAGACATTATTATACTGTAATAGAGGAGAACTTAACCTTTCTAATGATACCCTGTTTATGTTTCAACTCCACAAATTGTGTGTAGAGCTAACACTACTAAAATGGGAGTATCAATGAAAATTGATTCTGAAAAACTGTTCTGTTTCTGTCCATGGTGGCATTACGGTACCACGTACCTCTAACAACATTTTAGCCACAGACTGTTATGCTGTCTAGTCTGTGTTTTATAAACGTGCAATGAGCATAAAAACACTAATGCATATAATGAATTGGTAACTCATTCTGAGAAATGAGCATCTCCTTATCCAGGTAGGCCACTTAATTTCAACATGTAAACATGATGTTCAAACAGCTGGAGACGGACATTACGGTGTGTTGATAACAATTCAACTGTTCTACCTTGTTAGCTATCTAATAGATAAATGTTGGCTAGTCTTGAAATATAAAATAGCTGGTTACTCACGTGGGCTTGTGTTTATGAGATTGTTTACGAGACCTGTGTTTAGTGGATGTGCATGGTTCTGTTTAAATGTGTAACAAAAAGGGCATTTTCATAGACTTGAAAGCCAGATCATTGATTATTGAAAAAAAAAGCAGGTTAAACTTTTTTGATCAAATGTCATTTTTAGTGGGTCTTATGGTTGTGGAAGGCTTTTATTTAGCCTAGGTAGAATTATACAATAGCTGAATTCATTAGATTATTGCTGACTGTTTGAAATGCAGTGTATTGAAATGTTTTATTGTGCAAAACATCTTCGTCAGAGAATACATGAAAAAAATTAACTAGATGTACAGTTGAAGTTGTAAGTTTACATACACCTGTCACAATCGTTGTAGTGAGGAGACCAAAGCGCAGCGTGATGTGAATACATACTTTTAATGAACGACGAATAAACACGAAGAACAGGAAGAACACTAAACAAACTAACAAAATGAACGTGACTGCTAAAAACAAAGAGTGCATACATGCAACTTCAAAGACAAAACAGGCTACCTAAATATGGCTCCCAATCAGAGACAACGACTAACACCTTCCTCTGATTGAGAACCATATCAGGCCAACCACATAGAAACAGACAAACTAGACATACAACATAGAATGCCCACTCATATCACACCCTGACCAAACAAAACATAGAAACATACAACGCAAACTATGGTCAGGGCGTGACAACACCTTAGCTAAATCCTTAGCTAATCCTAGTAATAATTCCCTGTCTTAGGTCAGTTATTTTCACCACTTTATTTTAAGAAATGGAAATGTCAGAATAATAGTAGAGAGTATGATTTATTTCAGCTTGTATTTCTTTCATCACATTCCCAGTGGGTCAGAAGTTTACATACACTGAATCAGTATTTGGTAGCATTGCCTTTAAATTGTTTAACTTGGGTCAAACATTGCGGGTACACAATAAGTTGGGTGAATTTTGGCCCATTTCTCCTGACAGAGCTGATGGAAATGAGTCAGGTTTGTAGGCCTCCTTGATCTCACATGCTTTTTCAGTTCTGCCCACAAATTTTCTATAGGATTGAGGTCAGGGCTTTCTGATGGCCACTCCAATACCTTGACTTTGTTGTCCTTAAGCCATTTTGTCACAACTTTGGAAGTAAGCTTGGGGTCATTGTCCACTTGGAAGACCCATTTGCGACCAAGGTTTAACTTCCAGACTAATGTCTTGAGGTGATGCTTCAATATATCCACACAATTTTCCATATCATGATGCCATCTATTTTGTGAAGTGCACCAGTCCCTCCTGCAGCAAAGCACCCCCACAACATGATGCTGCAACCCCTGTGCTTCACGGTTGGGATGGTATTCTTCGGCTTGCTAGCCTCCCCCTTTTTCCTCCCAAAATATCAATGGTCATTATGGCCAAACAGTTCTATTTCTGTTTCATCAGACCATAGTACATTTGTCCAAAAAGTACGATCTTTGTCCCCTTGTGCAGTTGCAAACCGTAGTCTGGCTTTTTTATGGCGGTTTTGGAGCAGTGGCTTCTTCCTTGCTGAGCGGCCTTTCAGGTTATGTTGATATAGGACTTGTTTTACTGTGGATATAGATCGTTTTGTACCTGTTTCCTCCAGCATCTACACAAGGTCCTTTGCTTTTGTTCTGGGATTGATTTGCACTTTTCGCACCAAAGTATGTTCATCTCTAGGAGACAGAAAGCGTCTCCTTCCTGAGCGGTATGACGGCTGCATGGTCCCATGGTGTTTATACTTGCGTACTATTGTTTGTACAGATGAACGTGGTACCTTCAGGATGAACCAGACTTGTGGAGGTCTTGGCTGATTTCTTTTGATTTTCCCATGATGTCAAGCAAATAGGCACTGAGTTTGAAGGTACGCCTTGAATTGACTCAAATTATGTCAATTAGGCTATCAGAAGCTTCTAAAGGGATAGGCTTCCCGCTAGCGGGACACAAGCCGACAACATCCGGTGAAATTGGAGGGCGCGCAATTCTTATAAATTATCGTAATATTAAACATTCATGAACATACAAGTATCTTATATCATTTAAAAGCTTAAATTCTTGTTAATCTAACTGCGTTGTCCGATTTCAAAAAGGCTTTACGGCGAAAGCATACCATGCAATTGTCTGAGGACGGTGCCACATCAACATGTTTTTCAACCAGCACAGGCTTCATAATATCACAAATAGCGATTAAATACATCACTTACTTTTGAAGATCTTCCTCTGTTTGCAATCCCAAGGGTCTCAGCTACAACATGAATGGTCGTTTTGTTAGATAAAATCCTTCTTTATATCCAAAAAAGTATGTTTAGTTGGCGCCATCGATTTCAGTAATCCACTCGTTCAACATGCAGACAAAGGTGTCCAAAAAGCTACCGCTAATCTTCGACCAAACAAGTCAAACGATGTTTCTATTTAATCCTCAGGTACTCTAAAATGTAAATAAACTATAATATTTCATACGGAAAGTAGTACGTTCAATAGAAAAGGAAAATTAGTAAGCGAGCGCACTCTCCCTCACGCGCCGAAAGACTGATATTGTTCCGGTGTTCTTCTCACAAAACTCCAAATACTTGTTTGTTTTTCAAAAAACAAGCCTGAAACCTTGAATAAAGACTGTCGACATCTAGTGGAAGCCATAGGAATTGCAATATGGGATTTACATAGAAACAATAGGTTCTCATTATAAGAGCCTGGGAGCTCAAAAAACAAATCTGGTTGGACTTTCGCCTGCCATATCAATTCTGTTATAGTCTCAGACATTATTTTAACAGTTTTAGAAACATCAAAGTGTCTCCCATCCAATGTTACCAATTATTTGCATATCCTGGAAATTCAGGAAACTAGACCTTATCTCTAAGAAGATTGTATGTAAATTTCTGACCCACTGGAATTGTGATACAGTGAATTATAAGTGAAATAATCTGTCTGTAAACAATTGTTGGAAAGGTTACTTGTGTCACGCACAAAGTAGATGTCCCAACCGACTTGCCAAAACTATAGTTTGTTAACAAGAAATTTGTGGAGTGGTTGAAAAACACATTTTAATGACTCCAACCTAAGTGTATGTAAACTTCAACTGTATATCATAAATCGGCCATATATTTGAAAAAAATATTGCCCAGCCATACTTGTGATAAGTACTTGACAAGGAAGCAAGTTTTTACTTGACAAGGAAGCTACAGACAATGTGATATCCTGTTTTCATAGAGAAAGTAGGATACTTATCCTATGATAAGCATGCGATGGGGGACATTCCATAGTAACGGAATTATGCGGAGACTCCAATTTTTTACTTTCAAATGTATACCAAACAAAAAACATTGATTTCAAAGTTTAACAGACCATAGAACTCTATGCTCCATATGAGTTGTATGGTTTGTGTTTGGCATACATTTTGAAGAGGAACTGAACGTAATAAGAAATTTCTCCTTTTGAAAATGGCCTATGTGGTATCGATATGAGTCAAACATGTATTATAGTGTCAAAATGGACTACAAAGAGTAAATAGGGTAATTTGTTAAAGTCAGTCTTGTCCAAAATTGAGATTTGTGAGATAATTGGGGAAAAAATTGTATGTCACCGAATAAAGGGTACCGTAACAGTTTTCCTTGGGTTGGGTTTGTTTCATGCCTGTGCACATGCCCACAGCTGGCAGCACCCAAGTAATCATCACTTCGAAGCACAGCTGCTTAATCCGATCGTAATGCCCATGGTCAATTTGGTTTGACATTTGATATCCCTATGGAGCTAGTAAGGGACCATCAGTAAATGACACAATGAACTTGGGGCAATATTTTAAAATGTCAATAGCTCCAAATGTCAATGAATTAAAAACCTCAAATCAACTATAAATTGCAGAAATGTATATACAAATATTGAAAGCATTTCATGAGACAAGTAAAAGTTGTCCCATTTACAATGCGTAATTTATTGACATCCCTAACTAGCCCCACATCTAGACTATCCAAAGTCAAACCAATTTTGCCACTGTCGCACACTGGCTGACGGAAGCTAATTGGCGAAAGAAGTTGGCTTGTTGCTAGCTAGTCTTGGCTACTTCCAGACACATTGAATCGAATCAAGCCCTGGGTTAGACTGATCTGGTGAGACTGTTTCAAGTTAACTAGAAGGGTGAGGGACTGTAACTGTGTATTGTTTTGGCAGAGTGAAAGTATAACTGCTTCCCACGTTCGAACACACACACACACACAAGAGACACCCACATCAAAGCACACCTCCAAAACCCAAATCTCTTTCTCAGTCGCATCTCCTAAAGAGGAGAATTGAAATCAAAACTAAATTGGGAAGTTCAGCCCCCCTTTACAGTAAAAAATCGGGAGTCTCGGCGTAATTCGGTTACCATGGAATTGCCCATATGATTAAACAGAGACGCAGGACCGATGTTTGTTGGACACAGTCACAAGTGATTTAGGGTTTTCAGTTTGATAAGTCCAATGCAGTTTTAACTCTTTACACACAACTTCCTATCTGCTCATGCCATCCTGACAACTGTCATTGGGCCTTTCCTCTTTTGTTCTCTATTGCTTCTCAAGCAAGGGGGGAGGGCGATTACATCACAAATTTCCATCAGACCAACTCCTTTTACCCTTCCCTTACAGAAATGTACCATGGTAGTACAATGAAAAATATACCATGTTTTTTTTGGTCACTACCATGGCAGGAAAATACCATGGTACTGGTGTAAATACCATGGTATTTTCCTGCAATGGTGGTGACCAAAAACACATGATAGTACCATGCTAGTACAATGAAAAAGTACCATGGTTTTGTCGTGAAACATGATAGCATGGTAGTTGTTTACAATGTATTATGATAGTCAGTGTCCCACCGTTTTTCAGATAAAGTGACCAAAAACATAGTCATTTATAGTACTCACATAATGCAACATTGACTACTCGCACTGCAATGGGCAAAGCGTAGGCCTAGTATTATCTTAAACTCCTTTAGCTAAAAGTGAAAAACCATAACACTCATGGTCTAATAGTGTAGTGTACACTCTTAAACGTTCGGAAACTGAATAGGGTATGGTGAGAAGAACCGTGAAGTTTTCAAATAGTTAGTTTGTCTGGTGTTTCTCTTTTCAATACAGTTTTCAGTTGGCTCTCTCTCATTCAACTGACATGGCTACTCTTATACAATTCTAGATAGCCAACATACTAATTAAAAACAATTTGTAAAAAGGTATTAATTATCATCATGTAAATCTCAACATATTCCTAAAAATAGCAAGTGACAATGTTTCCATTTGTTTACACTCTGTGTGAACATTCCTTGGTCCTGTCGCCATGACTACGACAGGCTAACTTGACTGGAGCTATTTTTAGCTAGATGCTAACGATCATTTATAAATTAAACTACCAAAACATAATCAAAAATATATATTTATATCATTGCACTCCGCTTATCTTTGTGTTTCATATCCTATGCTTTATAACTCTCTTTATAACTCTAGGCTACAATGTGCAATATATTTACAAAAGTATGTGGACAACCCTTCAAATTTGTGGATTTGGTTATTTCAGCCACACCCGTTGCTGACAGGTGTATAACATTGAGCACATAGCCATGTAATCTCCATAGACAAACATTGGCGGAAGAGTGGCCTTACTGATGAGCTCAGTGACTTTCAACGTGGCACCGTCATAGGATGCCACCTTTCCATCAAGTCAGTTTGTTACATTTTTGCCCTGCTAGAGCTGTCCCGATCAACTGTAAGTGCTGTTATTGTGAAGTGGAAACGTCTAGGAGCAACAACGGCTCATCCGCCAAGTGGTAGACCACACAAGCTCACAGAACGGGACCGCTGAAGTGCGTAGTGCGTAAAAATCGTCTGTCCTCAGTAACACTTACTACCGAGTTCCAAACTGCCTCTGGAAGCAACGTCAGCACAAGAACTGTTCGTCGGGAGCTTCATGAAATGGGTTTCCATGGCCGACCAGCCGCAGAAAAGCCTAAGATCACCATGAGCAATGCCAAGTGTCAGCTGGAGTGGTGTAAAGCTCGCCGCCATTGGACTCTGGAGCAGTGGAAACGTGTTCTCTGGAGTGATGAATCACACTTAACCATCTGGCAGTCCGATGGACAAATCTGGGTTTGGTGGATGCCAGGAGAACGTTACTTGCACAAATGCGTAGTGCCAACTATCTGTTTTTCATGGTTTGGGCTAGGCCCCTTAGTTCCAGTGGAGGGAAATCTTAATGCTACAGCATGCAATGACATTGTAGACGATTCTGTGCTTCCAACTTTGTGGCAACAGTTTGGAGAAAGCCCTTTCCTGTTTCAGCATGACAATGCCTCCGTGCACAAAGTGAGGTACATACATACATTATTTGTTGAGATTGATGTGGAACTTGACTGGCCTGCACAAAGCCCTGACCTCAAGCCCATTGAACACCTTTTGGATGAATTGGAACACAGACTGCGAGCCAAGCCAAATCACCCAACATCAGTGCCCAACCTCACAAATGCTCTTGTGGCTGAATGGAAGCAAGTCCCCACAGCAATGTTCCAACTTTTAGTGGAAAGCCTTCCGAGAAGAGTGGAGGCTGTCATAGCAGCGAAGGTGGGCACCAACTCCATATTAATGCTCATGATTTTGGAATGAGATGTTCGACGAGCAGGTGTCCACTTACTTTTTGTCATATAGTGTACCTCACATTCTCCCACATTTCAGGTTGGCAACACAGGGTACCCAAACATAGCTAAAATCAGTACTAGTAATACAGAAAGTATTACCCATTTTTCATAGCAGCTATTTCCCTTTTTGTTTGACGTTACAGATAAACTAGTACCTACAATAGTAGCCTGCCTCTGACTTTTCAGAAATCTGCCCATACTGGTATATCAATTCCTCAATATAATACCAACCAACCTCTTTTGACCTTGGGAGTTTATTTATTTAATGCATTATACTGCCACTGTGCTATGGTAACGCACAATTAATAACGATGGTACCATATGATCATTTTTGTTACCGTTTATCATTTTGCGTTATCCTTGTAGAATGGTATTTCCATGACCCACATCTATACCATGGTAAAAATGAGGCAATGCCATGGTATTATTTAGGTCCATGGCAGAACCATCATGCTTCAAAGCTAAAAACATGGTACATTTCCATGATTGATCAATACCATGGTATAAATGATGCCATACCATGGTAATATTAAGGTACAATGGCAGTACCATGGTAGTAGCATCATACATCAAGGCTAAAACCATGGTACATTTCCATTATTCAGACTATACCACGGTATAAGTGAAAGTACAATAGTAGTACCATAGTATGAATGAATGTACATGGTACATTTTTGTTAGGGTTTAGTGTGTGTACTTTACTGTGTTTAAACTAGGGATATCGCTTTTCAGAAGGAAAGGCTAAAGTGCTTAACTCTAGTCTTGTTGTCGTAATTTCAGCTTGTTTGCTGAGAAATGCTGTGCTGTTGTCAAAATAAATCCTCTTCCTAGTTTACCCCACTTAAAATCGATTTTTGTTTATTAAAATACCAAAAAATACGGCAAATAGTAAGTAAAAGAAGCACCAATATTACCTTAGAGGACTGAAGTTTCTGACTGTTTATTCTGTTCGTGTTACTATTGTACTCAACCATTTTTTCTGACCTTTTAAGAAAACCAACAAATATTTATGGTTAAAATGTACTTACTTCACAGTCAGGATGACCTCTGATTTCAAAGCAGATCAAAGAGTGTTTGTGTTGGCCTCCCGAGTGGCGCAGAGGTCTAATACAGTGCACTACAGACCCGGGTTCGTTCCCATGTGGCGGCGCACAATTGGCCCAGCGTCGTCCGGGTTAGGGGAGGGTTTGACCGGCAGGGATGTCCTTGTCCCATCACGATCTGGCGACTCCTTGTGGCGGCGCATGTACGCTGACCGGCAGTTGTATGGCGTTTCCTCCGACACAATGGTGCAGCTGGTCTCCGGGTTAAGGGAGCAGTGTGTCAAGAAGCAGTGCGGCTTGGTAGGGTCGTGTTTCGGAGGACGCATGGCTATATATATATATATATATACACAGTGGGGAGAACAAGTGTTTGATACACTGCCGATTTTGCAGGTTTTCCTACTTACAAAGCATGTAGAGGTCTGTCATTTTTTATCATAGGTACACTTCAACTGCGAGAGACGGAATCTAAAACAAAAATCCAGAAAATCACATTGTATGATTTTTAAGTAATTCATTTGCATTTTATTGCATGACATAAGTATTTCATACATCAGAAAAGCAGAACTTAATATTTGGTACAGAAACCTTTGTTTTCAATTACAGAGATCATATGTTTCCTGTAGTTCTTGACCAGGTTTGCACACACTGCAGCAGGGATTTTGGCCCACTCCTCCATACAGACCTTCTCCAGATCCTTCAGGTTTCGGGGCTGTCGCTGGGCAATACGGACTTTCAGCTCCCTCCAAAGATTTTCTATTGGGTTCAGGTCCAGGACCTTGAGATACTTCTTACGGAGCCACTCCTTAGTTGCCCTGGCTATGTGTTTCGGGTCGTTGTCATGCTGGAAGACCCAGCCACGACCCATCTTCAATGCTATTACTGAGGGAAGGAGGTTGTTGGCCAAGATCTCGCGATACATGGCCCCATCCATCCTCCCCTCAATACGGTGCAGTCGTCCTGTCCCCTTTGCAGAAAAGCATCCCCAAAGAATGATGTTTCCACCTCCATGCTTCACGGTTGGGATGGTGTTCTTGGGGTTGTACTCATCCTTCTTCTTCCTCCAAACACGGCGAGTGGAGTTTAGACCAAAAAGCTCTATTTTTGTCTCATCAGACCACATGACCTTCTCCCATTCCTCCTCTGGATCATCCAGATGGTCATTGGCAAACTTCAGACGGGCCTGGACATGCGCTAGCTTGAGCAGGGGGACCTTGCGTGCGCTGCAGGATTTTAATCCATGACGGCGTAGTGTGTTACTAATGGTTTTCTTTGAGACTGTGGTCCCAGCTCTCTTCAGGTCATTGACCAGGTCCTGCCGTGTAGTTCTGGGCTGATCCCTCACCTTCCTCATGATCATTGATGCCCCACGAGGTGAGATCTTGCATGGAGCCCCAGACCGAGGGTGATTGGCCGTCATCTTGAACTTCTTCCATTTTCTAATAATTGCGCCAACAGTTGTTGCCTTCTCACCAAGCTGCTTGCCTATTGTCCTGTAGCCCATCCCAGCCTTGTGCAGGTCTACAATTTTATCCCTGATGTCCTTACACAGCTCTCTGGTCTTGGCCATTGTGGAGAGGTTGGAGTCTGTTTGATTGAGTGTGTGGACAGGTGTCTTTTATACAGGTAACGAGTTGGTGTGCAGGGCTATATATATATAGCCCTGCACACCAGCTTTGCACTCTTATTGGTCAGTCTAATATTGCTGGCTTAGCCATCTGGTTGCAGCCTCACTACACACCCAAAAAGAGAGGAGGACGTAAAGAGGGACAGTAAGTGAGAGGAATACAGAGGAAAGGGGGGAAGATTTTGTTTTCCCTTTCGACAGGGTGATTCAGTTAGCTTACAGTAATTGTATAGGGTGGAGAGGGTGGGAGAGAGGAGGAGGGTGGTGGTGGAAATGGTCCTTCAATCTAATTGCGGTCATTAGATGATACTGTAGATGTTACACTTATTGTAGAAATACCCTTTGCTCTTTGCAAGCCGTGAGAGTGAATGAATTTGAATCTGCTCCCTGCCGTTGTCAGAGCTAATGTGTCTGACTCAATGGAGAAGGCTAATAACACATAATTACCCAACATTATGAGCTTCCTGTCAGTTTGCCTGCCATGTTTAATATGTGCATCTCATATGGTTATTGTGAACACTCAGTCGCAATAGCTCTCTCTCATATTACGCTGTATCATTACCCATGGTACTGAATGGCCACTATTTACTTGAGTAAACTCCCTTTCCTGGCCACCCTTTTGGCTTCAAATTACCATCTGCCCTATTGGATTCTCTGGAGTTCCCATTGTATAGCAAGTTCTTGGTTTTTATGTGTAATCTTATAAGTGGTGGTTTTAGAGGATGCAATTGTTACATTCTCCCTTTCAATGTTTTTTTTAATGGAAATCTACATTTAAAAATGTTTGTCTACCTTTGTAGCGTTGAGATGCTGCCTTTATCAAATGCTGCCTTTATCAAGTTTTATTGGATAACACCTGACACTGATGACCAGGGAATAATGTTGTCATCCAACTCATCTGTCTTTTGCCTCACAATACTGGGTTGATACTACCGTATTAGTGTCAGCCAAATTAATTCCCTATTTTATCGGCTAATTCCAACCATAATCCAACAGTGTCTAGCACACAGTGTTTCTTCTAAACCATCGCAAACTGAGGTCAAATATAGTTCAACAATCAGCATCCAATTGGTTTGGAATTCAGCTCTCTCTTTTGAAAGTATACCGTGTGTACAATTCAAACTGAAAGTGCATATGTCATTCATTGCTTTTTTTTGTCCTGCAATCATCTAGAGGCTATAACCTGCTATTTGAATTCTGGACATGTATTCGCTTAGCTGTAAATTGTAGGTTAGACCAATCAATAAACTATAATCAACAACCTTCATACGTTTTTTATATTGTGGATATTAATTGCTGGTAATTTTGGGTAAGAAGGCCAATAAGACATTTTGAGACATCTGAATTGCCTCTTTGGCACTAAATCAACCCCACCTTGAAAGGTCTGGGTTTTGTAATCTGGACCAGAGCTGAGGATCCACATTGAAACGGCCCTGAAAGAACTTCATTGGACTCTATGTAAACTGGAAACCACATATCCTGAGGCTGCATTTATTGTAGCTGGGGATTTTAACAAAGCTTATCTGAAAACGAGGCTCCCTAAATTTTATCAGAATATCGAATGCGCTACCTGGGCTGGCAGCATTCTGGATCATTGCTACTCTAACTTCCGCGACGCATACAAAGCCCTCCCTCGCCCTCCTTTCGGTAAATCTGACCACGACTCCATTTTGTTGCTCCCAGCCTATAGACAGAAACTAAAACAGGAAACGCTCGTGCTCAGGTCTGTTCAACGCTGTTCCGACCAATCGGGTTCCACGCTTCAAGATTGCTTCGATCACATGGACTGGGATATGTTCCGGATAGCCTCAGACAACAACATTGAAGTATACGCTTATTCGGTGAGCGAGTTTATTAGCAAGTGCATCGGTGATGTTGTACCCACGGTGACTATTAAAACATTCCCCAACCAGAAACCGTGGATTGATGGCAGCATTCGCGTAAAACTGAAAGCGCGAACCACTTCTTCTAATCATGGCAAGGCGACTGGAAACATGACCGAATACAAACAGTGTAGCTATTCCCTCCGCAAGGCAATCAAACAAGCTAAGCATCAGTATAAAGACAAAGTAGAGTCGCAATTCAACGGCTCAGACACGAGACGTATGTGGCAGGGTCTACAGTTAATCACGGACTACAAAAAGAAAACCAACCCCGTCACGGACACCGACGTCTTGCTCCCAGACAAAATAAACAGCTTATTTGCTCGCTTTGAGGACAATACAGTGCCACTGGCACGGCCTGCTACCAAAACCTGCGGGCTATCCTTCACCGCAGCCAGCGTGAGTAAAACATTTAAACATGTTAACCTTCGCAAGGCTGCCGGCCCAGACGGCATCCCTAGCCGCATCCTCAGAGCATGCGCAGACCAGCTATTCAATATTCAATCAATCCTTATCCCAGTCTGCTGTCAATCCCTCCCACATGCTTTGACCTGTTTGGGCTAGGGGGCAGCATTTTCACGTTTGGATTAAAAGCATGCCCAGAGTAAACTGCCTGCTACTCTGTCCCATTTGCTATTATATGCATATTATTAGTAGATTTGGATAGAAAACACTCTGAAGTTTCTAAAACTGTTTGAATGACGTCTGTGAGTATAACAGAACTCATATGGCAGGCGACTCTTGACCTATCGAATACACAGTGTAAGCGTGCAATCGAACAAAACAAATGTATTGTGTAACATGTTGTCCCGGGAGTGTCATTTGATGAAGAATATCAAAGGTTGGTGATTAATTTTATCTCTATTTCTGCTTTTTGTGACTCCTCTCTTTGGTTGGAAAATGGCTGTATGCTTTCTGTGACTAGTTGCTGACCTAACATAAATATGTTCTGCTTTCGCCGAAAAGCCTTTTTGAAATCGGACACTGTGGTTGGATTAACGAGAAGTTTATCTTTAAAATGGTGTCTAATACTTGTATGTTTGAGAAATTTGAATTATGAGATTTCTGTTGATTGAATTTGGCGCCCTGCAATTTCATTGGCTGTTGGCGAGGGGTTCCGCGACAGGTTAATAGGACCACCAATGTTCCTGTTCCCAAGGAAGCTAAGGTAACTGAGCTAAATTACTATCGCCCCGTAGCACTCACTTCTGTCATCATGAAGTGCTTTGAGAGACTAGTCAAGGATCATATCACCTCCACCCTACCTGACACCCTAGACCCATTCCAATTTGCTTACCGCCCCCAATAGGTCCACAGACGATGCAATCGCAATCACACTGCACACTGCTCTAACCCATCAGGACAGGAGGAATGCCTATGTAAGAATGCTGTTCATTGATTACAGGTCAGCATTTAACACCATAGTACCCTCCAAACTCGTCATTAAGCTCGAGACCCTGGGTCTCGACCCCACCCTGTGCAACTGGATCCTGGCCGCCCCCAGGTGGTGAGGGTAGGAAACAACATATCCACCCCGCTGATCCTCAACACTGGGGCCCCACAAGGGTGCGTTCTCAGCCCTCTCCTGTACTCCCTGTTCACCCATGACTGCGTAGCCATGCACGCCTCCAACTCAATCATCAAGTTTGCAGACGACACTACAGTGGTAGGCTTGATTACCAACAACGACGAGACGGCCTACAGGGAGGAGGTGAGGACCCTTGGAGTGTGGCGTCAGGAAAATAACCTCACACTCAATGTCAACAAAACAAAGGAGATGATTGTGGACTTCAGGAAACAGCAGAGGGAGCACCCTCCTATCCACATCGACAGGACAGTGGTGGAGAAGGTGGAAAGTTTTAAGTTCCTCTGCGTACACATCACGGACAAACTGAAATGGTCCACCTACACAGACAGCGTGGTGAAGAAGGCGCAACAGCGCCTCTTCAACCTCAGGAGGCTGAAGAAATTTGGCTTGTCACCGAAAACACACACACTTTTACAGTCGAGAGCATCCTGTCGGGCTGTATCACTGCCTGGTACAGCAACTGCTCCGCCCACAACCGTCAGGCTCTCCAAAGGGTAGTGAGGTCTGCACAGCGCATCACCGTGTGCCAACTACCTGCCCTCCAGGACACCAACACCCCCCGATGTCACAGGAAGGCCAAAAACATCATCAAGGACAACAACCAACTGGGCCGCTGCCTGTTCACCCCACTATCATCCAGAAGGCGAGGTCAGTACAGGTGCATCAAAGCAGGGACCGAGAGACTGAAAAACAGCTTCTATCTCAAGGCCATCAGGCTGTTAAACAGCCATCACTAACATTGAGTGACTGCTGCCAACATACTGACTCAAATCTCTAGCCACTTTAATAGTAAAAAATTGGATGTAATAAATGTATCACTAGCCATTTTAAACAATGCCACTTTATATAATCTTTACATACCCTACATTACTCATCTCATATGTAGATACTGTACTCTATACCATCTACTGCATCTTGCCTATGCCACACGGCCATCGCTCACCCATATATTTATATGTACATATTCTTATTCATTCCTTTACACTTGTGTGTATAAGGTAGTTGTTGTGAAATTGTTAGATTACTTGTTAGATATTACTGCACGGTCGGAACTAGAAGCACAAGCATTTCGCTACACTCGCATTAACATCTGCCAACCATGTGTATGTGACCTATAAAAATGGATTTGATTTGTTTAAAGACGTACGATTTCTATTATGGCTGGCATAGAGCAAATTGTTGGCATGGAGGTAGTGCAATATACTGAGAGAGCCTGAGCTTCCTGGCTTTAGAACATCAAGAAAACGAGGCTTGGTTGCAGATTATAGACGGGCACAAAGAGAATATTCTGTCTGGTAGAGATATGAAGCTCCTAGCTGAGGAACAGTTGGCAAATGCAATTAGGCCCATTCTACAGGAAGAGTTGGGCGTGCACAGAGAAATAAAGATTTGGAGAACAGGGAGGGGATCAGTGGGCCAAAGAGGACAAGATAGGGGTCAGGAAATCAAGCCCAGTGGTGGTGTTTAACTCCCTAAATCAGCTTTTCTTTTGGCTGAAACCAATTCAATTTCGCTTCTACTCAACACAGTGTTCTAACACGATAAGGATAAACATGTTTTTTCCAAAGTAGAGGGAGAATGTCCCAACGAGTCCATTGACAAACGATGGCATCAAAAAACTAAAATGCATATATTTACAGTTCGGAAACAACAGCTGTTCCAGAGATTGATGGTAGTGCTGATAAATCCCAGTAGGGTGGTCCCCAGCTGTGGAAGCGATTAAGTGACTGTGGTGGTGACACCGGCAGGCTGCAGACACACACACAGCTGGTGACATGGATGGATTACAACGGTAGAAAAATGTGATACATCCTACCATGATTAAAAAAGAGACTACTATAACACACTGTACCGTTTGTTCACAGATGTGTTTGGGACTTTGTGGCTTTACAGGCTGTGGCTACTGCTTTGACTTGTTCGGTTTACACAGTAGGCTCAAGTCTATGGAATACTTTTTGGCGTGTTCTTTCATACAATTTTTATTCGGTCACAGTGATGAATGGAGATGTTAAAGATTTGGCAACAGATATTTAAATCAAGCAGACAAAAATCTGTGACATATGCTGCCTCAAGGTCAAGTTGAATCTGGGCCTGTTTTGGGAGATTTTCCTCTTTTTCATTAGGTTTGACATAAGCCTTTGGTGCCACTCTGTTTTTAGCAACAGCATACAGTGCCTTCGGAAAGTATTCAGACCCCTTTACTTTTTTCAGCCTTATTCTAAAATGTATTAAATACAAAAAAATCCTCAGCAATCTATACACAATACCCCATAATGACAAAGTGAAAACAGGATTTTTTTGTAAATGTATACAATTCTGAAACTGAAATACCTTATTAACGTAAGTATTCAGACCCTTTGCTATGAGACTCGAAATTGAGCTCAGGTGCATCCTGTTTCCATTGATCATCCTTGATGTTTCTCCAACTTGTTTCTCCAACTTTACCTGTGGTAAATTCAATTGATTGGACATGATTTGGAAAGGCACACACCTGTCTATATAAGGTCCCATAGTTGACAGTGCATGTCAGAGCAAAAAACAATCCATGAGGTCGAAGGAATTGTCCGTAGACTTCCCGAGACAGGAGTGTTGAGGCACAGATCTGGAGAAGGGTAACAAAACATTTCTGCAGCATTTAAGGTCCCCAAGAACACTGTGGCCTCCATCATTCTTAAATGGAACAGGTTTGGAACCACCAAGAACCTGATGGTCACTCTGACAGAGCTCTAGAGTTCCTCTGTGGAGATGGGAGAACCTTCCAGAAGGCCAACCATCTCTGCAGCACTCCACCAATCAGGCCTTTATGGTAGAGTGGCCAGACGGAAGCCACTCCTCAGTAAAAAGCACATGACAGCCCGCTTGGAGTTTGCCAAAAGGCACCTAAATACTCTCAGACAATGAGAAACAAGATTCTCTTGTCTGATGAAACCAAGATTGAACTCTTTGGCCTGAATGACAATTGCCACTTCTGGATGAAACCTGGCATTGCACTATCATTACAGATGTGAGTGCCATAGGGCGATAGTCATTGGCAGGTTACCTTTGAGTTCTTGGAAGGGGTACAATGTGAGTGTCGAGACAGGACAAGAACAGTGTGTGTGTATCTGTATGTTCACGTGCGTGTCTACATCCATGTTTGTGTGTGTTTCTGTTGAGGAGACCACGCAATCTTGATCCTTCACAGAATCAAAGCGTGCAACATTGCATTCCGCTGCCAACACAACCCATTTTTGGGACAGAAACTAAAACATACAGTTGTACACCCAGAAGTCTGGCCATGCCTTCCTCTCCTAGCAAGCCTGCGGGAGTACATCTGACAGCCAGTCGTGTTCTGTTCACTGTTCCACTTGGCCTTAATACAAATAAACAGGATCCACCTCTTCATCTGTACTTAAACAAATCACATAACCTACTTTCTGTACCTATGGCTCTCATAGGAATGGCAGTTTCACTACATGTTAGGGGGCCCAGCACATGAGCAAGGCATGTAGGTGGTTGGAAATGGGACATGCTGTTCAACGTCAATTTGGTGTGGCAGTTCCCATACCCTAGCTCAACACCAACAATATAAAATAGGCTACTAAAAGCATTCCAATCCCTAATAAAAGGCAAACACAGTTTAATAGTAAGAGGTTGACTTTAAAGGCTATCCGGACGCCTGGGAGCGAAGGCTGTTTGTATGTCTGGCTGACTTCATGGAGAGCAGAGATCTATATATAATAACAACATGCTCATGTCTCCGCCCTAAAAAAGCAGTTGTTGTTCCGAAGCGCGGAAGGCAGGCGACAAGCATAGAAACGCATTGGGCTAATTTAGGACAGCTTTGACGAGCGAAACTCTCTTTTCGCCATCGATGCGGTTGCAGGGAACAGCGGGACTTTTTATCAACACATTGCATAAGATGGCTGTAGTAGATGGCTTTGGATAGGTAGCTGCTGTTTGACTTGACATGAAACTAAACTAGAGTTGTAATCCCAGTGCTGAGCTAGTGCATAACAGGCAGCTAATTCTTGATTGACATGTGTTTGAAGAATGTTGTCCCCTATTGACTGAGGTGAATGAAGCTACAGCAACAAGGTGATACTGGCTGGAGTCAATTTAGCTTGTTTTTGTTCTTTTCCAAATTGCATTTGCGTTTTTTTTTAAATTATGTAGAAAATGCAGTAAATGACCTTCAATATTTTATATATTTTTCCAAACCCTAGATTTAGCTGAAATGACACCCCTGCTGTTCAATATTGTGGCAGATCATGCTCGCATAATATTGAACCACATACCATCCGTGTTGGGCAGCATCATGTGTTTTCCGTGCTGATCAAATATTGCTCACATAGCACTTTATATGAAGCTATTGTAAAAGGTCTATGTAGTTCATGGTTTAATTTATTGAATTAGTTTATCAGTTGAAAAAAGAAAACAGTGCAGCCACATCTCATGGATTTGTCCAGCATCAACATGACAATCACATTTTCAACCAATGAGTTATATCTGTGCTCATAAACCAATGAATAATAGCCTATAAACTATTTATAAACTCTTACAAACCCTTAATGTAAAGTGTGCCACCCTCAAACTTTTATTAGGAAGCTAACTCCAGGTGGTATTTGAGCAGTGACTGGCATTGGTCAAAAGAAGTGCCGTACATAGGGAAGAATGTGCCATCTGGGAAACTGCCACTGTTTTGAGGTCATACTGGGCTAAGCCTGCTCTTATCCATTCTTCATCTTCACACCACCACTATATCACCAAGGCTTTGGAGTGCTAAAGCTGTTTCCAAGATTGTCCTGATAGACAGGAGAGCGATGCACCGCCTTTGTGTGGAGTGTTTTTCCACTTTTGACCCTTTCTACAAATATCAGACATTATGAAATAATAGGAACATGTGAGATGGGTGGGGGGGTAAATTATCTTGTAGAGTTGGGCGGTATCCAGACTTCCATACCGTGGCTGTGCCATCCCAGGATATACAGTATTACCGGTAGTGCACCCAAGGGGAGCTATTTCTTTCACCAAACGTTAGCAAGTTAGCAAAACCCAGCTCGAGAGAATTTATTTGGCACATCTTAGATGTTAACTTAATAGTTATAAGATATATAGCTGGCATTAGTAGTGAAATTCATACAAGTGTAACATGATCTCCTCACTTAAGTTGCACTGCAGAGATGACTCCACTCACGAAGCTACCATTTTGTTTGTGGTTCTTTGTAAACAAACACACATGATTGGCTCAAACCGCTGTTTTGCGAATCTAGTGCCGGTTAAGTTTCAAAATGAAAAACTATCTAACGGGCGAAATGACGAACGCAATCTGCTTTATCTATTACCTAGTGCACAAGTTGACTGCAGGTATTTATTT
This sequence comes from Salvelinus alpinus, assembly GCF_045679555.1. NCBI lineage: Eukaryota > Metazoa > Chordata > Actinopteri > Salmoniformes > Salmonidae > Salvelinus > Salvelinus alpinus. Next base: position 72,756,402 of record NC_092086.1, read on the forward strand.
AAAAATTACTAATAATCAAAGCCCAAAAAACGTCACTTACCAGAATGCTAATAAAATACTAACAAGTAATAAGGAATCCTCATAGAGAATGCTAACGAGAGCATTGCAACCATTTTATACAGTTTCTGACCTAAACCAAACAAGTAACTCAAAAACTCTACTCACAGTTTGCTGCACACACGGATATTAGCCAGCAAGGCTCTTGATCCAGGAGGGGATTATCTGCTGTTACAAGATAATGTTTAATTTTGGTAGAAGCTTAAAACCACTTAGCTAGATAGCTAACTAGTTACTAAATTAGCAAACCAAATACACAACTGCAGAGGATTTAGTATTTAGTCAATTCACTTAATAGTAATACGATATCTACCGAATACAAACAGTGTAGCTATTCTCTCCGCAAGGCAATCAAACAGGCTAAGTCCCAGTACAGAGACAAAATAGAGTCGCAATTCAACAGCTCAGACACAAGAGGTATGTGGCAGGGTCTACAGTCTATCACGGATTACAAAAAGAAAACCAGCCCTGTCGCGGATCAGGATGTCTTGCTCCCAGACAGGCTAAATAACTTTTTTGCCCGCTTTGAGGACAATACAGTGCCACTGACACGGCCCGCTACCAAAACCTGCGGGCTCTCCTTCACTGCAGCCGAGGTGAGTAAAACATTTAAACGTGTTAACCCTCGCAAGGCTGCAGGCCCAGACGGCATTCCCAGCCGCGTCCTCAGAGCATGCGCAGACCAGCTGGCTGGTGTGTTTACGGACATATTCAATCAATCCTTATCCCAGTCTGCTGTTCCCACATGCTTCAAGAGGGCCACCATTGTTCCTGTTCCCAAGAAAGCTAAGGTAACTGAGCTAAACGACTACCGCCCCGTAGCACTCACTTCCGTCATCATGAAGTGCTTTGAGAGACTAGTCAAGGACCACATCACCTCCACCCTACCGGACACCATAGACCCACTCCAATTTGCTTACCGACACAATAGGTCCACAGACGACGCAATCGCAACCACACTGCACACTGCCCTAACCCATCTGGACAAGAGGAATACCTATGTGAGAATGCTGTTCATCGATTACAGCTCAGCATTTAACACCATAGTACCCTCCAAACTCGTCATCAAGCTCGAGACCCTGGGTCTCGACCCCGCCCTGTGCAACTGGGTCCTGGACTTCCTGACGGGCCGCCCCCAGGTGGTGAGGGTAGGTAACAACATCTCCACCCCGCTGATCCTCAACACTGGGGCCCCACAAGGGTGCGTTCTGAGCCCTCTCCTGTACTCCCTGTTCACCCACGACTGCGTGGCCATGCACGCCTCCAACTCAATCATCAAGTTTGCGGATGACACTACAGTGGTAGGCTTGATTACCAACAACGACGAGACGGCCTACAGGGAGGAGGTGAGGGCCCTCGGAGTGTGGTGTCAGGAAAATAACCTCACACTCAACGTCAACAAAACAAAGGAGATGATTGTGGACTTCAGGAAACAGCAGAGGGAGCACCCCCCTATCCACATCGACGGGTCAGTAGTGGAGAAGGTGGAAAGTTCCTCGGTGTACACATCACGGACAAACTGAATTGGTCCACCCACACAGACAGCGTTGTGAAGAAGGCGCAGCAGCGCCTCTTCAACCTCAGGAGGCTGAAGAAATTCGGCTTGTCACCAAAAGCACTCACAAACTTCTACAGATGCACAATCGAGAGCATCCTGTCGGGCTGTATCACCGCCTGGTACGGCAACTGCTCCGCCCACAACCGTAAGGCTCTCCAGAGGGTAGTGAGGTCTGCAGAACGCATCACCGGGGGCAAACTACCTGCCCTCCAGGACACCTACACCACCCGATGTCACAGGAAGGCCATAAAGATCATCAAGGACAACAACCACCCAAGCCACTGCCTGTTCACCCCGCTATCATCCAGAAGGCGAGGTCAGTACAGGTGCATCAAAGCAGGGACCGAGAGACTGAAAAACAGCTTCTATCTCAAGGCCATCAGACTGTTAAACAGCCACCACTAACATTTAGCGGCCGCTGCCAACATACTGACTCAACTCCAGCCACTTTAAAAATGGGAATTGATGGAAATTATGTAAAAATGTACCACTAGCCACTTTAAACAATGCCACTTAATATAATGTTTACATACCCTACATTACCCATCTCATATGTATATGTACAGTGGGGCAAAAAAGTATTTAGTCAGCCACCAATTGTGCAAGTTCTCCCACTTAAAAAGATGAGAGAGGCCTGTAATTTTCATCATAGGTACACTTCAACTATGACAGACAAAATTAGGAAAAAAAATCCAGAAAATCACATTGTAGGATTTTTTATGAATTTATTTGCAAATTATGGTGGAAAATAAGTATTTGGTCAATAACAAAAGTTTATCTCAATAGTTTGTTATATACCCTTTGTTGGCAATGACAGAGGTCAAACGTTTTCTGTAAGTCTTCACAAGGTTTTCACACACTGTTGCTGGTATTTTGGCCCATTCCTCCATGCAGATCTCCTCTAGAGCAGTGATGTTTTGGGGCTGTTGCTGGGCAACACGGACTTTCAACTCCCTCCAAAGATTTTCTATGGGGTTGAGATCTGGAGACTGGCTAGGCCACTCCAGGACCTTGAAATGCTTCTTACGAAGCCACTCCTTCGTTGTCCGGGCGGTGTGTTTGGGATCATTGTCATGCTGAAAGACCCAACCACGTTTCATCTTCAATGCCCTTGCTGATGGAAGGAGGTTTTCACTCAAAATCTCACGATACATGGCCCCATTCATTCTTTCCTTTACATGGATCAGTCGTCCTGGTCCCTTTGCAGAAAAACAGCCCCAAAGCATGATGTTTCCACCCCCATGCTTCACAGTAGGTATGGTGTTCTTTGGATGCAACTCAGCATTCTTTGTCCTCCAAACACGACGAGTTGAGTTTTTACCAAAAAGTTCTATTTTGGTTTCATCTGACCATATGACATTCTCCCAATCTTCTTCTGGATCATCCAAATGCTCTCTAGCAAACTTCAGACGGGCCTGGACATGTACTGGCTTAAGCAGGGGGACACGTCTGGCACTGCAGGATTTGAGTCCCTGGCGGCGTAGTGTGTTACTGATGGTAGGCTTTGTTACTTTGGTCCCAGCTCTCTGCAGGTCATTCACTAGGTCCCCCCATGTGGTTCTGGGATTTTTGCTCACCGTTCTTGTGATCATTTTGACCCCACGGGGTGAGATCTTGCGTGGAGCCCCAGATCGAGGGAGATTATCAGTGGTCTTGTATGTCTTCCATTTCCTAATAACTGCTCCCACAGTTAATTTCTTCAAACCAAGCTGCTTACCTATTGCAGATTCAGTCTTCCCAGCCTGGTGCAGGTCTACAATTTTGTTTCTGGTGTCCTTTGACAGCTCTTTGTTCTTGGCCATAGTGGAGTTTGGAGTGTGACTGTTTGAGGTTGTGGACAGGTGTCTTTTATACTGATAACAAGTTCAAACAGGTGCCATTAATACAGGTAACGAGTGGAGGACAGAGGAGCCTCTTAAAGAAGAAGTTACAGGTCTGTGAGAGCCAGAAATCTTGCTTGTTTGTAGGTGACCAAATACTTATTTTCCACCATAATTTGCAAATAAATTCATAAAAAATCCTACAATGTGATTTTCTGGATTTTTTTTCTCATTTTGTCTGTCATAGTTGAAGTGTACCTATGATGAAAATTACAGGCCTCTCTCATCTTTTTAAGTGGGAGAACTTGCACAATTGGTGGCTGACTAAATACTTTTTTGCCCCACTGTATATACTGTACTCTATATCATCTACTGCATCTTGCCATCTTTATGTAATACATGTACCACTAGCCACTTTAAACTATGCCACTTTATGTTTACATACCCTACAGTACTCATCTCATATGTATATACCGTACTCTATACCATCTACTGCATCTTGCCTATGCCGTTCTGTACCATCACTCATTCATATATCTTTATGTACATATTCTTTATCCCTTTACACTTGTGTGTATAAGGTAGTAGTTGTGGAATTGTTAGGTTAGATTACTTGTTGTTATTACTGCATTGTCGGAACTAGAAGCACAAGCATTTCGCTACACTCGCATTAACATCTGCTAACCATGTGTATGTGACTAATAAAATTTGATTTGATTTGATATGAGCTGGCAAACATTTAATTGTGAATTCCATACTGTATTTAGATCACCTGGTACATGCTGCTCAACAGTGAGTGACTTACAAGGCTCCGGTCTCTCATCGTGGTGGGCTTGTAAACAAACACCACTACCCTAAATGGCATAATGTGACAGGTGAAATGAAGAACGCAATGTTCTTTATCTCCTAACATATTGCACAAGTTGACTGCAGGTATTTACTTAAAAAGTAGCTACAAATATTAAATGTATTAAAAAACTTAATAAACCATCCCGTGTTTTTTCAAAATACCCCGATATATGGTGTATACGGTATACTGCCCAAGGCTATTGGCTTGATCAGTCAGGCGTTAGGAACTAAAGTCATGGTAGGGTAATGTGTGAATGAACAAGGAGAAGCTTTAAAATGCAAACTCCACATTTATCAGCTTGGGTACAATAGTAGGATTACAACACTTAGGTCTATCTGCTTGCATGATAATTACATAATCTAATCTATGGTTTTATTAGCAAGGATTTTATTCAGAGACAGTGAAATCTCTAAACTGACACTAATGATGTGATGCCCTGTTGCATTCATTGTTACAAACAGATTAAAGAAACAATTGTAATGCAAGAATGTCCACTCAACAAATTAATCTCAGGGCCTATAACATAGAACAAAAATGATGAAATATATCCAATGAATGTATATCGAAAGCTGGGGTGATACAGATGAGGGTGCAGCGTAACACTGGGGATATGTGCTTGATGAGGTCAAGGTACAATGTGAGGCACTTTGCTGGCCCCTGTAGATTAGCTGTGCTAGCGTGGCCCTGGCAATCAAATGTGTTTGGTCTCCAGCGAAACTGGCTTCCTGGTGGATTTGAGAGGAGAGACAATGAAAGGTCACGTTAATGAGCACCGCTCCAGATGCCTTTGCTGATCGACCGTGTCACACCTCGCATGGCTATTTCGCATCACCATAGCAACACCCCTTGTAAGTTTCAACAGTGACCTTTGACCTCCTATTCATGGACTCCTGCTTACCAACTTCCCCTGGCCAACTAATTGATTCTACAACTAATTGTGTTGTTGTTGCCAGATGTGTAAGTAGCTTATTAGTTGGGTGATGAGGTAAACTATGTTTTTGTATGTTTTTGCTGGCAAATACTATGGTCGAATTCAGGTTGCAGGATTTAGGTTACAGCTTTCAACGGTCCAATATACGTGATGTACGGGATTGCAGATATCACCTGGCTTTCAAACTATAACCTCTAGCTGTTAGAATTGTTACTTGTTTTGTGAAATTAAAGTTTATACAACAGCCTCTCCACAGTCAATGGGCCACAATGTCGTATTCCAGTTAAGTTAGTAAAATGTCTGATCCATTCGAAATAAAGTACATCAAGGTCTCTCTTCACCATGAAGATGTGAACGTCACTGCATGGGTACACAACCTCTCACCCTTTGTGTTTAATGGAAGTCCCAGCTAGGGCTGGGCGGTATACCGTATTTTACTATATACTGGCATTTATGCACGGACCGGTTTGGGATTTTACTTTACCTTCTATAACGATATTTGAATGTTTGGTTTGTTAAATGTGATACGCTGTGTGTAACGTTGATTTTTATAGTTTACTCCGCTACTTGAGTCATCCCTCTCCGCTCTCTCTCTCTCTCCATGCCGCTTTCCACACAGACCTAGTCCCACCCCGTCACTCAAGGAGTGCATTTGTTGTTGCTTGACCACGAGACACTTTCGTTCAGTCTGCATGGTCAACGCAGCACATGCAACAATGTTGATGACAACGATGTTGTTTCCACTTTGATCTTAATATAAATCTACAAGGGTTCTATAATTACAAAATTTGTTTGTGTTTCTTATATTTGCAAACAGCTAGTTTGTATTTTCTTAGCAAGTTAAGCTAAATTGTGTTAGCCACTAATGCTAATCACTAGATAGCTGGCTAGCTAACTGGCTAATAAAAGTACTGAGTACAAATGTAGCTAGCTAATAAAGCCTGATATCAGTACTGGTGGAGGCTTAAATCAGCATGTTGTTTGTGCAACAGTTCCTCTTTGATTTAGAAAATATAGGCGTAGCATGAATATGTTGGCTATATAAATAAAGATTTAATGTGGCCAAAGATTATAGGGTCCCCTACGAAACACTGATCATCACTTTGGTTCCTACCCTGTCAAATTAACTTGTCTATGGCATTTCCTTCGTTGTCATGTAAAACACTGTATGCAAAGTGCCCACTATTATTTATATTCTAACTATAGAATTATAATAAACATTCTATTTCCATGATTCCAAAAGTTCACCCAAGTGTTTTGTTCTAAATCGCCATTGCAACATTTGGTTAAAAATAAGGCCTAGTACTTTTGCCCGTATCGTGGCATTGTGGAAATTATCTCAAATGAGTGCAGGAAATGCAGAAATTTATGGAAATGCAGGAAATGATTTAGGTTGAAGTTGAATTGAACAGTATAAAACAATCCAAATGGAGAAAGACCCATTGAAATGATTTAGAATATATGTGTTGCCACCCTAGGGTCACACACTACTCATAAAAGCAAATTTAGAACTTTTATTAACCAAAAACATAAAATACCGTCAAAAATGGGGAAAATACCATATGACATTTTGGCCATATTGCCCAGCCCCAGCCAGAGCCACTTCAATGTCTCCAGATTCACAAAAAAGCCAGGTAAATGGATAAGAGCTACCTGGGTACAGCAGCCAGAGAGGTATGTGACATTTATTTGTCTTGCTGTCTTGGCACGAGTGCCAATAGAAGTACTTTGATGTGATGACATTCTGACAGGCAATATTGTCCACTTGAGAAAAAACAAGAAAGTATTTGTAGATAGTCGGTAAAATACAGTCAAAAGACAGATTAAAAAGGCAATTCTAACAGGTGAACTAACTTAGTCTACCGTGAACAGCCATTGTGAATTACTGCCAAAGAACCAGGTTCTTTGATTTTCACAAAGAATGACCAACCCGGTTAACGGAGATACAAACAGTGATTTCTGAAAATATTAAGACCACTTGACTTTTTACACATTTTGTTACGTTACAGCCTTATTATAAAATTGATTGATAAGAATTGTATTTTTATTTTAAAATCTAGACAATACCCCATAATGACAAACAATAACAGGTTTTTAGAAATGTTTGCTAATTTATTAAAAATGAAAAAATGAAATATCACATTTACATAACTATTCAGACCCTTTACTCAGTACGTTGCTGAAGCACCTTTTGCAGCGATTACAGCCTTGAGTCTTCTTGGGAATTACTCTACAAGCTTGGCACACCTGTATTTGGGGAGTTTCTCCCATTGTTCTCTGCAGATCCTTTCAAGCTCTGTCAGGTTGGATGGGGAACGTTGCTGTACAGCTATTTTCAGGTCTCCAGAGATGTTCGATCGGGTTCAAGACCGGGCTCTAGCTGGGCCACTCAAGGACATTCAGAGACTTGTCCTGAAGCCACTCCTGCATTGTCTTGGCTGTGTGCTTAGGGTCGTTGTCCTGTTGGAAGGTGAACCTTCGCCCCAGTCTGAGGTCCTGAGGGCTCTGGAGAAACGCTAACGCGCTAACCAAAGTAGCTAATTGGACATAAATAACGGACATTATCGAACAAATCAAGCATTTATTGTGGACCTGGGATTCCTAGGACTGCATTCTGATGAAGTTCATCAAAGGTAAGGAAACATTTATCATGTATTTTCTGGTTTCTGTTGACCCCAACATGGCGGCTAATTTGGCTATTGTTCTGAGCTCCGTCTCAGATTATTGCATGATTTGCTTTTTCCGTAAAGTTTTTTAAAAATCTGACACAGCGGTTGTATTAAGGAGAGGTATATCTATAATTCCATGTGTATAACTTGTATTATCATCTACATTTATGATGAGTATTTCTGTTGAAACGATGTGGCTATGCAAAATCACTTGATGTTTTTGGAACTAGTGAATGTAACGCGCCAATGTAAACTCAGATTTTTTGTTATAAATATGAACTTTATCAAACAAAACATGCATGTATTGTGTGACATGAAGTCCTATGAGTGTCATCTGATGAAGATAATCAAAGGTTAGTGATTAATTTTATCTCTTTCTGCTTTTTGTGAAAGCTATCTTTTGCTGGAAAAATGGCTGTGCTTATTGTGGTTTGGTGGTGACCTAACATAATCGTTTGTAGTGCTTTCGCTGAAAAGCATATTTGAAATCGGACACTTTGGTGGGATTAACAATAAGATTACCGTTAAAATGATATAAGACACATGTATGTTTGAGGAATTTTAATTATGAGATTTCTGTTGTTTGAATTTGGCACCCTGCACTTTCACTGGCTGCTGTCATATCGATCCCGGTAGCGGGATGCAGCCATAAGAAGTTAAACAATGTTAAACATTAAGAACTTTTGAAACACCAATGTTGGGTTTACTAAATAGTTGTGACATCACTCCTATTTAATCATATTATTAGTAAATCAAAACCAATGTTTATGGCTATTATCAGTTCCCTTGACTTTATTTGTGTAAAGTTTTATTTACTAAAAAACTAAGTTGCATCTAAAAATAATAAGTGTCTTGTTGTTGCCTTAAAGTAGATTAAAGTAGACTTCCATTTTTTACAGTGTAATGAAACAATGTGTACATTTATTTGCATTCAGCTTCGGTTTCTCAACATTCTCTATTGCTTTACCCCCGGGCTTCCCTGACATTGCCACATTGCTCTCCCATTTCTTGCAAGCCCATAAAGCTCTGTCAGTTAACCTTTTTGTTTTACACCTTTGCTCTTTGATCACTGGAGCGTGGTGGCCATCTAGCCCCAATCACCTTCACCATACCTTCTCCACTCCCAACGTAAAAAAAAGCCCCTCTAAAATGTCATTCTCTTCGCATTGCTGCCGGACCTCCATAGTTACAGTGCTGGACAGATTGTGAATATGACAAACATCATCTATTATGACGACATTGGAATAAAAACGGGGAGGGGTTATCGCATCTGTGCCAAGCTTTGTGTGCTGTGCTAAAACCCATCAGAGGGGACAGTGTGGTATGAATATATGGATTAGTGGTAGATTACTCCCAAGGCCGGTGAGACCTTAGCTCACATGTTGTCTTTCTTGTTGGTCACATATACAATAAGCCCATACAGCAGAGGGATATCAAGAGGTGAACTGATCTTTTATTTATATATATATATATATTCGACATATAAAGAAATACACGTTTTACAGATACATAATTTTACACCCTATACTTATTGAACCACCTCCCTCCCTTTAACAACAAAAGCAGCATACATACAAAAATAAAATACATTTACAATTGGAAATAATATATAAATATGCACACAAGTACACAAGTACACATACACACAAATAAAAAATATCACAACATACCCTCACTTCCTTCCCACAACCTCCTGTATCCCTTTGGCCAAAATTCTTACTCCTGATCAATAGAAGGCAACTGTTCAAAAAAGGAAATTAAAGGCTGCCATCTCCAGAAAAAGTTATCAGTACATCCTCTGAGTGTATTTAATTTTTTCTAAGTGTAGAAAATACATTAGATCTTTCAACCAGGATGATGGAGTGGGAGGTTTGTAGGATTTCCAGTTAAGCAAGATCTGCCGGCGGGCTATAAGGGAAGCAAACGCTACAGCGCCCGCTTTACTTTTAGTGAAACTATGCAACAAAGATGGAACTCCAAATATAGCTATTAGAGGACAAGGCTGCAGGTCAATGTCTAGAATGTTAGAGAGAGTATTAAAAAAGGATGACCAATACTCAGACAGCTGAGAACACGAATAAAACATATGAGAGTGGTCTGCCGGAGTGAATGAACATCTATCACGTGTCATTCGCGTTTGGGAGGAATTTACACTGTTTTTCTTTGGTGTAGTGAATTCTGTGCAAGGCTTTGAACGGAATAAACTTAACCGAGCACACGAGGATGTGGAGTTAACCCTAAGAATTGACTCCTCCCACCAGTCATCTTCAAGGTCAAGTTCACTACCCCAGTCTGTTTTTATTTTGTTTATTGGAGAGACTTCAGAGGACAGTATAATGTCATATAATCTAGAAATCAGATCTTGCTGATTAAACGGGAGGGACAAAATCTCCTCGAGCAACGTCTTGGGAGGTAGTTGAGGAAAGGTGGGAAAATGAGAGCGGAAAAAGTTACAGGCATGAAAATAGCGAAAAAGATTAGAATGAGCCAGATTAGATTTAGCTACGAGATCATTAAAACGGACAAACTTCCCATCTAAAAATAAATATTTGAAACAAACCAAACCTCTCTCATGCCACAAAACAAAAGCCTGGTCAAGTTTGGAGGGTAAAAATAGGTGGTTGTTACAGATAGGGCTTAGAAGAGAAAGGGCAGAAAGTCTAAAATGTTGACGAAATTGTCTCCAGATCTTCAAAGTAGAGCACACAATGGGGTTTCCAGTATACTTTGAAGGACACAAGGACTGTGGGGCACAAGCAAGAGCAGAAAGGGAGGATGATTGGCAGGAGTGCGCCTCTAATGAGCACCAGTTGGTACCTGGAGCATTACACCAGACCATAATCTTTTGAATTTTGGCTGCCCAATAGTAAAGCAGTAAATTTGGAAGTGCCAATCCTCCATCTTGTCTCCTACTTTGAAGTATTGTTATACGTATCCTAGGTGATTTGCCTGCCCAGATAAAATGACTGATGAGCCTATCCAACTTGGTAAAAAATTATTTAGGGAAAAAAGACATTGAAAAAGGTATAGAAACCTAGGTAAAATATGAATTGTAACAGATTGGATTCTGCCAGATAATGAGAGAGGCAGACTATACCAGCATTGTAATTCTGCTTTAACTCTTGTGACTAGGCTTGCAAAGTTAGTTTTATGGAGGGTAGCCAGAGAGTGTGTTATATTCACACCCAAATAGGAAAAACCAGAGGGTGACAGACGGAAAGGCAGGGATCTAAGGGGAATTTGCTTGGCAGCAGGGTTGATCGGAAAACATTAACTTTTCTGAATGTTCAATTTGTAACCTGAAAATGATCCAAACGTGATATATAATAGTAGATCATCTGCTTACAGTGACACTTTGTGCTCTTCACCAGCTCTGTGGATTCCACTGAATGATGGTGATAATTTTAAGGCCAAGGAAAGCGGTTCTATCGCAAGAGCAAAAAAGGAGCTGGGACATAGGGCACCCTTGATGGGTCCCCTCTGCAGAGGGGGAAGTATTTTGAATGTTGGTGTGTACTCTAGCTGTAGGAGCAGAATATAGCAGACGTATCCATGAGATGAAATTGGACCCAAAACCAAATTTTCTCCAAATCTTAAATAAATAATCCCACTCCACCCGGTCGAAAGCCTTCTCAGCATCAAGGGAAACAACAATTTTGGGGTCTGGAGAGATAGGAGAGAGTATAATGTTCAAAAGACGTCGTACATTGGAAAACAGTTGTCACCCTTTGATGAAACTCATTAGATCATCAGATATGACATCCTGAAGGCAGGGTTCCAAACTGCATGCTAGAACCTTAGGTAATAATTTAACATCAGCGTTCAAAAGTGAAATGGGCTGATATACACCACATTCCGCCAGATCTTTGTCTTAAGCATAAGTGAGATGGAGGCTTGGGTTAGCGTCGGGGGGGGGGGGGGGAGCCCTGTGATAACGAGTCGGTGAATATATTTAATAGTATTGGGACGAGTCGATCTGAGAATTTTTTGTAAAAATCGACAGGGAAGCCATCAGGGCCTGGGGCCTTGCCACTTTGCATTAACTTTAGACCCTTTGTTATCTCATCAAGATACAGAGGGTTGTCCAGAACTTTACTCATGCCCATATCAATGGATGGGATATCCAAGTTATCTAAAAGGTTGTTCATAGCCGTATTATCTGTTGGGTGTTCGGCTTTGTAGAGGTTAGAATAAAATGACACAAGTTTAATTAATATTAGAGGGATCACTTGTAAGATTACGGGAGGAGTCATATACCTGAGAGATGAGATGTTGACTGGCGTTTAAGTTGGTGTGCCAAAATGCAGCTGGCCTTGTCACCAAATCCACAAAAGGCAGCTGGCCTTGTCACCAAAAAATAGTACGTCCCCTTTGTTCGTTGCAACAGAAACTATGCTATATCCGTGGAAAGCAGATTCAATTTAGTTTGAAGTTTCAGCCTCTCTGCGTATAATTCACGGGATGGTGAAGTTGAATATTGCCGGTCTATTGCCAGGATTGAGTCCATCAGTTCCTGATGTTTCAGTTTTATTTGTTTGACATAATGAGCGTCTTTCCCCATAGTACAGCTTTCAAAGTGTCCCAAAGAAGAGAAGGGGAGGTGTCATCATTTTTATTAGTTTGAATGAATACATCTACAGTGGGGAGAACAAGTATTTGATACACTGCCGATTTTGCAGGTTTTCCTACTTACAAAGCATGTAGAGGTCTGTAATTTTTATCATAGGTACACTTCAACTGTGAGAGACGGAATCTAAAACAAAAATCCAGAAAATCACATTGTATGATTTTTAAGTAATTAATTAGCATTTTATTGCATGACATAAGTATTTGATACATCAGAAAAGCAGAACTTAATATTTGGTACAGAAACCTTTGTTTGCAATTACAGAGATCATACGTTTCCTCTAGTTCTTGACCAGGTTTGCACACACTGCAGCAGGGATTTTGGCCCACTCCTCCATACAGACCTTCTCCAGATCCTTCAGGTTTCGGGGCTGTCGCTGGGCAATACGGAATTTCAGCTCCCTCCAAAGATTTTCTATTGGATTCAGGTCTGGAGACTGGCTAGACCACTCCAGGAACTTGAGATGCTTCTTACGGAGCCACTCCTTAGTTGCCCTGGCTGTGTGTTTCGGGTCGTTGTCATGCTGGAAGACCCAGCCACGACCCATCTTCAATGCTCTTACTGAGGGAAGGAGGTTGTTGGCCAAGATCTCGCGATACATGGCCCCATCCATCCTCCCCTCAATACGGTGCAGTCGTCCTGTCCCCTTTGCAGAAAAGCAGCCACAAAGAATGATGTTTCCACCTCCATGCTTCACGTTTGGGATGGGTTCTTGGGGTTGTACTCATCCTTCTTCTTCCTCCAAACACAGCGAGTGGAGTTTAGACCAAAAAGTTATATTTTTGTCTCATCAGACCACATGACCTTCTCCCATTCCTCCTCTGGATCATCCAGATGGTCATTGGCAAACTTCAGACGGGCCTGGACATGCGCTGGCTTGAGCAGGGGGACCTTGCGTGCGCTGCAGGATTTTAATCCATGACGGCGTAGTGTGTTACTAATGGTTTTCTTTGAGACTGTGGTCCCAGCTCTCTTCAGGTCATTGACCAGGTCCTGCCGTGTAGTTCTGGGCTGATCCCTCACCTTCCTCATGATCATTGATGCCCCACGAGGTGATATCTTGCATGGAGCCCCAGACCGAGGGTGATTGACCGTCATCTGAACTTCTTCCATTTTCTAATAATTGCGCCAACAGTTGTTGCCTTCTCACCAAGCTGCTTGCCTATTGTCCTGTAGCCCATCCCAGCCTTGTGCAGGTCTACAATTTTATCCCTGATGTCCTTACACAGCTCTCTGGTCTTGGCCATTGTGGAGAGGTTGGAGTCTGTTTGATTGAGCGTGTGGACAGGTGTCTTTTATACAGGTAACGAGTTCAAACAGGTGCAGTTAATACAGGTAATGAGTGGAGAACAGGAGGGCTTCTTAAAGAAAAACTAACAGGTCTGTGAGAGCCGGAATTCTTACTGGTTGGTAGGTGATCAAATACTTATGTCATGCAATAAAATGCAAATTAATTACTTAAAAATCATACAATGTGATTTTCTGGATTTTTGTTTTAGATTCCGTCTCTCACAGTTGAAGTGTACCTATGATAAAAATTACAGACCTCTACATGCTTTGTAAGTAGGAAAACCTGCAAAATCGGCAGTGTATCAAATACTTGTTCTCCCCACTGTATGTTGGTCGAAATAAAGTCACAGAATTCTTTGTTAGAAAATGGGGCCGTGTTAAATCTCCAATTCAACAGTTTTTTGCATTCGGAGTAAGTGCTAAGTCCAGAATGTGGGGGGAATGGTCCGAAATCACTATCGCAGAATATTCTGTGGTTTTAACTGAGGGGAGAAGGGCTCTATCTAAAAAAAAAAGTTGTCTATGCACGAGTAGGCTTGATGAACATGAGACATGTAAGAGAAGTATTTGTTGACCGGGTGGAGGAAGCGCCATAAATCAACAAAACCCATTTGGGTCATGAATGTAGAAAGAGCTTTTGCCATCCCGGAAGGAGTAAGGGTTCTGGAATTAGACCGGTCAAGTCTTGGTTCAATAACACAGTTAAGGTCCCCGCCGAAGATGAGGTGGTGGGTGTCAAGATTAGGGAGAAAGGCTTAAAGAGATTTCATAAATCTAGTGTCATCCCAGTTAGGGGACGTAAACATTTGCAAGTACTACAGGGGTTTGGAAGAGGGTGCCACTAACTATTGTATAACGTCCATGATCTGAAATTATCTGTGAGGGTGAAAACTGTACTCGTTTGTGAATCACTATTGCTGTTCCCCTGGCTTTGCTGTTAAAATTAGAATGAAAAAGCTGTCCAACCCATGCTTTACACAATCTAGTATGGTCGTTAACACGTATGTGTTTCTTGAAGAAATGCGATATCAGTATTCCAGCTCTTCAGATATGAAAATACTCTGGAGCGCTTAATTTGCCCACCACAACCGTGAATGTTCCATGTCACCAGTCTGACTCGGAGCCCTAAAGTACCATCCTGAAGCCAAATGAAAAATAAAGAGGAAAAGAGAGATTGAGAGAGGAGCAGCATGAGCAAAACATCTGAATAAAAAATAAAAAATATATTTTACAGTAATCTTTTGATAATGCCAACGTAACCCCCCACCCCCAACCACCAACCATAATGCCAACATTCCCGACATACACAAAAATAAAAATGATAGTACAACACCCTTCAAAGGAAAAATACAAATCCTAAGCAGGAATTCTCTCTTACTCAGCATCCGTTGATTACCCTACATGTGCAGTGAGGCCAAACCAACCTAGGAAGGAAGTTACATACGCCCGTGAAATTTAAAAAATGTAATACACTGCTCAAAAAAAATAAAGGGAACACTAAAATAACACATCCTAGATCTGAATGAATGAAATATTCTTATTAAATACTTTTTTCTTTACATAGTTGAATGTGCTGACAACAAAATCACACAAAAATTATCAATGGAAATTAAATTTATCAACCCATGGAGGTCTGGATTTGGAGTCACACTCAAAATTAAAGTGGAAAACCACACTACAGGCTGATCCAACTTTGATGTAATGTCCTTAAAACAAGTCAAAATGAGGCTCAGTAGTGTGTGTGGTGTGTATTGGATTCAGGTCTGGGGAACGGGCGGGCCAGTCCATAGCATCAATGCCTTCCTCTTGCAGGAACTGCTGACACACTCCAGCCACATGAGGTCTAGCATTGTCTTGCATTAGGAGGAACCCAGGGCCTCACAAGGGGTCTGAGGATCTCATCTCGGTACCTAATGGCAGTCAGGCTACCTCTGGCGAGCACATGGAGGGCTGTGCGGCCCCCCAAAGAAATGCCACCCCACACCATGACTGACCCACCGCCAAACCGGTCATGCTGGAGGATGTTGCAGGCAGCAGAACGTTCTCCACGGCGTCTCCAGACTCTGTCACGTCTGTCACATGTGCTCAGTGTGAACCTGCTTTCATCTGTGAAGAGCACAGGGCTCCAGTGGCGAATTTGCCAATCTTGGTGTTCTCTGGCAAATGCCAAACGTCCTGCACAGTGTTGGGCTGTAAGCACAACCCCCACCTGTGGACGTCGGGCCCTCATACCACCCTCATGGAGTCTGTTTCTGACCATTTGAGCAGACACATGCACATTTGTGGCCTGCTGGAGGTCATTTTGCAGGGCTCTGGCAGTGCTCCCCCTGCTCTTCCTTGCACAAAGGCGGAGGTAGCGGTCCTGCTGCTGGGTTGTTGCCCTCCTACGGCCTCCTCCACATCTCCTGATGTACTGGCCTGTCTCCTGGTAGCGCCTCCATGCTCTGGACACTACGCTGACAGACACAGCAAACCTTCTTGCCACAGCTCGCATTGATGTGCCATCCTGGATGAGCTGCACTACCTGAGCCACTTGTGTGGGTTGTAGACTCCGTCTCATGCTACCACTAGAGTGAAAGCACCGCCAGCATTCAAAAGTGACCAAAACATCAGCCAGGAAGCATAGGAACTGAGAAGTGGTCTGTGGTCACCACCTGCAGAACCACTCCTTTATTGGGGGTGTCTTGCTAATTGCCTATAATTTCCACCTGTTGTCTATTCCATTTGCACAACAGCATGTGCAATTTATTGTCAATCAGTGTTGCTTCCTAAGTGGGCGGTTTGATTTCACAGAGTGTGATTGACTTGGAGTTACATTGTGTTGTTTAAGTGTTCCCTTTATTTTTTTGAGCAGTGTATATCAATATGCAAGTGTACATTTTGGGTGTTGGTCACACTTTAAACTACGAGTAAAACCTTCGGCTTCAGTTATTGAAAAATGTTAACAGTGATTGGTGGCATTTCAATGGCCATAAAATGAATGTAGTCCACTAGGTGTTGCCACAGGGCTGAGTAATGAGAAAGGTTTGAAATTAACCAGTAGGCTATGAAAAGGGTCAACCACTGTATTGGTAAATTGTTAAACGTCGTTAGGAGGGAACAATTCAATAAAAGTATACAAACAGACAATCAGCATTTTGTATATGTACAATTAAGTAAACTAACCGTGGGTCTAAACTCTTCACCTAGTGCAACAATTAAACAAGAGTACAATAGGAAGAGAGGAGTGATAGTATTAGACGCCAATGTCTTAGTGGAGTCCAAGATAAAGTGAATGTAACTGAGGACCGTCAGTGACCAACCTCATCAATCATGGCCAACGTAAACCACGGTAGTTAAGTGTCCATAAAAATAATGAGGTGAAAAAAAAGAAGAAAGAAAACAAGGTATATATCAAGCAAACGCCAATGAAAAATGTATATACACAAATATTGGTGGACAGAATCGGTGTCTAACTAGCTAGTGTAGGCTATAGATTGCCATTATTGGAGCAGCAAGTTCAAAGCCTTAGTAAAATGCAAGAAATCTAAATGCTGCGCTTTTACCAGCGATTGTCTTTGATTAAGAAACATAAGATCAAATGGAAGTTTAAAAAGCAGTGAGACCGTATAGTATGTCATTGTCAACAACAGAAACAAGTTATGTGCTGCTTCAAACATACGTACTGTATCCAGCAAGCTTTAGCGTAGGATTATTTCACGAGAAACTAATCAATAGATTGCCATAGATGTATGTAGTAGAGGTCGACCGATTAATCGGAATAGCCGATTAATTAGGGCCGATTTCAAGTTTTCATAACAATCGGTAATCTGCATTTTGGACACCGATTATGGCCGATTACATTGCACTCCACGAGGAGACTGCATGGCAGGCTGACTACCTGTTATGCGAGTGCAGCAAGGAGCCAAGTTAAGGCGCTAGCTAGCATTAAACTTACCTTATAAAAACAGTCAATCTTAACATAATCACTAGTTAACTACACATGGTTGATGATATTACTAGTTTATCTAGCTTGTCCTGCGTTGCATATAATCGATGCGGTGCCTGTTAATTTATCATTGAATCACAGCCTACTTCGCCAAACATTGCACCAATGTGTACCCAACCATAAACATCAATGCCTTTCTTAAAATCAATACATAAGTATATATTTTTAACCCTGCATATTTAGTTAATATTGCCTGCTAACATGAATTTCTTTTAACTAGGGAAATTGTGTCACTTCTCTTGCGTTCTGTGCAAGCAGAGTCAGGGTATATGAGGCAGTTTGGGCCGCCTGTTGAAAAATCATAATCGGTCGACCTCTAGTATGTAGCCTAGTGTCCAGATGGTCACTAGAACTAACGTTACTCACATAATACAGGCAGGTGAGAAATCATCCTTATTCAGGCATTCAATGTATGCGCTGTCGGTAGAAGGACTCAGCTTCCTCAGGATTTTCGAAAAATGTAACCTTGCCGTTAAAGGTGACATGGAGTCGGGCAGGATAAATCAGCCCAAAGCGGATTCCCTTCTTGTACAGAGTGGACTTGATGTCGTTGAATGCGGCCCGTTTCTTCACCAGGCTAGAACTGAAATCCTGGTAGAACTTGATCTTGTGGCCTGGGAAAGTGATGTCTCCATGTTCCCTTGCCCACCGAAGTGCGAGCTTCTTTTCTTTGTATCGATGGAACCGCACTATGATGGGGCGAGGTTTCGGTGCAAGGCTGCGGTGGGCTCTATCAAGATCAGGGAGATTGGGAAAAGCCTCATCGCCCAAAACTTCCTTGAACAGCTCCGCCATGAACTTTGTTGGATATCCTGTCTCAGAATCCTCTGGCAGTTCAATCACGTGGATATTCTGGCGTTTTGAACGTGAAATAAAATCTTCCACTTGTAGCTGTAGAGACTTGTTGGCGGCGGCCACATCGTCAAGCCTGGTTTCCAGTGTAGTGAGTTGGTCGCTGTGGCCGGAGAGCCCAGCCTCAACTTCAGCCAGTGTGGTAGTGTGAGATGCCACAGAACCCCGGTTGGTTTCCATGGTTGCCTGACTTGGAGCCAGTGCAACCGCCAGTGAGTTATTCAGAAATTCGGTGAGTGCTGCTGCCATGTCGTGTCACCCGGAGTGGCTATTGAAGCCTTCAATGAAGTTGGGGTGGTAGCCATTTTAGCTGAAGTTGATTTGGTGGAATTTGTTTTTTCCATTGATTTTCCAAAGCGTGTGACTGGTTTGCTCATGCTAACTTAGGTACACTCCATTACTGACCTTTTAGGTCATGAGAAGTATGAATTTAGGCGAAATTTAGGATTATTTACAGAAGTTGTCAGAGAAGAGACCTCGTGTGACTTCTTTCTACATTGCTCAACCGGAAGCCCCCCGGGTGAACTGATCTTATGGGGAAATTGGCCCGAACAGGGATCAACATTAAAGCCCACTCATTGGCTGGTGATGTGTCAAGGATTTCATTAACATTAATGTGTATTATACATGCTCATCTGTGACCTTCCCACTGAGTTTTTGGATGATGTGTTTGGAATTAGCTGCATGCGTTAGAAATGTATGTTGGCTCTGCATAGTTTATGTGCTAATCTGGCCTAATTATGAGTCTTATGTTAGTGTATGCATCCATCTTCTTCCCCAAAAGGTTCATTCTTTGTATTAACCAAGCGTGTGGAAAATATATGATAATATCTGGATGAATAATGTCAAAGAATTATCAAGTGAAAACTGCAGTTAATCATCACAATGCTACTGTTCACAATTAGTGAGCATCCTCTAAGAATAGTGAAATAATTATGCTATATTTAGTCATAACTCTAACACCTTTGCTTTTCTTACACTTAGTCATACTGTACAAAGCAGGATGCATGTTTGTGACGGCAATCTCCATTTCACAACATTTGAGCAACATATAGCCTGCTGAATCTGAACTGCAAAAGGAGAACACTGCCAATAGTATTATAGCAGTGGTATCAGGTTCAACCATGTAATGCCCTGCTGGGCCTACTTTCGTCCTCCACCTCAGGACAAATATTAAAGCCAATAATATACTGTAGGACTTTAGCTGAGAAGGACATGAGGGGACAACTGAAGCATTCAGCAGAGTGATTAAATGACCCAGCAATCGGCTGTAATAGCATTATTAGCAATACCATTTAGGCAGCTGGAACATTAAATAAAGGTCAATCTCGTACCAGCCCCATTACCAACTGCATAGGTAGAGAATTGCCAACAGCGTGAATATAGCACCACCAAAATACCTGCTTTTTGAATGTGATCTAAAATGTATGCTCTGTGTTAGTTTAATTCACTCTGGACAGTGGACACCAACGTGAGTGCTGACTGATACTGTGCATAGTGATATTCTGATACTTCTATACAAAGAGCACACTTCTTGTAGCTCTGATTGCCTGTAACATTTAGTCTCTAAATTTCGAATGGTTCAGGTTCATTTGGTTTATATCAGAAATGCAGTTTTCAATATTATAAAAATAATTGTATTTAGTCCATTGAAAAATACATTGAGAAAATGTATCTGAGATTCAATGGGCGTACAATATTATCAACTGTTATATCAACACGAGAGATCTCACTGTTGCCAAGATCTTGCTAAAACCACGCTCAATCCTCAAGCCTCCTATTGCTTCGGGACTAAGTACCTGTGCTTTGCTTCTCCTATTTCACATCTCCCATGCGTTTACTGCATTCAAAATGACAAAAAAAGCACAAATCAAATTTGATTTGAGTTTCTTCCTTTCTGTGCTGCTTGTTGTTATTGTTGCCGTCATTGTCAGCCCCCATACCTCGTTCTAAGCCTAATTGACTGTTTATTTGTGTCCCCTTCTGGGACTTTCAATCAGGATATGATTGTGTTTTAATTGTGAAGTATTTTGGGGTTCTATTTCTCCAAAGCAAATATGTCACTGTTGGCAGGTGATGCTGAAATTAATTCTGATCGTACACTGTTTCCAGTCCTTTCAAATCTGCATGCCGATTAGACACAGGTGATTAATTAATTTGCCTTCTACCACGTGCTCCTCATTCGCTCCACTGATGTCACCTACTCATATTCTCTAATGTGGAACAAGGGCCACATTTCATTACGCCTTCATTACAATATACTGTACGGGAACATTTTTAGTTTAATAGATTTTTATCCCCATATCTATTCATGTAATTGAAATATTTCACATCTCCGTCTCCTTCGTGCCTGAAAGGATACCATGTGGATGCTAAGTACCTTGTCAGCGTAGTTGCCGGTGCCAAAGCAAGTAAATGTGGCCAGATTAATTTGGGGGGAACTAAATTAGGATTTATCCAAGGGGATTAGGATAATTTACTCGAAGTGTCATTCACTTTTACTTATTGTATTTCATTTTGTCTGAATCAAGTCATGCATTGCTTGTAGAGATTATTCAGTATATACTCCCTTGTGGGGTATAACATTGTATTTCCCATTTTCAGGACACCATTTTGATGGGAAAACAAAGCAAAATGCAGTGAGATTCTGTCATAAATTGTAAATGTGCTCATAACTCAATGACCTTTGCTTGTTTTCTCAATCTAAAGCCCCATAGCCTCATTCACCAGCCCATTTATTTCTGCTCTGTTTATGCCCAGGCTGTACTGTTGTGGCACTAGGTGTTGAATAAAATAGTTTGCTTACTCTCCCTGAGGTGACCGATGCAAAATACACAGCTCGGGGGAGGTCAACACACACTCAAACACACACTCACACTATAGCCTCCGTGCTATAAAGCTGCACATCTCCACTTCGAGGCCCTCTGGCACGGTGCCGTCCCCTTGGATCTCAATCCCCTTCACAGTGCTTAGGTTTGAATGGCAGCTACTGATGTGGCCCCATACTCCAGTGTAGGATACATGGGCATATAACTGGTCCAGAATAATCCACCAAAATTAGATTCCTCACAGCCACACTCAACAGGAGTTGCAGACATTCTAAGACAAAAACAAGACAGTTTCTGTGTAATCAAATTGTCAGCCAAAAAGTGTGACTTGCACACACATACTGTCAGAAATGTTTTCACAACATTCGAGAGATCATTTTGTATTTGTTTCAATGTGATATATTTTTTCACAGTGAAACGCGAGTTAGGAATAGTGCTTGGATTATGTTGGGCACTGTCTAAAGTGCGTGTGTGTGCCTTTCAAACACTATGCTTACAGTCTGAAAATCAGTCTGAGGCTGGAACTTATACTCCTGTCCCTTTTGGGAAAAAGCCTCCATTTTATTCAGGTACTGTATTCTACCAACATTTGTTTGTTGGAATTTTAGTTTGAACCGGTGAATCACCCACTGTTATTTCATTGCAATTGCTCACTTGGTACTTGACTCCGTCTGAATAGTGTGATAATAGGTTTGATTTTCTTTTGCCAATTCTTTCTCTTCCTGGTATTACCAAAGTGGTAACAGATGCTAGCTTTGTTTTTATTATCTTGAGTGTGTCTTCCCGATTTAAAATATATGTCTGCCTTTTAATAGGCATAATCACATAGCTGCTCAAGTGCTGACTCTCCAAAAGCAGTCAGCACGGGATCCTTCCTGTTTTTGTAAGTCATTGCTGAGGCCATAGAGTAGAGTGATGGGTACAGGCTGCTTCTGAAATGGCACCCTATACCCTATATAGTGCACTACTTTTACTATATAGTGAGTAAGATAACATTTCAGATGCAGCCACAGTATTTTCAACTGATGTAACCACTCTGTTCAAAGTGGCGATACCTGTATTTAGTTTGTCCTTATGCAACATTACACTATAAAGGCTCCCTGGAACCAGAAACAGCAAGTCCTAATCAGGCATACACTTGATGTTCTCAATGAAGAAAAAACTAGATCAGCTCTCCTAGATAAACTGTCATTGTAGCGATCTGTTGCGTCAGTCTTCACAATTTATACTGGCGACGAACACGGGGGACAAAGAGAATGGGCCGAAAACTTGACAGTTTCCCTATTATCAAATTGTCAACCAAAATGTGTACTGGTGATTTTTGGCAGCACATACAGTGGGCGTGATAGGGATTTTTGGCCAACCATTAACCTGGTCCCTATCCTGGCCTTGCACCACAGCCAAACTTTGGGCTTGGCACAATGCCACTTGTAATGCTTGACTAGACCCCTCGTGCACAGCAGCCATTTTGCCTTACACAGTATTACTGATATCTATATCGGCCCTGGATGCAATGACAAAATACTGTGAGCATGCGTGCTGACTTTGTAAAATAGACATACATCTTATTCAGGTCTGTTCTTTGTATTCATGAAAATACAGTTGTATAAGGACGAAATTTAGATGGCAAGAAGTGCAAACTCATTATCAAGATGGCAACTGTAATTGCATGTTGCCATGCAACTGAATGTATCCTCAGCTATGAATTGTCTGTGTCAGAAGAGATGAAGGTTAAGATAAGAAAGGCTCTCCTTTGCATATGCATAAAGGGTAACACTTTACATAGTTGCCCTAAGTACTATGTAACTACACAGTAATAACTGTAGTAACAGTTATTACACAACTGGAGGAAGGAAGGTGTAATTACACATCAACTTGCTGAAGGTAATTCAACAAGTGTAATTACTAATGTTATTACTCATTTTCTTGTTCCGCTATGTAACAGTCTTGTAAATACACGTTTGAATGGCTAAAATGTAATAATTCAAACCAAAAGTCTGACCTTGTTACATGTAACTACAAGGTGCCACTACCATCAAATCCACATGTCATTCCAGTGTTGATGAATAAGCTAGCACAGGGCTCCCCAACCCTGTTCCTGGAGAGCTACCTTCCTGTAGGTTTTCAATCCATCCCCAGTTGTAACCAACCTGATTCAGCTTATCAACCAGCTAATTATTCGAATCAGGTGCGCTAGATTAGGGTTGGAGCGGGAACCTACAGGACGGTAGCTCTCCAGGAACAGGGTTGGAGTCCCCTGGGCTAGGACCTGGTAACAACAATTGTAAGACGGTACACCCTGTCATTAAGTACCAGTCCATTTTTATTCGTTTCTTTCTCTGTTTTGACTTGGCTCAAAAAGCTCTACTGAATCAAGTGTGATTTAAGAACAATGTAGTATACTTAAGCAATAAGGCACAAGGGGGTGTGGTATATCGTCAGCAGCATACCACCCTGCATCCCACTGTTGCGTTGCTTCTGAAGCTAAGCAGGGTTGGTCCTGGTCAGTCCCTGGATGGGAGACCAGATGCTGCTGGATGTGGTGTTGGAGGGCCAGTAGGAGGCACCCTTTCCTCTGGTCTAAAATATCCCAATGCCCCAAGGCAGTGATTGGGGACATTGCCCTGTGTATGGTGCGGTCTTTCGGATGGGATGTTAAACGGGTGTCTTGACTCTCTGTGGTAACTAAATATCCCATGGCACTTATTGTAAGAGTAGGGGTGTTAACCCCGGTGTCCTGGCTAAAGTCCCGTGTGGCTCAGTTGGTAGAGCATGGCGCTTGCAACGCCAGGGTTGTGTTTTCATTCCCCACGGGGGGACCAGGATGAATATGTATGAACTTTCCAATTTGTAAGTCGCTCTGGATAAGAGCGTCTGCTAAATGACTTAAATGTAAATGTAAATTCCCAATCTGATCTTCATACTGTACCATCATGGCCACCTAATCCCCAGTTTACAATTGGCTCAATCATCCCCCCTCCTCTCCCCTGTAACTATTCCCCAGGTCGTTGCTGTAAATGAGAATGTGTTCTCAGTCAACTTACACTGTAAAATAAAATAAAAATATTGCCAATTTACTACAGCCAAGGGCTGTTCTTATGCACAATGCAAAGCGGAGTGCCTGGATACAGCCCCTAGCTGTGGTATATTGGCCATATACCACAAACCTCCGAGGTGCCTTATTGCTATTATAAACTGGCAGCGGTGGAAAAAGTACTAAATTGTCATACTTGAGTAAAAGTAAAGATACCTTATTAGAACATGACTAAAGTAAAAGTGAAAATCACCAGTAAAGTACTACTTGAGTAAAAGTTTGAAAGTATTTGGTTTTAAATATACTTAAGTATCAAAAGTAAATGTAATTGCAAAAAAATACTTAAGTAACAAAAGTAAAAGTATAAATAATGTCTTATTCCTTATATTAAGTCAAGCAGACGACACAATATATATATACTTTTTACATTTATGTATAGCCAAGGGCATACTCTCAACACTCAGACATCATTTACAAATAAAGCATTTGTTTTTAGTGAGTCTGCCAGATCAGAGACAGTGGGGATGACCAGGGATGTTTTCTTGATAAGTCTGTGAATTGGAACATTCCCTGTGCTGCTAAGCATTCAAAATGTAACGAGTACTTTTGTGTGTCAGGGAAAATGTATGGAGTAAAAATACATAATTTTCTTTAGGAATGTAGTGAAGTAAAAGTTGTCAAAAATATAAATAGTAAATTACAAATACTTCAAAAAATTAAGTATTACATTAAAGTATTTTTACTTAAGTACTTTATACCACTGTAAACTGGTTACCAACGTAATTAGAGCATTACAAATATATATTTTGTCATACCCGTGGTATACGGTGTGATATACCATGGCTGTCAGCCCATCAGCATTCAGGGCTCGAACCACCCAGTTTATAATTGTAATTATCATTTACCTACCCAGGAGCAAGCAACTTAATGTGAAACCCAGTAGGGTATAACCTTTATAATTACTTTGTAGTTACAATGTAAGAACCTTTGCAGACAGACAATAGGCTAACCAGGAGAAAGTAGCAAACAGGAGAACATTTGGTATGTTACTAAATCATTATCAAAACTCATTAAACATTCAGTTTACAATGTTATTTCACAATGTATTTAGACTTGCATTTCCCTATTGCACATTAAAAACCTTTAAAAACACGACAAATAAAGAGACATAAATAGCATGTGGCATCCATTTTGGCTGCAAATGAGCGTGAGAGGTCAGTGTGATGTCACTTCCTGATGACAGCCCAGTTTTTTTCTGACTACTTATTTGTAATTTGAATGTGCAAACATATAATGTCAATCACTAAATAGTCATTTGTTTTTTAAACGTTTTTGTAGAAGTGAGAGTCGCCAGAAAGTGATATCACACTGGCCTCTCACACTCTCCTTTGCAGCCAAAATGGAAGCCATATGTCTCTTAATTTGTCATGATTTTATAAAGTTTTGTCATGTGTAAAAGTGCAATGTATGTCTGAAAATACTGAAATAACATTGTTAACTAAATGTTTAATAAGTTTAATGATGATTTTGGAACGTTTATTGACCGAGTTAGAAAACGTGTTGACATTGTGCCAGTGCTTAGCTAGCTAGATAGCTATATTAGTGAATAATAGCGAAATGCTAGCTAGCTCAATAGTTATTGCTTTGAGTCTGAATGGGGAATTACATTTGAATGGTTTGAATATGAATCTTTGTCAAATACATTGAAGAAACATGCAACTGAAAAATGTTTTCCTGTGTCCTTAATTCTCCTGGTTATAGCCTATTGTCTGCAAAGGTTGTTACAATGTAACTACAAAGTAATTAAAAATGTCACTTCACTTGGCTTCCTCCTGGGTAAGTACATTGTAAATACATGTACTCTACATGACCAAAAGTATGCTCGTCAAACATCTCATTCCAGTGGGCCTCTTGAGTGGCCGCAGTGCTAGCTGTGCAACTAGAGATCCTGGTTCGAGTCCAGGCTCTGTCATGGGGTGGCGCACAATTGGCCCAGCGTTGTCCGGTTTAGGGGAGGGTTTGGCTGGCAGGGATGTTCTTGTCCCATCGCGCACTAGCGACTCCTGTGGCGGATCGGGCGCAGTGTTCCCTCCGACACATTGGTGCGCCTGGCTTCCGGGTTCAGCAGGCATTGTGTCAAGAAGCAGTGAGGCTTGGCTGGGTAGTGTTTCGGAGGACACGTGGCTCTCGACCTTCGCCTCTCCCGAGTCCGTACGGTAGTTGCAATGATGGGACAAGACTGTTACTACCAATTGGGTACCACTAAAAGGTGTAAAAAAAAAGTTGTGTTACCTTAGGAACAGAGTTCTTTATTACAGTAAAAGATATTGGACAGCACTACAAAACACAGAGCCAAACAGCCCTACTAGAGTCCTGTCACCAACAGAAACTGCCCTCCTTTAGCCTATTGAAGGGACATTCTGGCCACTTTTAGGATACCTTATGATGATTTTGATTGAGTTTGGCTGAGTCACAGGCCCAGGGGAATAGTAAAGGTGGTGTAACCCTTGGCCTTGGAATTAACAATCTGTAAACTCTGTGACTCGACTGATGCATGTGTTTTATGTATTGTCGTTTTGAAGGCAGATGCTTAACCTCATGTCCAGGAGTTGGGATCCAGGGCTTTCTCCTTTGGCTTTATTGAGCCACAGGTCGACAGACAGAGTAATCATAATGAATCTCTTCAGAGAGTTCGGGTGCATCCTCTTATCCTCCTGAATGCACTTTGTGAATGTTAACCTTGGAGCTAGACGGGCCACCTGGGAGCCTCAGTAAACACGTGGCGGTGTCATGTCATGTGGATTTCTCGCCGTGTTTCATTAGGTGCACCTGAAGCAGTGGTTTTCCTTGCCTCCCATATCATTTGAGGTCCTGGAAAACCCACAAAGATCTCTTGTTCTTCCACCACAGTGACTTCGCTCATATCCTGATAATCCTTTCGAGGTTGTTGTCAGTAGTTTTCCTGTAAACAAGCCAAGTGTGTTTTTTCCCATTGTAAGTCTGTCATGGTGTTGTTGGTCCACCGAGCATGTTATTAGGGGCAATGGATAGGCTTGTATATAGCTAGCTTCTTGAGAAGTCCCACTGAGTCTGCACAACAATTGAACATTGTTTACCTATTGCTGTTTTTTATTGTTTATTTTTTTTCTCCATTGTCTTGATAACCAATGAGAACTGTTCTCTGTTGCTTTCTGAAAAGTAAATGCCAAGTTGCATGTGAAAACCGACTCGATGCCCAAACATGAACCTCACCCTTATCCTTCTGTAAGGGTAAAGGACTCTTGTAGACCCCAGGCAGTGGAACATTGTGGTAATGATGACAGGAGCCACAAGCACAGGGTATTTATTTAGATTTTATGGCCTGAAATAGGCCAGTGGGGTTAACCACATCACACGATGGGAGTCATTACACCGTCTAATCCTCTCAGCCACTGATTGCTCGCAGCATTTAGAAATGGAGTCCCCCATTATCTGCTCCAAGTGCCCATATCAATCAGCCCTGAGGTGATGGATCCATGGCAATAACAACCTGCTGTACTCTGGACTCTGTTGGGGCTGGAATGCGCTAATTAAGGAAATGCACTAATTAATAGTTAGTGCACTCATATTTCACTTGTGCATGATGTTTCCCTCCATTTGATCACCATAAACTCACTGTTTCATACATACGTGTCGTGTGCGGCGTTTCCAAAAGGGATGGCTCCAGGCATAAGTGACATAAGCGGTCGTTTAGGGCCCCAGGCTGCTATCCCCCCCCCCCTCCAAAAAAACAACATAGAATAGTAGAATACATAAGGTGTAAGTTCGACATTTGGTTGTGCATCAGCAATTTTTATCTTCAGTCACTAAGTTAGTAAGTTAGTCTAGCCAGCTATCTAAACTTGTAGTAATCATGGCCGAATACCGACCAGGCACGCAGGGACCCAATTTGATTTTGTTAGTAACTCTCACTCAGATATCATTAACATGGCATAAGTCATGGCAAAATGAGTAGATTTGCAGGAAATTCACTTTCTAAACAAATATATAAATAATTGCCCCTTTTTCTCCCCAATTTCATGATATTCAATTGTGATTCAAATGCGATCTTGTCTCATCGCTGCAACTCCCCAATGGCCTCGGGAGAGACGAAGGTCAAGTCATGTGTCCTCCGAAACATGACCCGCCAAACCACGCTTCTTAACACCCGCCTGCTTAACCCAGAAGCCAGCTGCACCAATGTGTCGGAGGAAACACCGTTCAACTGCAGGCGCCCAGCCCGCCACAAGGAGCCAGTAGAGCGCGATGAGCCAAGTAAAGCCCCCCGGACAAACACTCCCCTAACCCGGACAACACTGGGCCAGTTGTGCGCCACCCTATGAGACTCCCGTTCGCGGCCGGCTGTGGCACAGCCTGGGATCGAACCTGGGCCTGTAGTGATGCCTCAAGCACTGCAATGCACTTGCCTTAGACCACTGTGCCACTCCGGAGGCAGGAAATGTACTTTAAAACCTATATTTTCTCTCCGCCGTCAAGAGTGCGGGCCACTCAAATATTCTTCCTGCGAGGTGGTGGGGGGCCCCCAACCTAATCTCGCTTAGGGCTCCCAAAAGGGTATAGCCGGCCCAGCCCCCTATAGCAGAATGTCAAGACTGCGATTTGACTGTATGAGCCACCAATGCACCATATGTGAAAAGGAGATGTATTATTGGAACCGAGCAGTGGAGGTTGGAGATAGTATAATTTTTCTGTCGGTGTTTGTTTATCCTTAATGTAGAAGCAGATGAAGGCCCTTGAGTGACCTCCCATCAAGTGCACAAAGCCTGTAGTTCCTCTGAAAACACAGTCGTGGGATGACCCATCTGTGCTCTCTCTTTCCACTAAGGCTTTGAGGTCATTAAAATGGTCATTTGACCTCCACGCCACAATGTTTTTGTGACGGCCCTGATCGTTTCACTCGACTTGTAAGTGCTAATGACTCAAAGGAAATCATTTGGTTTCTTCTACGCTTTATTCTATATCAGTTTAATGTATTTAAGTGTGATATATATTCTCTCTGTGACCTCACAGGAAGAAGACGTTGGAATTAACACTGCTTTATTCAATTTGTGTCATCTGCATTAATATTCCCTCGGCTTAGCCAGTGAGTTTATCTGGTTAATAATGTGTCCATGTGTGATCACTATCTCTGTACTGTAAAGCTTTGGGTCTTGGCCATCTCTGCCCTCGCTCAATGAACCTTGCTGTAGTCGAACACCCAATTAGTGCATGGGCACCATAGTGCTCTGCTTCTCTTTGTGTAATACCATACATGGGAAAGACTGTTCTATGTGAATCACTATGTGGGCAAACTTGTTTTTATTGTGTGTACCCTCACATTTCCATAATTCCCTGAGCTGCATATACACACTTATATATAAAAAAAGAAGAAGATAATATCTAGAACCTAAAAGGGTCCTTTGGCTGTCCCAATAGGAGAACCCTCTGAATAACCCTTTTTGGTTCCAGGTAGAACCTATTTTGGTTTCCATGTAGAGCCCTTTCCACGGAGGGTTCTTTGTGGAACCAAAGAGGGTTCTCCTATGGGGACAGCCGAAGAACCTTGTAACCAATCAGGAGCGTTATAATGTACACAGTTGCTAAGCTGATTAGGGCTTCGGGTATTAAGAAGGGTGAACTGTGTTATGTGTAAATGGGTAAGGGCATGCTTTGGACATGGCAGAAAGCAAACAATGAAATGTACTTGCCTGAAAATGAACAGACTCATATTGGCAGATGTTAATACCAGTGAGATATAGAAATGGCTAAATGTAGTAGTACAAATAAGTTAAGAAGTTTTATTAATTTATACTTTATGTAACGTTCTCATGGCATATGAATTATGATGACACCATACAAGCATCAGTTTACTAGCAGACAGGCGTGCACTGGCTAAATATGGGTTAATTGAGGCTCATTGGAGGGGGTCTTTTACAGCCCTCCAAGGCATGAACCATCATTTCATAGAGTGTTAGACAGTGGGGGGAACGTATGTGTGTGTGTGCCTTCCTCATGATTGGGGGCAGACTGTGTGTGTGTTTGTGTGGAGGTGGGGGCCAGTTCCAGACAAAGGGCCCCCTTGGGAAGACTCAAACTGGAGACCCCCAGAAACTCGACCCACAACAATGAGCAGTAAAATGTGTCTTAGGCTTTTGGAAATCACTTAGGAGGATTCCTCCCTCTTCCTAAGGTACATCCCCAGACTGGCCACAATAAAATATTTAAAACAAATTCACCCCGCTCTGAATAATTTACAGTGGCAAAAACTGTTACTGTGGTCACAGTCTGACATTTGAAGAGGCTTGCCCTGGTGTGAGTGTTTTGTGTGCGTGTGAATGTGAGTGTCTCAACCCAGCAGAATCTGACTGGCGTGCTGGGGGCCCCTGCTCAGGAGGGGGCGTTTGAGTGGGTATCAGGTGCATTGTGGGACACAAGACAGAGTCGTTTTTTCCCTGCGACATGCAGATTTTGTTGTTGTTTATGGACCGCCTTTGTTTTCTCCCCTGCCAGGGAGCTGTACTCATGCATATGACATTTCCCAAAACATAGTGCGCTTTAAATGCCATCAGCATGTTTCTCACACATGTTAGATTTAATGCATACACAGTTTGTGGGATTGTAGGGGCTGACGTTTTGCACAGTCCCATATGACTCACACTCGGTAAAAGACTATCACTTCTGAACAGAGCTGACATTATAAACTCAGCAAAAAATAATTGTCCTCTCACTGTCAACTGTGTTTATTTTCAGCAAATTTAACATGTGTAAATATTTGTATGAACATAACAAGATTCAACAACTGAGACATAAACTGAACAAGTTCCACAGACATGTGACTAACAGAAATTGAATAATGTGTCCCAGAACAAAGGGGGGGTCAAAACCAAAAGTAACAGTAGGTATCTGGTGTGGCCACCTGCTGCATTAAGCACTGCAGTGCATCTCCTCCTCATGGACTGCACCAGATTTGCCAGTTCTTGCTGTGAGATGTTACCCCACTCTTCCACCAAGGCAAGTTCCCGGACATTTCTGGGGGGAATGGCCCTGGCCCTCACCCTCCGATCCAACAGGTCCCAGACGTGCTCAATGGGATTGAGATCCGGGCTCTTCGCTGGCCATGGCAGAACACTGACATTCCTGTCTTGCAGGAAATCACGCACAGAACGAGCAGTATGGCTGGTGGCGTTGTCATGCTGGAGGGTCATGTCAGGATGAGCCTGCAGGAAGGGTACCACATGAGGGAGGAGGATGTCTTCCCTGTAACGCACAGCGTTGAGATTGCCTACAATGACAACAAGCTCAGTGTGATGATGCTGTGACACACCACCCCAGACCATGACGGACCCTCCACCTCCAAATCGATCCTGTTCCAGAGTACAGGCCTCGGTGTAACGCTCATTCCTTCGACGATAAACACGAATCCGACCATCACCCCTGGTGAGACAAAACCACGACTCGTCAGTGAAGAGCACTTTTTGCCGGCCCTGTCTGGTCCAGAGATGGTGGGTTTGTGCCCATAGGCGACGTTGTTGCTGTTGCCGGTGATACAACAGGCCTACAAGCCTTCAATCCAGCCTCTCTCAGCCTGTTGCGGACAGTCTGAGCACTAATGGAGGGATTGTGCGTTCCTGGTGTAACTCGGGCAGTTGTTGCCATCCTGCACCTGTCCCACAGGTGGGATATTCGGATGTACCGATCCTGTGCAGGTGTTGTTACACGTGGTCTGTCACTGCGAGGACAATCATCTGTCCGTCCTGTCTCACTGTAGCGCTGTCTTAGGTGTCTCAGTACAGACATTGCAATTTATTGCCCTGCCCACATCTGTAGTCCTCATGCCTCCTTGCAGCATGCCTAAGGCACGTTCACACAGATGAGCAGGTACCCTGGGCATCTTTCTTTTGGTTTTTTTCAGAGTCAGTAGAAAGACCTCTTTAGTGTCCTAAGTTTTCATAACTGTGACCTTAATTGCCTACCATCTGTAAGCTGTTAGTGTCTTAACGACCGTTCCATAGGTGCATGTTCCTTAATTGTTTATGATTCATTGAACAAGCATGGGAAACAGTGTTTAAACCCTTTACAATGAAGATCTGTGAAGTTATTTGGATTTTTACGAATTATCTTTGAAAGACACGGTCCTGAAAAAGGGACGTTTATTTTTTTGCTGAGTTTATAATAATGAGTGTATAAAAATCATCTTGTACCATACTGACAGCTGTTTCAGATCAGGAGATAATATCAGTAAAGAAGAAAATATGCTAAGAGAATGCTTATACATTCTTCAACTTTAGTTCTGAATGATATACTTGTAAATCGTTTTTCTTGCTCTACTGGCGAATACCTGTAAATTGCTTGTCAAGGAATGCCTTCAAGATGAAGTCAATCCTAAACAACTGCAGTTATGCAGCATAAATAACAAAGTCTACAGCTATTATGCTTTCTTTATATATAATGCATTCGGAAAGTATTCAGACCCTTTCACTTTTTCCACATTTTGTTAAGTTACAGCCTTATTCTAAAATGGATTAAATTAAATAAAAATCCTCATCAATCTACACACAATACCCCATAATGACAAAGCGAAAACAGGTTTAGATTTTTTTGCAAATGTATAATAAACAGAAATACCTTATTGACTTAAGACCCTTTGCTTTGAGACTCGAAATTGAGCTCACGTGCATCCTGTTTCCATTGATCATCCTTGAGATGTTAATACAACTTAATTGGAGTCCACCTGTGGTGTATTCAGTTGATTGGACATGATTTGGAAAGGCACACACCTGTCTATATAAGGTCCCACAGTTGACAGTGCATGTCAGAGCAAAAACCAAGCCGTGACATCGAATGAATTGTCCGTACAGCTCCGAGACTGTATTGTGTTGGGGCACATCACTGGGGAAGGGTGCTAAAATATTTCTGCATCATTGAAGGTCCCCAAGAACACAGTGGCCTCCATCATTCTTAAATGGAAGAAGTTTTGAACCACCAAGACTCTTCTTAGAGCTGCCTGGCCAAACTGAGCAATTGGGGGAGAAAGGCCTTAGTCGGGGAGGTGACCAAGAACCTGATGGTCACACTGACAGAGCTCCAGAATTCCTCTGTGGAGATGGGAGAACCTTCCAGAAGGACAACCATCTCTGCAGCACTCCACCAATCAGGCCTTTATGGTAGAGTGGCCAGACGGAAGCCACTCCTCAGTATAGGCACATGACATCCCGCTTGGAGTTTGCCAAAAGGCACCTAAAGGACTCTCAGACCAAGTTCTCTGTTCTGATGAATGCAATGCTCCACATCCAACCTGACAGAGCTTGAGAGGATCTGCAGAGAAGAATGGGAGAAACTCCCCAAATACAGTTGTGCCAAGCTTCTAGTGTCATACCCAAGAAGACTCAAGGCTTTAATCTCTTCCAAAGGTGCTTCAACAAAGTACTGAGTAAAGGGTCTAAATACTTATGTGAATGACATATTTCCATTTTGTATATAATGTATATAATTTAAAAACCAGTTTTGCTTGTGTCCTCCGAAACATGACCCGCCAAACCACGCTTCTTAACACCCGCCTGCTTAACCCAGAAGCCAGCTGCACCAATGTGTCGGAGGAAACACCGTTCAACTGCAGGCGCCCAGCCCACCACAAGGAGCCAGTAGAGCGCGATGAGCCAAGTAAAGCCCCCCGGACAAACACTCCCCTAACCCGGACAACACTGGGCCAGTTGTGCGCCACCCTATGAGACTCCCGTTCGCGGCCGGCTGTGGCACAGCCACATTATGGGTTATTGTGTATAGATTGATGAGGGGCGGACGATAATTTAATACATTTTAGAATAAGGCTGTAACGTAACAAAATGTGGGGGGAAAAAGTACACTGACATATTGACTAACCACTTAGCAGCCAGTTTGTATACTGAGTCGAGCTGTATTTTTGGGGGGGGGGATATGGGAGCAACTCTTTCAGCGCAGAAGTAAATCAGCTGTGTTTAGACTAATGGGTTTAATCATCAGTGAAATGACCAGGCAAAGAACACAGGCTAGCTATCTCTAGAGCGCTCACCCGTGGGTGTTACTGCTGGGTTTCGGGGCTCACCTCCTCATGACCTTTTAATGGGGCTCGCGAGCTCATTTCAAAGCGTCAAATCTGGTCGGATGTTCGTAGGGTATTGTAGATTATAGCCCTAACTCTCTCAGATAACATATGAAAACTAAAACAGGCCATATGATTGTCTGATGGGGTCAATTCAAATATGGGTGTGAATTCACTGTAGAATAACTTCGCGACATCTTTGACCAGATGATTGATTAGTCCAGATCTTGAACATGCTCAACATTGAGGGTTTAGACCTTTTGAATCGGCAACATATCGCCACCAGTTTGTGTTTCAGGTACTGCAGTATTATCTTTGTTTCTGTGGGTTGCCCCTCGGGACCAACGTAAATCATCACCTGACAGCAGACCATGTTGCCCCTCTAGGCCTCCAGACTAATCCTTTGTTGACCACTGCTCCCAGCCGTCAGAAAGGAGAAGGTCAGAGACCCCGAGTCATCCCCCTGCGGAATCTGGTTTACTCATAATAAATGAAAGTGGATTAAGGGGGCCTGTTGCTGTAGAGCTACTTGAACTTGGCTCTAATCCGATCAGATTTGTCAGGTGTGCCAGCAGCTGCCATACGCCTTCCCTGGGATGCACCACAGCGACGCCTGAAGAGAGAAGCGCCGTTAAACAGGAGGACAACCAGGCAGACTGGATGTGTCCTATTAAATAGTTCATTAAGGCTGGGGTTTTTTTATTTTATTTTTTTAGACACATCTACATTAACCTTCCGGGTTTTCCGAGAACACTAAAAGCACAGAGAACCGTTTGTTACGATCCAGCAGTTTTCTTCTTTCTATTTCCCTCCTCCAGCTCCTACTTCCTGTGCTTTGGACCCTATTTCTCCCCCAGAGGAATGGAGGTGGGAGTTCTGTCTTACCGCCGCTATAGTGTCTCTGTCATGCATAGCCATGCTTTACACTCCAGCAAATGTGCCAATTTTCTCATTGTAAGGACTGAGTGCTGCTGTTGCGTTTCGTAATTAAGATCCAATTTAGATTGCAGGGACTTTCCCCCACTGCAAAGTGTTTTAAAGAATAGGATTAGTAAACCATACAGAGGAGACTAGCGCGTTATTAGCTTCAAAGCAGAGGCAGGTTCAGCCACTTGTTCTAAGCCACCTTTGAAGCAGTGTTGTCGGGAACTCATGTGCTCTTGGTGATTGTGGTTTCAAGCCATGTAACTACTGACTGAATGCTCCTGCAGAGTCTTTCTACCCATTGTCTTTATTGTTACTATGGCCCATATCACACTGGACTGAATATTGTAGGAATGTAATTGGCTGACCCTGTTTGTCTTCACTCTTCAAGCCGAGAAAGTCGCCTGTGGTTTCCTCACAGAAGTTAACTCCGACAAGGAAATGGCAAAAAAACTTGATTGACTCCTACACAGAATAAATGCTAATTTTCTGTTGTGGTGATAAACGTTAAAAACGTCAACGTAACTATATGTCAATCAAACGGCTACAAACATGTAGACTACTATATTATATTATTTATGCCTGAACCTTACGTCCTTTGTCCAGATGGAATGGGGCTCATGTTTGTAGCATTTATGAGTATTGCTTCAGGAGACCACAGCAAACTGTTACACATGAGTAGTCTATACTATTCCAAGGTTAATTCACCCTACAGTCACATGCACTCAGTCTGTATGATAGAAATCCTGATGGACAGACTTAGAAGTAGAGAAAGAGCGAAAGGAGGATCGACTTTGATTACAGCATGAATAAAGAAAATAGAAAAAAAAGGGACAGAATATGAAATTGCCTCCCTGGCGACCCCTGCTACCTTCCAATATACTCCACTTTCTGAATTACCCTAAGGGTGAAACATTCAGGGACCGTGTGTGTGTGTGTGTGTGTGTGTGTGTGTGTGTGTGTGTGTGTGTGTGTGTGTGTGTGTGTGTGTGTGTGTGTGTGTGTGTGTGTGTGTGTGTGTGTGTGTGTGTGTGTGTGTGTGTGTGTGTGTGTGTGTGTGTTTATTTGTGCGTGTGTGTATGTGTGCATGTGTGTGTGTGTCCCTCTCTCTATGAGAGAAAGCCAGAGAGCCTCTGTGTCTTTATGTGTATCTGTGTCTTTCTGTGTGTGTCTCTCTTTCTGTGTGTGTGCCTCCGTCTGTGCAGGCTTGAAGTCCCTCTGCATCCTAAATGAAGATAATACAGCAACTGATGCAGGCTGGACCAGGCTCATCTGCTGGGCTGGACTGTCCCCTTTAGCTCAGCCATGTGTTAATGAGCCAATGTGGGCTCCAGGGCAGTACTCCAAGAGAGGGAGAGAGAAAAGACAGATGTTTTCAGTCCAGTACTGTATATGCCATTTAGCAGACACTTTTATCCAAAGTGACTTACAGTCATGCCTGCATAAATATTTTTTATTTTATATATGGGATGTCCCGGGAATCGAACCCACTATCCTTGCGTTGCTTGCCCCAAAGCTGGGGAACAATACTAAAAGGGGGAGAAGAAAAAAGGAAACATTGTGTTCTTCATAATAAAAGTGTTTATTATAAATAATTTATTATGATAACCTGAAAAACAATGAAATTATATAATTTTTGGTATTTTAGAAAGAAGAGTGGAGCCGAAGGTCCCCCAGAAATTCCACAAATTAACTTAAGGCACACCTGTTAATTAAAATGCATTCCAGGTGACTATCTCATGAAGCTGGTTGAGAGAATGCCAAGTGTGCAAAGCTGTCATCAAGGCAAAGGGTGGCTACTTTGAAGAATCTCAAATATATTTTGATTTGTTTAACACTTTTTTGGTTACTACATGATTCCATATGTGTTATTTCATAGTTTTGATGTCTTCACTATTATTCTACAATGTAGAAAATATTAAAAATAAAGAAAAATCCTTGAATGAGTAGGTGTGTCCTACCTTTTGACTGGTACGGTATGTTCTGATACCACGGCTGTCAGCCAATCAGCATTCAGGGCTCGAACCACCGATTTATATATATCACATACTTTGAGAGACACATACACTACATTACCAAAAGTACACGACTCAATCGCATCTTCTCTTCATGCTTTGGGTCCACAGTCAGCACACGGCTTCGGGCTTTGTGTGAACAAGCCCCACAAACAAATCATTGCACTGCACACCGTTTTCATTGGCCTTGTTTTGTATGCACTTGCCAACTTGACACTTTTCCCGAGTGCGAGCTGTGGTGCTTGGGGAAGAGGGAGAGGATTACCTGCTGCCTTTACGGCCTGCTTGGCGGCTGTAGCTTCTTTCTTGGCGTTCATGTGGTTCCCACGAAGCTCACATGCCAGATGCTGAGGATGCAAACACTCTTATTTTACATCTGTACACTGTGAGTGTTGCTTTACCACACTCCGACACTGATGTGGAGTACATCTCCGCTGATATGTTTTGCTAGGAGGGGTCGGGAGCTCCCGCCTTTGTTTGTATACTGTTTCCAAGCGGGCTCATCTTCTTTGCAATCAATTTGTCTGCCAGGGAAATTGATGTGAGGAAGTTGTCCATGGTCATATTTCTGCCAGAAGTCTCAAAACCCCAGTCTCAGACAGTTGCTCACCTGCTGGCCTGGTTTCATCTTTCCCCTGATATGGAAAGCCATTTAGCAAGTACTTGGTTTCAATATCGGCGGCTAACCAAAACTTAGTCACATCCACCATTATCAGTTTCTATCGCGGAATCATCCGTTGACGACATAATATCATATTGTAATTTAACTTGTATTATGTTACTCGTTTTTGCTGGGTAGTAAGAGCAGAGCTGCCGCGTGAGTGCTCGTGTGCGGAATGCATGGACAGCACAGAAATTGGGGGGAAAAGCTGCACCTCTTGAATTTTGAGTTATTTGACAAATGTGTCAAACTGCAGAATATGCTATTTCAGATGCTATATCGAAATCACAATGTTTTACCTGCATGTGACTCTAAAGGAGGATTTGATGAAGTAATATGTCTTTCCCTGCATCTGTCAATTATAAGCTGCACCCATCTCTTTAAGCTGCACCCAACTGATAAGCCTAATATTGTCACTCATCAGATTATTGATCTTGTCTATAGGCTAAATCTTATTATGTGTGAAATTAGTTTTGGTATAGTTTAGCTGTAGTTTCTATGGGCCGGCTGTGCAGGCTGACTGACATTGTTTGTTTCCTGCTCAAAAACTTCGATAGAGTCAAGGATACAGTGCACTCTGAAAGTATTCAGACCCTTTTACTTTTTCCACTTTTTATTTTATATATTTTTTAAAACTTTACAGCCTTATTCTAAAATAGATTTTTTT
This sequence comes from Salvelinus alpinus, assembly GCF_045679555.1. Taxonomy (NCBI): domain Eukaryota; kingdom Metazoa; phylum Chordata; class Actinopteri; order Salmoniformes; family Salmonidae; genus Salvelinus; species Salvelinus alpinus. The sequence continues at coordinate 72,795,269 of NC_092086.1, forward strand.
AAATAAATCTATCTACACACAAGAACTCATCATGGCAAAGCAAAAACAATTTTTTCAAGTTAAAAAAAAAAAATTATAACTGAAATATCACATTTACATAAGTATTCAGACCCATTACTCAGTACTTTGTTGAAGCACCTTTGGCAGCGATTACAGCCTTGAGTCTTCATGGGTATGACGCTACAAACTTGACATACCTGTATTTGGGGAGTTTCTCCTATTCTTCTCTGCAAATCCTCTCAAGCTCTGTCAGGTTGGATGGGGAGATTCGCTGCACAGCTATTTTCAGGTTTCTCCAGAGATATTCATTCAGGTTCAAGTCCGGGCTCTAGCTGGGCCACTTAAGGACATTCAGAGACTTGTCCCGAAGCCACTCCTGCATTGTCTTGGCTGTGTGCTTAGGGTCATTGTCCTGATGGAAGGGGAACATTCACCCCAGTCTGAGGTCCTGAGTGTTTTGGAGCAGGTTTTCATCAAGGATCTCTCTCTACTTTGCTCTGTTCAACTTTCCCTTGATCCTGACTAGTATCCCAGTCCCTGCTGCTGAAAACATCCCCACAGCATGATGCACCCTGCTTCACATTAGGGATGGTGCCAGGTTTCCTCCAGACGTGACGCTTGGCATTCAGGCCAAAGCATTCAATCTTGGTTTCATCAGACAAGAAAATATTGTTTCTCATGGTCTGAGAGTCGTTTAGGTGCCTTTTTACTGAGGACTGGTTTCTGTCTGGCCACTCTGCCATAAAGGTCTGATTGGTGGAGTGTTTTAGAGATGGTTGTCCTTCTGGAAGGTTCTCCCATCTCCACTGTGGAACTCTGGTCACCTCCCTGACCAAGGCCCTTCTCCCCCAATTGCTCAGTTTGGCCGGGCAGCCAGCTCTAGGAAGAGTTTTGATTGTTCCAATCTTCTTCATTTAAGAATGATGAGGGCCACTGTGTTCTTGGGGACCTTCAATACTGCAGAAATGTTTTGGTATGCTTCCCCTGATCTGTGCCTCAACACAATTCTGTCTCGGAGCTGTACAGACAAGTTATTCGACTTCATGGCTTGGTTTTTGCTCTGACATGCACTGTGAAGTGGGGGACCTTATATAGACAGGTGTGTGCCTTTCCAAATAATGTCCAATCAATTGAATTTACCACATGTGGACTCCAATCAAGTTGTAGAAACATCTCAAGGATGATCAAATAAAACAGGATGCACCTGAGCTCAATTTTGAGTTTCATAGCAAAGGGTCTGAATACTTATGTAAATAAGGTATTTCGGTTTTTATTTTTATTTCATCCATTTTAGAATAAGCCTGTAATGTCAGAGGTCTGAATATTTTCCGAATGCACTGTATGTTTTGCATTGTTCTAAAGGCCTACTGCAATACATAGCATATTTTTGTTTCCCTTACAATACATTTGATTAGTAATAGAGTTACAGTAAATAAAACAGTACGGTAACAGCTTCTTTTTACAAAGTAAAACATAAGAGAATTATTAACATGAGCGCCAACACTGATAAATAAGTATAACAAAACTCATCATTACACTATTGTTGTTCTAAATTAAATCAACATCTTCACCCTCATCATTCAGTTAGGTCAATTTTTTTTGATTGTTTAGTTACTTGCACAATTATCGATTAGAGTTGTCTATGGACCTGCATTGGACAATTCTCCATCCCTAACAAAAAATAGGGTATGTTTTCTAAATGAACACAAAGTTAAAATGTCATAGGGCTATGCATGTTTTCCCATTATCTTGTCATAATCTTGTCATAATACATAACTTCTGAAAGAGGTCGTACCACCTCCTGTTCTGCCTCGGAGCTTGCCTGTTGCCCGCGTCGGCAAGACAATCCCCTGCGGTGGCAAATGTCCCCAAGCGGGACATCAACTCTCTTATGTGGCTTTTAGACATCTGAAACCAACAGGATGAATGTATCACAAGAACAATTTGCGATACATAGCAAATCTAATGTTAATTTGGCTAATACAGTCAGCCTACAAAAATATATAGTGTTATTTGGAAATTAGTCAGTATTCAAGCAAGTAGGCTAATCAAGCTTCCTAGCAAATAGGTCAACAGGCTATATCAGCTACTGTAGGCCATATTATGGACTGACTTATTTTAATAATGCATAAACAAATACACAGGTATGTAGGTAACGTTAGCTATGGCTAGACATAACAAGAAAGTTTGTCCCCTGGATATCAAAGCATTATCTAACTTAGTTGGCATAATAATACAGCTACCTAGCTAGTCAAAAGAAAATCAGATGATACTAACTCTGACAGCTCCCCCCATTGAAAGTGAATGCTACTGTAAGGTTACCAAATGATATGCGTGACCTTACTGTAAGCTGTTTACCAAGCTCACAAATAAACTTAGCTTGCTGAATAGCTGGCTAAAATGGACAATAACTTAACCTTGATTAGCAGATTGCATTATATTTTAGATCTCAACTTTGACAGTTCTCTTACCTACAAAAACAAATATTTTTCATCTTACCTTGTGGTATGAAAGCTGATAGTCCAGGAGAAGGTTGGCTGGCTAGCTAGTTAGCTACAGTTCTCTTGATCGTGCACTTTTTTTTTTCGGTCTGTGCTGTTGCGATGTCCTTACCCCATTTTAAGTTTACTTTTAAAATTGTTACGGTAAGGATTATGGTTATGGTACTTAGGGTTTAGAGTAGGGATGTCCCAAGGATCCCAGATGGTTGGCTAAGTCAACCAATAGTGCCACACCACTCCATCTTTCAAAAGATTGTGGGGTGCAACTCTATTGGATGTCTCCTTCTTTCAAAGAAGGAGAAGCTATACATGATGGCTTATGAAACATGGACAACTGGATGGTGATTGGACATGGTTGACAGCCTTACGTGAGTAAAATAGCGCCATGCTTTCCCAACTGAGCTACAGAGGACCACCATTAATGTCCACAGCCAAATGTGACGCTAGGAATAGTAAATTAGGAAAACATCTGGAGTCTACAATGCGAGCGACCCCTCATGCGAGGTCTCCCAGGCCTCATTGGAGGTCTGGCGCTGCCATGCCTGCACACACTCCAGAAAAATCTTCAAACAACAATGTGAAGCGCAGCCGCGAGCTGCCCAGTGACACGAGCATACCAGACGAGCAAAATTATTTATATGCACACTTCGAGGCAAACAACACTGAAGCATGCATGAGAGCACCAGCTGTTCCGGACGACTGTGTGATCACGCTCTCTGTAGCTGATGTGAATAAGACCTTTAAACGGGTCAACATTCACAAGGCCGCAAAGCCAGACAGATTACCAGGACGTGTTCTCAGAGCATCGGACTAACTGGCAAGTGTCTTCACTGACATTTTCAACCTGTCCCTGACCGAGTCTGTAATACCTACATTGTTTCAAGCAGACCACCATAGTCCCTGTGCCCAAGAGCACCAAGGTAACCTGCCTAAATGACTACTGACCCGTATTACTCACATCGGTCGCCATGAAGTGCTTTTAAAGGCTGGTCATGGCTCACATCAACACCATTATCCCAGAAACCCTAGACCCACTCCAAATTGTATACCGCCCCAACATATCCACATATGATGCAATCTATATTGCACTCCACACTGCTCTTTCCTACTTGGACAAAATGAACACCTATGTGAGCATGCTGTTCATTGACTACAGCCCTGCATTCAACACCATAGTGCCCTCAAAGCTCACCACTATTCTAAGGGCCCTGGGACTAAACACCTTCCCTTTGCAACTGGATCTTGGACTACCTGGCGGGCTGCCCCCAGTTAGTATGGGTAGGCAACAACACGGGGGCCCCTCAGGGGAGCGTGCTTAGTCCCCTCCTCTACTCCCTGTTCTTTCAGTTTGCCGACGACACAATGGTGGTAAGCCAGATCACCGACAACAATGAAACAGCCTTTAGGGAGGAGGTCAGAGACCTGGCAGTGTGGTGCCAGGACAACAACCTCTCCCTCAATGTGATCAAGACAAAGGAGATGGTCGTGGAATACAGGAAAAGGAGGGCCGAGCTCACCCCATTCTCATCAAAGGGGCTGAAGTGGATCAGGTTGAGAGCTTCAAGTTCCTTGGTGTCCACATCGCCAACAAACTATAATGGTCCAAACACACCAAGACAGTCGTGAAGAGTGCACGACAGTGCTTATTCGTACTCAGGAGACTGAAAAGATTTAGCATGGGTCCTCAGATCCTCAAAACGTTCTACAGCTGCACCATCGAGAGCATCCTGACTGGTTGCATCACCGCCTGGTATGGCAACTGCTCGTCCTTACGGCACTACAGAGGGTAGTGCATAAGGGCCAGTACATCACTGGGGCCAAGCTTCCTGCCATCCAGCACCTGAATACCAGGCAGTGTTAGAGGCAGGCCTTAATAATTGCCAAAGACTCCAGCCACCCTAGTCATAGACTGTTCTCTCTGCTACCGCACGGCAAGAGGGTACCGGAGTGCCAGGTCTAGGTCCATAAGGTTCCTTAACAGCTTCTACCCCCCAAGCCATAAGACTGCTGAACAGCTAATCAAATGGCTACCCAAACATTTTTTTATGCTGCTGGTATTCACTGTTTATTATCTATGCAGTTACTTTACGCCTACCTACATTTTACATATTACCTCAATTACCTTGACTAATAAGGTACCCCCGCACAGTTTCTTGGTAATGCTACCCGTGTATATATAGCCTCGTTATTATTAGTTTATTGTTACTTAATTTTTTAAAACTTGAGTTTATTTACTAAATCATTTTCTTATTTTTCTTAACAGCATTGTGGTTAAGGGCTTGTGTTTAAGCATTTCACTGTAAGGTCTACTACACCTGTTCTATTCGGCGCATGTGATAGTTTAGATTTTATTTTGATTTGATATTGAGGACACAATGCAAATATGTGGATTAGGAGCATAAAGTGTGCTTTATTGTGGAAGTTGACACTGTATTGTAGGTAGAACAAAGCTAGATTAATATGTTTTCTCATTAGTCCTACCGAGTGTCATAACATGCCTAACCGGGAATGCACTTCTTCCCATGAAATTAGTTGATATACTACAAGCCATAGCAACAGCAGGATTTGAAGTCATGATGCTCGTTGTCATGACACTTGTACACCATGTGGGTGAATGGAAGAAATACTGTAAATAAATCAAGCTATCTGACTGGTGGGAGATAACATTTACATTTAAGTCATTTAGCAGACGCTCTTATCCAGAGCGACTTACAAATTGGTGCATTCACCTTATGATATCCAGTGGAACAACCACTTTACAATAGTGCATCTAACTCTTTTAAGGGGGGGGGGGGGGGTTAGAAGGATTACTTTATCCTATCCTAGGTATTCCTTAAAGAGGTGGGGTTTCAGGTGTCTCCGGAAGGTGGTGATTGACTCCGCTGACCTGGTAAGATAAGACTTCACAGTTGCACTCCACAACAGCAAATATAGTCTTTGGCACTGCCTGGTACATAAGTAGCATAATTGAGATCCTTCTTTGCTTTTGTTCCACTCTATCCCTGGTACTAGATGCAAGTAACCTGCAAATGTAATCGTTCAAGTGGCAAGTACCACTGGAGCCATGGAGGAAAGTCACTTTTTTTGAGCATTGCTAGCTTCCCTTTCCCTCTCAATTAGCCATAGGCACTAGCTCACCTCCAGCCCATAGGGAGACATGGGGATGATAAAACCAAAAGCACATGAGCCGCGTTATTGTCTGTTGGACAATCAATGAATTTCTGATCATGTAGGATGCATTTTTTCCCGTCATTACCATGTTTGTGGCCCGATGGGGAGTCTTTGGTGAGTCAATTATGTGCGGCGAAGAAATGCACCCCGATGTTGATTTAGTTTATCATCCCATTTTATTGTCAGTACAAAATGCCACAAATATCATTAGCTGAATTTGTGGCACATTGTGAAATATAATCCAATTCTGCCACTATTGTCACTTTGAATCCTTGTGACTGGGTTCACTGTCGTGGGTGTGCTTCTCTCAGGACCTGGATGTAAAGTTGCAACTCGCTGGGATGTCCCTCAAGGCATGTCATTATTTGTTAAAACCCTACTGTAGATACAAAATGTTGTGTGTGCCATTTGCTATGCACTTGGAATGGCAAAGTGCTCTAGTCTTTCCATTCTCTTCTCCTTATGGTATTCATAGGCAGTAAGCAATGCGTACATGCACACACAAACATGCATGCAAGCACACACACACACACACACACACACACACACACACACACACACACACACACACACACACACACACACACACACACACACACACACACACACACACACACACACACACACACACACACACACACACACACACACACACACACACTGAATGCAGGCTGTGATTGATAGGTTGTTGCAATATGGTAATAGCTAAACAGATTGCTGCAGCTGGGTACATATGGCCTTTGGGAAACTCTTGGTCTTGTGTGCTAGCCCTGCAAATGCCCCCCCCCCCCCCCCCCCTTCGCTCTGCTTACAAGAAAAACCACAAACAACCAAGAAATGCACTATAAGCATCTGAAGACTTTAAATGTAAATGCAGTTTTTTTTTCTTCATCTACCCGCCCTGCACTAATCAATTAATGTGAGTTATTTCAGGGTAATTCAGTTTGGTTCGCCTCAAACTCTGTGCCAAAGAAAGGGCGCTCTGTTTTCCAAGCATAAGTCAATGCCTTCCCAGTATCGTTTATAATATTCCTTCACTCTGGCTTATCATGCAACGTTAACCTTTTGGCAGGGAAGACTGTGGGCCACTTTTAACAGTCCCAATATTCTCCTGCCTTCTGAGAATGGCTGCCAGAATCATTATCCTTGTCTTGACAGTTGAGACTAGTATTCTTACCCTGTGTGGCTCAGTTGGTAGAGCATGGCGCTAGGGTTGTGGTTTCTATTCCCACAGGGGACCAGTACAAAAATGTATGCACTCACTACTGTAAATCGCTCTGGATTAGAGCCTCTGCTGAATGACTAAAATGTAAATATACAGTGGTCGCTTACAGTTGAAGTCGGAAGATTAGCCAAATACATTTAAACTCAGCTTTTCACAATTCCTGACATTTGATCCTAGTAAAAATTCCCTGTGTTATAAACGCAACATGTAAAGTGTTGGTCCCATGTTTCATGAGCTGAAATAAAAGATCCAAGAAATGTTCCATTCACACAAAAAGCTTATTTCTCTCAGATTTTGTGCACACAATTTTTTACATCACTGTTATTTAGCGTTTTTGCCACACAATGCAACACAGACTTCTCAAGTTTTCAGGGAGCTTGCAATTCGCATGCTGGCTGCAGGAATGTCCACCAGAGCTGTTGCCAGAGAATTGAATGTTCATTTCTCTACCATAAGTGGCCTCCAACGTCATTTTAGAGAATTTGTCAGTACATCCAAATGGCCTCACAATCGCAGACCATGTGTAACCACGCCGGCTCAGGACCGCCACATCCGTCGTCTTCACCTGCGGGATCGTCTGAGTCTAGCCACTCCGACAGCTGATGAAACTGGGTTTGCACAACCCAAATTTTTTTGCACAAACTGTCAGAAACTGTCTCATGGAGGCTGATTCCACAGGCCACAATCAACAGCTTGATCAACTCTATGCGACGGAGATGTGTCGCACTGCATGAGGCAAATGGTGGTCACGTCAGATACTGACTGGTTTTCTGATCCATGTCCCTACCTTTTTTAACGTACACTATATATACAAAAATATGTCGACACTCCTTCAAATTAGAGGATTCGGCTAGTTCAGCCACACCCGTTGCAGACAGGTGTATAAAATCAAATACACAGCCATGCAATCTCCATAGACAAACATTGGCAGTAGAATGGCCTGACTGAAGAGCTGAAGAGTTCCAACATCTAGTGGAAACCCTTCTCAGAAGAGTGGAGGCTGTTATAGCAGCAAAGAGGGGACCAATTCCATATTAATGCCCATGATTTTGAAATTAGATGTTCGACGAGCAGGTCTCCCCGTACTTTTTGTCATGTAGTGTATATGTGATCAGCAGATGCATATCTGTTTTCCCAGTCATATGAAATCCATAGATTAGGGCATAATTAATTTATTTCAATTGATTTATTTCCGTGTATGAACTGTAACTCAGTAAAATCTTTGAAATTGTTGCATGTTGCGTTTATACGTCAATGAAGATGCTCTATTGAAATTGATTTGATGGGGGGACTCTCTCAAAATTATACAGCTGCACCATTGGGAGCTGGCTCCATCACCGCTTGGTACAGCCCAGTACATCACTGGGGCTGAGCTCCCTGCCAACCCAGGACCTCTATACCAGACGGCGTCAGAGAAAGGTCGAAAACATTGTCATACTCTAGCCACCCAAGTCATAGACTGTTCTCTCTGCTACCACACAGCAAGCGGTACAGGGGACCAAGTCTGGAAGCAAAAGGACCCTGAACAGCTTCTACCCCCAGGCCATAAGACTGCTAAACAAGGCTGCTAAATAGCTAATCAAATGGCTACCCAGACTACTTGCATTGACCCTTTATTTTTTACTAACTCTCCTGCACTGCCTCTATGCACAAACAGTGGACTCTACTAACACATACTTACACTCACACACTCGCCACATACACTGTTGCTACTGCTCCACATACGCTGCGTCTACAGTTCAGTCTATCTATCATGTTGCCTAGTCACTTTACCCTAACCTATATAAACTCAGCAAAAAAAGAAACGTCCTCTCACTGTCATCTGCGTTTATTTTCAGCAAACTTAACATGTGTAATATTTTTATGAACATAACAAGATTCAACAACTGAGACATAAACTGAACAAGTTCCACAGACGTGACTAACAGAAATGGAATAATGTGTCCCTGAACAAATGAGGGGGGTCAAAATCAAAAGTAACAGTCAGTATCTGGTGTGGCCACCAGCTGCATTAAGCACTGCAGTGCGTCTCCTCCTCATGGACTGCACTAGATTTGCCAGTCCTTGCTATGAGATGTTTCCCCACTCTTCCACCAAGGCACCTGCAAGTTCCCGGACATTTCTGGGGGTAATGACCCTAGCCCTCACCCTGCGATCAAACAGGTCCCAGAAGTGCTCAATGGGATTGAGATCCGGGCTCTTCGCTGGCCATGGCAGAACACTGACATTCCTGTCTTGCAGGAAATCACGCACAGAACGAGCAGTATGGCTGGTGGCATTGTCATGCTGGAGGGTCATGTCAGGATGAGCCTGCAGGAAGGGTACCACATGAGGGAGGAGGATGTCTTCCCTGTAATGCACATCATTGAGATTGCCTGCAATGACAACAAGCTCAGTCCGATGATGCTGTGACACACCGCCCCAGACCATGATGGACCCTCCACCTCCAAATCGATCCTGCTCCAGAGTACAGGCCTCGGTGTAACGCTCATTCCTTTGACGATAAACGCAGATCCAACCATCACCCCTGGTGAGACACAACCGCGACTCGTCAGTGAAGAGCACTTTTTGCAAGTCCTGTCTTGTCCAGTGACGGTGGGTTTGTGCCCATAGGCGACATTGTTGTCGGTGATGTCTGGTGAGAACCTTACAACAGGCCTACAAGCCCTCAGTCTCTAGTGGACAGTCTGAGCACTGATGGAGGGATTGTGTGTTCCTGGTGTAACTCAGGCAGTTATTATTGCCCTCCTGTACCTGTCCTGCAGGTGTGATGTTCAGTTGTACCAATCCTGTGCAGATGTTGTTACACGTGATCTGCCACTCCCTGTAGCGCTGTCTTAGGCGTCTCACAGTAGGGACATTGAAATGTATTTCCCTGGCCACATCTGCAGTCCTCATGCCTCCTTACAGCATGCCTAAGGCACGTTCACGAAAATAAGCAGGGACCCTGGGCATCTTTCTTTTGGTGTTTTTCAGAGTCAGTAGAAAGACGTCTTTAGTGTCCTAAGTTTTCATAACTGTGGTCTTAATTGCCTACTGTCTGTAAGCTGTTAGTGTCTTAACAACTGTTCCACAGGTGCATGTTCATCAATCGTTTATGGTTCATTGAACAAGCATGGGAAACAGTGTTTAAACCCTTTACAATGAAGATCTGTGAAGTTATTTGGATTTTTACGAATTATCTTTGAAAGACAGGGTCCTGAAAAAGCGATGTTTATATATAGTTTATAGTTTATATATATATATATATATATATGCTCCATACTGTAGCTACCTCATTTACCTCATACCCTTGCATATTGACTCAGTACTGGTACTCCCTGTATATAGCTATGTTCTTTTTAACTCTTTATTGTTATTTTTTATTCACTGTGTATTTATTCCTCGTGTCACTATTAACATTTTTATTTGATATTTTTTGTCTTTATCTTTAACTCTGCATTGCTATAAAAGGACTCATAAGTAAGCATTTCACTGTTAGTCTACATCTGTTGTTTATGAAGCACTTGACATATAATATTGGGTTTGATTAAGAAACCCCAGGTCTGAGTAACAAGGGTCAAGAGGTTGCACTCGCACTGCGTTCCCCAGACATCGTCTCTCATTTTATACCTCATCAGACCCAGCAGCGCACTCTTTGATTCATCATCTCTGCATTATGTTCCGAGGGTAAAAGTGATTGAGTGATTGTCACAGTATGAAATGTCATGTCGACGTCATCCGTGTTCATATCTGTGAAGTGAAGCACTGTTCCTCCCAGCTTAGAAACATTTGTAGATTACAAACCAGAGCCTAGTGTCCTGTATGGAATGTGGTTTTCACCTATTTTGCCCCGTTAGGTTAATGATATCCAAATATATGTCCCCTTTCAAGAAGCTAGGCATATATCGCACTTCACTACTTCACAGGAGAGGCATTTGAATGTCATTTTTTTCATTTGAATGTCATGCATTTGATCCATCTCTGCAAAACAAGGCTTTGAAAACGTAGGTGGAGGTGATACATTGTCCTTTGCAGTGGTTATAATATTCTTGCTTTGTAGTATAATATATGTGACCCGATTCAGGAAACTAGGCGTATGTCGCAAGTCACGACTTCACAGGAGAGCAGTTTGAACGTAAACGTTTTCTGAATCTGAAACTTTTATGTGCCTTAATAACAAACATGTATGCATCTGTAAATACAAATACAATTGTTAAATTACAAGCCTGGTTGGTGTAGCAATGGAAAAAGTAGGAACCTTCCGTTAGCCGTGATTGACTGAGATAATAAATGAGCTGGACATGTTGTTTAACCAGGTAGGCTAGTTTAGAACAAGTTCTCTTTTGAAACTGCGACCTGGCCAAGATAAAGCAAAGCAATTTGACACATACAACAACACAGAGTTACACATGGAATAAACAAACGTACAGTCAATAATACAGTAGAAAAAGTCTATATACAGTATGTGCAAATGAGGTAGGATAAGGGAGGTAAGGCAATAAATAGGCCATGGTGGCAAAGTAATTACAATATAGCAATAAACACTGGAATGGTAGATGTGCAGAAGATGAATGTGCAAGTTGAGATACTGTGGTGCAAAGGAGCAAGATAAATAAATAAATAAATACAGTGTGGGGATGAGGTAGTTGGATGGGCTATTTACAGATGGACTATGTACAGGTGCAGTGATCTGTGAGCTGCTCTGACAGCTGGTGCTTAAAGCTAGTGAGGGAGATATGAGTCTCCAGCCTCAGTGTTTTTTGCAGTTCGTTCCAGTCATTGGCAGCAGAGAACTGGAAGGAAAGGCGGCCAAAGGAAGAATTGGCTTTCAGGGTGACCAGTGAGATATACCTGCTGGAGCGCGTGCTACGGGTGGGTGCTGCTATGGTGACCAGTGAGCTGAGATAAGGCGGTGCTTTACCTAGCAGAGACTTGTAGATGACCTGGAGCCAGTGGGTTTGGCAACGAGTATGAAGCGATGGCCAGCCAACGAGAGCGTACAGGTCGCAGTGGTGAGTAGTATATGGGGCTTTGATGACAAAACGGATGGCACTGTGATAGACTGTATCCAATTTGTTGAGAAGGGTATTGGAGGCTATTTTGTAAATGACATCGCCAAAGTTGAGGATCGGTAGGATGGTCAGTTTTACGAGGGTATGTTTGGCAGCATGAGTGAAGGATGCTTTGTTGTGAAATAGGAAGCCGAATCTAGATTTAATTTTGGATTGGAGATGCTTAATGTGAGTCTGGAGAGTCTAGAAGGAGAGTTTACAGTCTAACCAGACACCTAGGTATTTGTAGTTGTCCACATATTCTAGGTCAGAACCATCCAGAGTAGTGATGCTGGACGGGCGGGCAGGTGCGGGCAACGATCGGTTGAAGAGCATGCATTTAGTTTTACTTGCATTTAAGAGCAGTTGGAGGCCATGGAAGGAGAGTTGTATGGCATTGAAGCTCGTCTGGAGGTTAGTTAGCACAGTGTCCAAAGAAGGGCCAGAAGTATACAGAATGGTGTCGTCTGCGTAGAGGTGGATGAGAGACTCACCAGCAGCAAGAGCGACATCATTGATGTATACAGAGAAGAGAGTCGACCGGACAATTGAACCCTGTGGCACCCACATAGAGACTGCCAGAGGTCCGAACAACAGGCACTCCGATTTGACACACTGAACTCTATCAGAGAAGTAGTTGCCGAACCAGGCGAGGCAATCATTTGAAAAACCAAGGCTGTTGAGTTTGCCGATAAGAATGTGGTGATTGACAGAGTCGAAAGCCTTGGCCAGGTCGTTGAATACTGCTGCACAGTAATGTCTCTTATCGATGGCGATTATGATATCGTTTAGGACCTTGAGCGTGGCTGAGGTGCACCCATGACCAGCTCTGAAACCAGATTGCATAGCGGAGAAGGTATGGTGGGATTCGAAATGGTCGGTGATCTGTTTGTTAACTTGGCTTTTGAAGACCTTAGAAAGGCAGGGTAGGATAAATATAGGTCTGTAGCTGTTTGGGTCTAGAGTGTCTCCCCCTTTGATCTTTGGGAATCTTAGACGATACTAGAGGTTGAACAGGCTAGTAATAGGGGTTGCAACATTTTCGGCAGATACATTTAGAAAGAGAGGGTCCAGATTGTCTAACCCGACTGATTTGTAGGGGTCCAGATTTTGCAGCTCTTTCAGACCATCAGCTATCTTGATTTGGCTGAAGGAGAAATGGGGGAGGCTTGGGCGAGTTGCTGTGGGGGGTGGATGGCTGTTGATCGGGGTAGGGGTAGCCAGGTGGAAAGCATGGCCAGCCGTAGAAAAATGCTTATTGAAATTCTCAATTATAGTGGATTTATCGGTGGTGACAGTGTTTCCTAGCCTCAGTGCAGTGGGCAGCTGGGAGTAGGTGCTCTTATTCTCCTTGGACCTTACAGTGTCCCAGAACATTTTTGAGTTTGTGCTACAGGATGCAAATTTCTGCTTGAAAAAGACAGCCTTAGCTTTCCTAACTTCCCTGAAAAGTTGCATATCACGGGGGCTATTCGATGCTAATGCAGAACGCCACAGGATGTTTTTGTGCTGGTCAAGGGCAGTCAGATCTGGAGAGAACCAAGGACTATATCTGTTCCTGGTTCTACATTTTTTGAATGGGGCATGATTATTTAAGATGGTGAGGAAGGCACTTTTAAAGAATAACCAGGCATCCTCTACTGACGGGATGAGGTCAATATCCTTCCAGGACACCCGGGCCAGGTCGATTAGAAAGGCCTGCTTGCTGAAGTGTTTTAGGGAGCGTTTGACAGTGATGAGGGGTGGTCGTTTGACCGCAGACCCATTACGGATGCAGGCAATGAGGCAGTGATTGCTGAGATCTTGGTTGAAAACAGCAGAGGTGTATTTGGATGGCAAGTTGGTTAGGATGATATCCGTGTTTACGGATTTGGGGTTGTATCTGGTTGGTTAATTGATCATTTGTGTGAGATTGAGGGCATCTAGCTTAGATTGTAGGATGGCCGGGGTGTTAAGCATGTCCCAGTTTAGGTCACCTAGCAGCACGAGCTCAGAAGATAGATGGGGTGCAATCAATTCAGATATGGTGTCCAGGGCACAGCTGGGGGCAGAGGGTGATTTATAGCAAGCGGCAACGGTGAGAGACTTGTTTCTGGAAAGATGGATTTTAAAAGTAGAAGCTCGAATTGTTTGGGTACAGACCAGGATAGTAAGACAGAACTCTGCAAACTATCTCTGCAGTAGATTTCAATACCGCCCCATTTGGCAGTTCTATCTTGTTGGAAAATTGTATAGTTAGGGATGGAAATTTCAGGTTTTTTGGTGGTCTTCCTAAGCCAAGATTTAGACACGGCTAGACCATCCGGGTTGGCGGAGTGTGTTAAAGCAGTGAATAAAACAAACTTAGGGAGGAGGCTTCTAATGTTGACATGCATGAAACCAAGGCTTTTACGTTTACAGAAGTCAACAAATGAGAGCACCTGCGGAGTAGGAGTGTATCTAGGCACTGCAGGGCCTGGATTAACCTCTACATCACCAGAGGAACAGAGGAGGAGTAGGATAAGGGTACGGCTAAAGGCTATCAGAACTGGTCATCTAGTAGTTTCGGAACAGAGAGTAAAAGGAGCAGGTTTCTGGGCGCGATAGAATAGATTCAAGGCATAATGTACAGACAAAGGTCTGGTAGGATGTGAGTACATTGGTGGTAAACCTAGGCATTGAGTAACTATGAGAGAGATATTGTCTCTAGAGACGTTTAAACCAGGTGATGTCACCGCATATGTGGGAGGTGGAACTAAATGGTTGGTTAAGGCATATTTAGCAGGGCTAGGGGCTCTACAGTGAAATAAGACAATAATCACTAACCAGGACAGTAATGGACAAGGCATATTGATATTAGGGAGAGGCATGCGTAGCCGGGTGATCATAGGGGTCCAGTGAGTGGTTGGGCTGGCTGGAGACACGGCGATTCAGACAGCTAGCAGGCCGGGACTAGCAAGCTAGCAGAAGGGCCTTAGAGGGACGTCTCAACGGAGGAAAGTCTGTTTTAGCCTCCGCGTGCGGTGATGTCGATAGACCAGTCGTGATGAAGTAGTAGGGTTCCGAATAGCAGAGTGGTCCAAGTCCAATTGGCAAAATTGTTATAGTGGCCCAAGAAATTGGCCGATGGATCTATTCAGCTAACAGTCCAATATGCTCTAGACAGCTAGCGGGCCTTGGCTAGCAGATGGGCATTCAGGGGACTTCGCGATGTAGGGGCCAGTTGAGTACCCCCTCGAGCAGATTACGTTGTAGTCCAGTCGTGAAGGATCGGCGGGGTTCCATGCCCCGTACCGGCAGTAGAAGGGATCCAGGTATTGTAGCCCAGGAGTGGCTGATGGGCATCTTCAGCTAGCCTGGAGAATGGGCCTAGCACGGGCTAGCTAAAGCCATGCAGACGTTAGCCAGGAGTAGTCACTCGGATAGCAGCTAGCTAGCTGCGATGATCCAGGTGAAAAGGTCCAGAGCTTGAGGTAGGAATCTGGTGATATGGAGAGAAAATAGGTTCAGTAGGCTTTGGTTTGAGTCGCGTTGTGCAAACTGGCGAGAGCTTTCCAAGCTAAAGGTTAGCTGATGATTGCTAGCAGTGGTTAGCTGACGACTAGCTAGTAGCTAGTGAGCTGGCTAGCCTCTGTTGGGGGATTCCGGTTCCGAGGTAGAAAAAAACAGATCCACACCACATTGGGTGAGGGGGGTTGCAGGAGAGTATTTTGAAGAGGTTTAGAAGAAGAAGAAAAAGATATGTGAAGAAAAATATATAAAAAGATATATACATGGGACACATCAAGACGAAGGACAAAGACCTCTGACTGCTAATCCATCTTGGATGTTTAAAATATATTTTTTATCTGCACTCCGTTTGTTGGCTAGCTAGCCAGACAGTTTTAGAGGATATGCTGATAGAAGAGTTTGGATTGGTCTTCCATGTAGCATGCTTTTGTCTATAACATGAGTTGCTTAGTATGTGTCGATAATCCTTGCTACCATGGCATTTTTTTAAGATATAGTGTTTCCCATGGAGAACTGCAAAAAGGTTGCTACTGCTCTCATTGCTGCCCTGAATTTAGCAGGCGCTATCGACAAAGATCAGTGGGAAAAAGTTGTGATGGACTACTTTCTGCACACGCTGTGAACCGTAGTGATTTGACATAACAGGCCAAACAAGCTGTAGCTACAAACAAAATGGAAACGACACAGGAAGTATTTTACTTAGTTAAAGGGGTTCCAATCCGCCGTGACGCACTCATCCATGTATACGGGTAAGAGTCTAGCACAGGGTTCGTCAATGTCACGTTCCTGACCTGTTTTATGTTATTTTTGTATGTGTTTAGTTGGTCAGGGCGTGAGTTGGGGTGGGCATTCTATGTTTTGTGTTTCAATGTTTAGGTCACTTGTAATTAGCCTTATATGGTTCTCAATCAGGGACAGGTGTTTGACGTTTTCCTCTGATTGAGAACCATATATAGGTTGGCTGTTCACACTGTTTGTTTGTGGGTGATTGTCTTCCGTGTCTGTGTCTGCGCACCACACGGGACTGTTTCGGTTGTTCGTTCGTTTGATGTAGTCTGTTCCTGTTCGTGAGTTCTTTGTGTAGTTATG
The DNA here is from genome assembly GCF_045679555.1 of Salvelinus alpinus. NCBI lineage: Eukaryota > Metazoa > Chordata > Actinopteri > Salmoniformes > Salmonidae > Salvelinus > Salvelinus alpinus. Next base: position 72,811,777 of record NC_092086.1, read on the forward strand.
TAAGTTCCATGTTCAGGTCTGTCTACGTCGTTTTGTTATTTTGTAATTTTCCAAGTGTTTTTCGTGTTCGTGTTCGTCTTTAAATAAATTTCAATATGTCATCACACCTCGCTGCATTTTGGTCGAATCCTTGCTCCTCCTCTTCGGATGAAGAGGAGGAGGAGAACCGTTACAGTCAACTAGGTTTGGCTTAGTTAATAGTCGGCGGGCAGGAAAATAATTAGCATATAATATTAGCACAATAAATAGGCCTACACTACAAATTGAACAAAATGTTTAACACATTTGATTAGTACATAATTTTCGATTTGATTAAGTTCATAAAATCACCAATATCTCTAGTCAATTATTATTTTTTATTTCTCTGAGCGTTGATTGGTGGGGAAAAACAGGTCTACATAGCCTACTGTAGTCTACACTACTTTTTTAATGTCAACATTTGTTCAGAACAATTAACTTGATAGCAAGAGAACATGTTGCTCTCAAAAAGTATCAAAAGAAAGGTGGATAATGAAAATCAAAGTTTCAGGGTCGAATGGACAGAGGGAGATGCATTCATCTTACCATCTTTCTCCAATGCCAAGCCAGTGTGTCTTATTTGCAATGAAAATGTCGCTGTTTGCAAATAATTCAATCTCAGATGGCATTATGAATCTAAGCATGGTACTTTCAAAGTGGTCTTCCTGCCACAGACAGAGGCCCGACGCAGACAAATTGAAGCATTAAACTACAAGCTACAAACACGGCACCAGAATCCTCTTTCGTGGCCTGACCCAATAACAGAAGGTCACAAGTGCCTCCCTAAAAGCGTTTTTGTTTCTACCCAAACACAACATGCCCTTCACAGACGCGGAGGTATGTAAAAAGTGCAAGTTGACAGTTTGAGGAATTGGCTACCGACAAGTCTATGGATAGCATAATTGCGTCTGTCAAACAGGTGCCTCTGTCTGTGTCGACAGCCGGACGCCGTGTCCATGCACTGGCGAATGATGTGCATAGGATTGTTCTGGAGGGGCTCAGTCAGGCTGACCATTTTTCCCTGGCTATTGATGAGAGTACTGACAACACCAATGTAGCACATTTATGTGTATATGTCCGTTATGTTCATGGAAATGACTTTAAAGAAGAGCTACTGGCACTGATTCCCTTCGAAGGACACACCACCGGGGACATTCTATTCACAAAGCTGGAAGAGTGGTACACGCAGCATGGCTTGTCATTTGAAAAAGTCAACTTTGTGGTCACCGATGGGGCTCCTGCTATGGTGGGCAGACACAGGGGCCTGGTCAGCAGGTTAAAGGAAATCGCCCCACAAATGAATGGCTTGCATTGTCTCATCCATCAGAGTGTGCTGTGTGCCAGACTAAACGGTGAGCTAAAAGATGTGATGGATAAAGAAATGCGCATAATCAAACTTTGTCAGGGGGACATCAATCACACAACACTGTCTTTTCCGCAAGCTTGTGACAAAATCAGAGGAGGCCATCCACGATGATTTCCTGCTTCACAACAACGTGCACTGGCTGAGTAAAGGAAAAGCTCTAGAGCGATTCTGTGAGCTGCATGACCAGGTTGTGGATTTTGTCAGAAAAAGCAAAATGAGGGCAGCAGCTGACCACCTTCCTATTCTGAAAATTGAGGAATTCCTCTCTAATGTAAATGTTTTGGCTGACATATTCTGTCACTTAAACGGGTTACATCTGCAGTTACAAGTTAGAGGGAAAACAGTCGTGGACATTGTGGAAAAACTTGAGGCCTTTACTAGGAAGCTTGAGTTGTTCGATATGGACTTTTCCTCTGGAAGGCTACTGCACTTCAGCACACTAAAGAAACAACAGGTAGAGGTACCAGGCCGCAGCATTGTCACAGAGGTGATGGAAGATTTCATCAATCAGCTGAGAGACAACTTCTCCACCAGATTTGAAGACTACATCAAGCCCAAGGATATAATTGCGTTTGTACGTGATCCTTTCACAGTCCGCCCAGGTGGGGAATTCTCCTCCCTCGCTAAGAAAACGATACCCTCACTGGATGAGGCCGCAATTCAAACTGAGCTGATTAAATTCCAAACATCGAGCCAAATCAGGGATGTGCTCAGGAGTGCTGAGTCCTTGTGTGCGTTTTGGGTGGCATCCTCAGAGGAATACATCACATTAAAGAAACTTGTCTTTTATGTGCTAACAATGTTTGGATCGACTTACACCTGCGAGTCCTCTTTTTCCTCTATGAATGCAATCAAGACTCACGACAGGAACCGGCTTTCACAAATCAATCGAGGACTGCCTGCGCATCAAAATCACATCTCTCCCGACATCCACAAGATTGTGTCCGAGGGGAAATGCAACTTTTCCCATTAAGTAACTTAGTGTTTAATAAAAAGTAATATAGGCTACTAACATTATTGTGATTATTATTAGTGCTTATCCATGGCTATTTTAGGTCTCATGCTGACAGTATTTTCTGTTAGTTTTGTCGTTACAGGAGCAGGTTATCCTGAGACTCCCGATACAGGGATACAGACATTCAGACACAAAAATCGCCTTTTTTTCTTTAAATTATTGTTTCATGTAGAATGCTACCTTTTTAGCCAGTTGTAATTTTAAGTAGGCCTAGTAAATAAATACAAATCCCACTTCTATTAGGCCATTTTTATTTTCTTGTGAAATATGCTGTTAAGCCACATAGCCTACCTCAGCCAGTTAAGTTATTTTATATGGGCCTTTGCTCGGGAAAAAAAGACTCCAATTAAGTCCTCTTGTTTGTAAAGTCAAATTAAAATGAAGATTATTGTTGAAATTAGTTACCCGACTGGTGTAGTTTTTCTCCATCTGTTGCTTGGTGCCACTTGCATAACAAGTTAGCTATATTTTCAGCACCAGGCGCTGTTCACATCCTATTGATTGCACTGCAGTTGCAGCTTTACATTTCAGCACCTTAAAAAAAATGTCCGCTGCCTGCTTTATTAGTTGACTGTCTCCTGCATTCTCTCCCCTCATGAATGAAGTTCAAATGTAATTTTTGTATTATTTAGGTAGGGTCACTTCCTTCTTGGGACATTGCATTTGAGACTTTTTGCATCTCAGGTCCAAGATAAAACATATTCATAATTCATTTGGGAGGCTTTGGTGGGCCAAATAATATTGCTGACGGGCCGCCAATTTAGTCAAACTAGTACTGTTAGCTTGCTAGCAAACATTAGCTTGTTGGCTTGCTAGCTAACATTACGTGTATGATCCGTGTAGTAATATTATTTGTATCTCAGAAATCCATTTGCATTGCTAGTTATAGCCTAATGTTAGCTAGCTAGCTAACATTAAACCTAGTTGGTTAGCTTTAGCTACCTGCAGATTCATATCATGCATGTTGGTTAGCTATGACAATCTGTTTGTACTGTATGGGTTGGGATTATGGTAAATTGTTCAGCTAGCTAGTGAACTACATGTCGAAACAAAATACTCTGCTTTCCCTTTTGTGATAGCAATTAAATCCCCCCTCATAATCAGAACACATCTCGAGGGAGATATAAATATCATGCAAGGAGTTTTACTATGACTTTGGCAGTGCATGATTGGACGAAGCAAGTCTCAGATCCTCGGAAGCGTCTTGGCATCTGAGAGAATTGTTTTCAATCTAATTTCCTGCAATTCTAAAAAAAGATGAATGGCACAGAGCTACTTTTTGTTGTTGCAGCTTTAAAGCTAATATCCTGAAATTCTACACACTTTGCCATAAGGCAGGGAAAAACTTAGCAGTTGTAAAGCTTAAATTACAGTGCATTTATAGAAAACATTGAGTTGAACTGTTGAGTTGGATGCTAATATCCCTGTGAGCCTTCCAGGCTCATATTGCCCATGGTTAAGAACATACATTGTAGATTAATAAAATTACATTATACTTTATTGTAATACACCCTCTAAACTTATTCCACGGATCCCTTGGCTAATATTTTTTATTTTTTATTGTGTTGATATTTTGAAATCTTGCCACGGACCTCACTTTGACATCCCTGAGCAGCAGGTTTCAGGATATGTGACTCACCACCTGGTTTCAGTCTTATGTAGCAACATTTGTTATTGTGTTTTTTACATTGGATGAAAGTAGAGACTCAGAGCTACAAAATGGTATATCATACACTGCATTTGAGGAACAATGGGAAAGTTGATCAAATTGTAAACTCACTTTTGAGAAAATGGTCTTTGAATGATTTGGTATCTAGTGAAGAGCTCTTCTTTGTCTACATCCATTCAGCATCATTCACACCCTCTTAAGCTTTAGCCCCACCCATTTAGTTTCGCACTTGGAGTGCACACTTGAAGTGCACACTTGACGCTCTGGCCGATGATTTGTTTACCTCTGGATAACATGAAAACAGGCTAACCAACCCTGCTGGTAATTATTTCATTACGCTTTTTTGCAGACATTTACTGACACCGGCCATATTCAATGGGTGTTGTACACATGTCACATAACGTTAGCTAATGAGCCAGCCAGCTAAGGTTAGCTAGTTAAACAACAATGAACAGTGTCAACAATGCCACAGTGCTGGGCGGTAACAGACCAGGTTCCCAAGCTAACATTAGGCTCTAACTAGAAAAGCAAACGGCTCTGGGAAACGAATAAGGTCAGCAAGGGAGCAAGCCAGCTAATGTTAGCCAGCTAGCTAACAGTACACTTTAGCTTAAGACATATACAATTGAAGTCGGAAGTTTACATACACTTAGGTTGGAGTCATTAAAACACATTTTTCGACCACTCCACACATTTCTTGTTAACAAACTATAGTTTTGGCAACTCGGTTAGGATATTTAGTTTGTGCATGACACAAGTAATTTTTCCAACAATTGTTTACAGACAGAATATTTAACTTAGAATTCACTGTATCACAATTCCAGTGGGTCAGAAGTTTACATACACCAAGTTGACTGTGCCTTTAAACAGCTTGGAACATTCCAGAAAATTATGTAATGGCTTTAGAATCTTCTGATAGGCTAATTGATCAAAATAAATCAGCCAAGACCTCAGCAAAAAAGTGTAGACCTCCACAAGTCTGATTCATCCTTGGGAGCAATTTCCAAACGCCTGAAGGTACCACTTTCATCTGTACAAACAATAGTACGCAAGTATAAACACCATGGGACCACGCAGCCGCCATACCGCTCAGGAAGGAGAAGCGTTCTGTCTCCTAGAGATGAACGTAATTTGGTATGAAAAGTGCAAATCAATCCCAGAAAAACAGCAAATTACTTTGTGAAAATGCTGGAGGAAACAGGTACAAAAGTATCTATATCCACAGTAAAACGAGTCCTATATTGACATAACCTGAAAGGCCGCTCAGCAAGGAAGAAGCCACTGCTCCAGAACCGCCATAAAAAATCTAGACTACGGTTTGCAACTGCACATGGGAACAAAGATTGTACTTTTTGGAGAAATGTCCTCTGGTCTGATTAAACAGAAATAGGACTGTTTGGCCATAATGACCATCGTTATGTTTGGGGGGAAAAGGGGGATGCTTGCAAGCCGAAGAACACCATCCCAACCGTGAAGCACGGGGGTGGCAACATCATGTTGTGGGGGTGCTTTGCTGCAGGAGGGACTGGGGCACTTCACAAATAGATGGCATCATGAGGATGGAAAATGATGTGGATATATTGAAGCAACATCTCAAGACATCAGTCAGGAAGTTAAAGCTTGGTCGCAAATGTGTCTTCCAAATGGACAATGACCACCCAAGCATACTTCCAAAGTTGTGGCAAAATGGCTTAAGGACAGCAAAGTCAAGGTATTGGAGCGGCCATCAGAAAGCCCTGACCTCAATTCTATAGAAAATGTGTGGGCAGAACTGAAAAAGCGTGTGTGAGCAAGCAAGGAGGCCTACAAACCTGACTCAGTTACAGCTCTGTCAGGAGGAATGGGCCAAAATTCACCCAACTTATTGTGGGAAGCTTGTGGAAGGCTACCTGAAATGTTTGACCAAAGTTAAACATTTTAAAGGTAATGCTACCAAATACTAATTGAGTGTATGTCAACTTCTGACCCACTGTGAATGTGATTAAAGAAATACAAGCTGAAATAAATTATTTTCTCTACTATTTTTCTGACATTTCCGATCCTAACTGACCTAAGAGTTTAAATGTATTTGGCTAAGGTGTATGTAAACTTCCGACTTCAACTGTAGCTAGCTAGCTAGGTAAACAATGTACCTAGCTAGGTAAACAACGTTTAAGATCATACACATCACGTAACTTTAGCTAACGAGCCAACCAGCTAACATTGACGTAAACTCACCCCATTCCGTACAAATGTGTGCAACCGCAACATTCAAACGAGGCTACAAAGAAAACGAATGGGACTGTAGCGACTAGGTTTCTATTCAAGCGTTGATCGACATGGTAATGGCTCTATAGTATTGGAGAAAAGTTGAAAAAACGGACCCTCCATTACATCGTCACGTGTCATGTCGTAACGTACAGCACGCATAAAGCAACTATTTCTGTCTTACAATCTCTCTCCACCAGGTGTAGCACTTCTCTCATAGTTTAAAAACAAGAAATTGACAGTGACGATTGTAAGGGGGGATACCTAGTCATTTTTTGCGTCATCATTGCATGCGATCATCATTCTCAAAGCCGCTGTTTACTTCTAAGATCACTTTAGCACCGCCCTAAAAACCCGATTCAAATTTGACACAAACCTTGTTTTTAGGGCGCTAAAATAAGGGCAATTTACGGACCAAGGCGATGTACGAGTTTACGTGAGTTTACGTTAGCTAGTTAAACAACAAAGTGCCAACAATGCCACAGTGCTGGGAGCTAATCAACCATGTTCAGTGTTAGCTAGCTAACATTAGGCTCTAACTAGAAAAGCAAATTGCTCTGGGAAATGAATAATAACATCAGCTAGGGAGCCAGCCAGCTAATGCTAGCTAGCTCGCTAACATTACACTTTAGCTTGAAATGAAACCTCTTTTTGTGTAATATCTGAAAATGTAGCTAGCTAACGCTAGACTATTTTACCTGTATACTGCATGATGGACGCATCTCCTTGTCAGGAATGCCATACTACGGTTGCCCTTAGTTTGAAGATGTAATCCGGAGACAGGTGATTTCTCCATCTCTTTAGCTGTCATACTCTAATTCCAGACGGTGGAGAGCAACACTTATGCAGCTCCACTACACAATAAAACATTTTAAAAGCCGCGTTCGACAGGATTACCAACACAGACTGACAAGTTCAAATAGACAGAAGCTTCTATATGGCAGACCAATCCGAACTCCTCTCTCGGCATGTCCAGCCCACTCATTATCTCAGCCAATCATGGCTAGTGGGAAGGTTGCAAACTTTTTTGGTGGGTTAACGAACAAGGCTTTTAATTTAACAATTGTATTCGTATTTACAGATGGCATGCACGTGTGTTATTAAGGCACATGAAAGTTCACATGTTCAAGATGGTATTTTAATTCCAGTTTAAGAAAATAAAAGAAGGCTCTGAAACCTTTTGATGCCACGTGGCCAAAGGGGTTCAGTCCTGTTGGAATGATCAAAAGAGCTTGCTGTCAGAGCGTTCATAAATTAATTTGTCTCACTCAGGTCACGCCAGCAGGCCTACGTCTTATTTATTGGATTGTTAGACCTCACAGGCGAGCACTCGTCTCCATTTTGACCGGGGAGCCAAAGTCGAGGCTCTTGTTTTAATGAATCTCAGGAGAAGTCTAGGAGAAGCTAGACCAAACCTTTTCACTAGCGTTGCAGAGAGACAGAAGCCGTCGGCTAAATGTGGCAAAAGCATCAGCATGGTTCTCTCCACTTATCCTTGGTCCAGGAAGTACTTTGTTGACGGATTGACTTCCCCTTTCTATTACCTACCATTCTTTCATATTTCATGTCATCAATTCACATCAATTGTTCGAGACCAGTCATTGTTTAGGTTGTCCAGTCATCTGCTGCACGTCATTCAGGCTCATTGAACCATGTCGCAGTGGGTTTTATGATTGTCAAATGAACCCCAAAATGAAAGTGTTCCCCAAGGCTATGGTTTATTGCTTTTGTGTGGAGGACTGTCATTCATTTTCTATCAACCATCATGTTTCAAGGCAGTTCTAGACATTATTTGTCAAGAGCATTTGACATATGCAATTGGACTATAAGCTCCTAGAGTTCATGAAGATTGAATCCAAATAATGAGCTTGGTAAGGAGTCTTCTTCCGATAGATACATTGGGGGGGGGGGGCTAAGAAGTCTATCCACTTTTGTCTGTCCTATTCATATTGAGAATACAGTGTGCACTGTTTAACTTAAATTACATTTACTGAGAGAACATGAAGACTCCATAGAACCAATACATAGATCATGTTTAGTGTCATGGCAAAACTGTATGTTGGACAATTTCTTGAATAAGTACAAATCCAGAACCAATGAGTTTTTAGCTGATAGTTCTTATATTAAAACAAACCATAACAACAGTGCTTCCTTTATAACAGGAGTTGTAACACGAGTTGTCATTTTTCTAGATGATCAATTCCTCTAAGACCAAAATGTGTCAATGACACTGTGGATAGTGTCTACGCTACAGGCCAAACAAGATGTTAACTCATCAACCGAATTCCTCCTTATCTCCAAAGAACTATTGCCTTACAATTACGAGCTGAATCGTGTGCCGATGTTTGGTGTTTTTGTCTCCTCAACAGAATGAAATAAAAGGGGGAACTCATTACAAAGTTGAACCTGTGGTGCCAATTAGGGGCTCAGCCATATGCACTGTAATTACCAGATGCTCGCACGCTTCCCTACGGGTAACTTTCTGGGGAAAGAAATGGGCCATCAGTACATCTCCGGAGTATGAGCCTTGAAATTTTAAACAGTGCATGTGCTCTTGGACTCCCTCCAGCACATGCACAGGCCGTCATGCATTCGGGAAGCGACGTGAGCAGGTAGTTTACCTAGATAATCCTTTTCTATTACTATCAGTGTAGATCAAAAGAATAGGTAGTATGTAGGCTTACTTCACGCGATTGTAGTTCAGCCTCAGTGGGTTCTGTCCATTAATCGAGTCTTGTGGACAGTATAGGGTATCCAATGCAGCTGCATATCCAGTATATTAAAAGAAGGCATCTTTTGGGCTCAAAACACTTGGCTTAATGATCGGGTACATTTGACATTTTTCACACAGTGAAGTAGTTGATAGAGCCACTCGTGACAAATGCTACAATATGTTTTAATGATGGGGATTGTAGTAAATGAATCCAGGCCTACACAATGTACATATTGTCTGTATTAATGGGTTGTGACAATAGATACCCTCTTACATTATTTGCAATCGATTAGTGTTATCCATTTTTTTTGCATTAGACGTAGGCCAAGACATAGGGACTGTGAAGAGACACACAGAAATGTTTATGCATTTTGTATTGTATTTTGCATAGTATTATGTATGTTATACAGTGCATTCGGAAAGTATTCAGACTCCTTGACTTTTTCCACATTTTCTTACGTTACAGCGTTATTCTAAAATGTATTAAATATATGTTTTTCCTTATCAAGCGACACACAATACCCTATAACGACAAAGCAAAAACTTTTTTTAGACTTATTTATATATATATATATATATATATATATAAAAAAAAGTGGAAATATTACATTTGCATAAGTATTCAGACCCTTTACTCTGTACTTTGTTGAAGCACCTTCGGCAGTGATTACAGCCTCGAGTCTTATTGGGTATGACGCTACAAGCTTGGCACACTTGTATTTGGGGAGTTTTTCCCATTCTTCTCTGCAGATCTTCTCAAGCTCTGTCAGGTTGGATAGGGAGCGTCGCTGCACAGGTATTTTCAGGTCTCTCCAGAGATGTTTGATCGGGTTCAAGTCTGGGCTCTGACTGGGCCACTCAAGGACATTCAGAGACCTGAAGCTACTCCTGCATTGTCTTGACTATGTGCTTAGGGTCGTTGTCCTGTTGGAAGGTGAACCTGCAGCGGTATTTATTAGAGAGGGATAAAGATAAAGATTTTGTTCGGGCGCCAGGCAGGTATTAACCATGCCGAAAGGAAAAGAGTAGAATAGAGAGAGTACCATTACCAGACCCACACACATCAGCAGAAGAGACTGCCTAGAGTGTAGCCTGTTTACCAGATAGGCAGTGGAGAGAAAAGAGAATACACACCCTATAAAACCCACATCACAGCACAGGGGTAACCCCACCAAGAATACATCATACAATAATAATAATAATAATGACAGAGCAATTGAATAGCAACTTCATACAAGAAAGAACCCAGTCATCAACAGAGGATTTGCAGTAATCTGTATTATCTTCCAGTGGAGGAGTGCAGAGGGTATGAATGTGGGGGGTGTTCATAGACACAACAAAGGCCTTAAAAATGTCCACAATCTTCTCGGCCACATGTCCATAGTACACCCCACCTCAATACAGTTCAAATAACAATACACAACTTGCAAGCAACCTCCCTTTTCACTAAAATGTCCACCCAAATACTTCTGGCAGGGAATTAATAGTCCAGCTCTAATGAACTTCAATGGGAAGTGCATTTGAAAAATAGAAAGTCTGTTGCAGGGTAAAGCACTGGAACGATAGAGGGAAGAGAGAAAGAGAACAAGAGAGATCTTAGCTGTGGTCTTCAGGCGTGCCGGTGTACTGTCTGACCGTCCGATGGTTTGTTGGTTTGTATGTCAACGCTTCACAACAATGTTGCTACGAATCCGTGCGGTCCCAAACGAAAACAACCACGACCTAGAGCGGTCACACCGATGATTGAGTTAAATACTTTATAAACTACACACGCTGAAAACAAACAAAACTTCTGCAGCATAGCACACATAATCAAACTGTCGCGCCACCCAAGAGCTCCTCCCCAGAAAGCTGTCTTTATTTCCTCCTTCCTTACTAATGATGCGCTCTTAAAGTGGCAGCGCACGGTGAAGGCTCCGTGCAGGATTTCACCACAAACCTTCGCCCCGGTCTGAGGTCCTGAGTGCTCTGGAGCAGGTTTTCATCAGTCCCTGCCTCTGGAAAACATCACCACAGAATAATGATGCCACCACCATGCTTCACCGTAGGGATGGTACCAGGTTTTGGCCTGGATGGTATTCAGGCCAAAGAGTTCAATCTTGGTTTCATCAGACCAGAGAATCTTGGTTCTCAAACTCCAAGCAGGCTGTCATGTGCCTTTTACTGAGGAGTGGCCACTCTATCATTAAGGACTGATTGGTGGAGTGCTGCAGATATTGTTGTTCTTCTGGAAGGTTCTCCCATATCCACAGAGGAACTCTGGAGCTCTGTCAGAGTTATCATCGGGTTCTTGGTCACCTCCCTGACCAAGGCTCTTGTCCCAGATTGCTCAGTTTGGCCAGGTGGCCAGCTCTAGGAAGAATCTTGGTTGTTCCAAACTTCTTCCATTTAACAATGATCGAGGCCGCTGTGTTCTTGGGGACTTTCAATGCTGCAGAATTTTTTTGGTACCCTTCCCCATATCTGTGCCTCGACACAGTCCTGTCTCGGAGCTCTACGGACCTCATGGCTTGGTTTTTGCTCTGACATGCACTGTCAACTGTGGGACCTTATATAGACAGCTGTGTGCCTTTCCAAATCATGTCCGATCAATTGAATTTACCACAGGTGGACTCCAATCAAGTTGTAGAAACATATCAAGGAGGATCAATAGAAACAGGATGCACCTGTGCTCAATTTTGAGTCTCACAGCAAAGTCTAAATACTTAAACTACCGTTCAAAAGTTTGGGATCACTTAGAAATGTCCTTGTTTTTGAAAGAAAAGCACATTTTTTGTCCATTAAAATAACATCAAATTGATCAGGAATGCAGTGTAGACATTGTTGATGTTGTAAATGACTATTGTTCCTGGAAACGGCTGATTTCTAAAGGAATATTTACATAGGTGTATAGAGGCCCATTGTCAGCAACCATCACTCCTGTGTTCCAATGGCATGTTGTGTTAATCCAAGTTTATCATTTTAAAAGGCTAATTGATCATTAGAAAACCCTTTTGCAATTATGTTAGCACAGCTGAAAACTGTGGTTCTGATTAAAGAAGCAATAAAACTGGCCTTCTAGTTGAGTATCTGGAGCATCAGCATGTGGGTTCGATTACAGGCTCAAAATGTCCAGAAACAAAGAATTTTCTTCTGAATCTCGTCAGTCTATTCTTGTTCTGAATAATGAAGGCTATTCTATGCGAGAAATGGCCAAGAAACGGAAGATCTCGTACAACAATAGAAAGAGGAGTGGGAGGCCCCCAGTCCTCAACTTGCAGCTTCATTAAATAGTACCCGCAAACAACAGTCTCAACGACAACAGTTAAGAGGCGACTATGGGATGCTGGCCTTCTAGGCAGAGTTCCTCTGTCCAGTGTCTGTGTTCTTTTGCCCATCTTAATTGTTTATTTTTATTGTCCAGTTTAAGATATGGCTTTTTCTTTGCAACTCTGCCTTTAAGGCCAGCATCCCGGAGTCGCCTCTTCACTGTCGACGTTGAGACTGGTGTTTTGCGGGTACGAATTAATGAAGCTGCCAGTTGAGGACTTGTGAGGCGTCTGTTTCTGAAACTAGACACTCTAATGTACTTGTCCTCTTGCTCAGTTGTGCACCGGGGCCTTCCACTCCTCTTTCTATTCTGGTTAGAGCCCGTTTTCGCTGCAGTAGGACAGCCTACTCCTTCCTTCCTGTCCCGCGTGCCCACATTCTCTAGTACAGCCATTATTGAAGGCTATCAAATACTTCTCAAAGATGCCCCAAAGATGCCCTCTGGTGGTCAAACTAGCACTAACAAGCATTAATGGTGCCAGTGGTTCACACTTAAATAAGCTGGGCCGCAGTGCGCTGCAACTTTTAAAGGAGGAACCCCTGTATGTAGATATTCCATAAAATATCTGCCCTTTCAAGCTAAAATAATCGTTTATATATGTATGTATGTATGCATATGTATATATATATATATACATATTTAAACATAACCTTTTTTAAATATTTGTATGAACTTAAGATTCAACAACTGAGACATAAACTGAATAACTTCCACAGACATTGAATAATGTGTCTCTTGAACGAAGGGGGGATCAAAATCAAAAGTAACAGTCAGTATCTGGTGTGACCACCAGCTGCATTAAGTACTGCAGTGCATCTCCTCCTCATTGATTGCACCTGATTTGCCAGTTCTTGCTGTGAGATTTTACCCCACTCTTACACCAAGGCACCTGCATGTTCCCGGACATTTCTAGGGGGAATGATTCTAGCCCTCACCCTCCGATCCAACAGGTCCCAGACGTGCTCAATGGGATTGAGATCCGGGCTCTTCACTGGCCATGGCAGAACACTGACATTCCTGTCTTGCAAGAAATCACACACATAACGAGCATTATGCCTGGTGGCATTGTCATGCTAGAGGGTCATGTCAGAATTGTTTAACTTGGGTCAAACGTTTCGGGTAGCCTTTCACAAGCTTCCCACAATAAGTTGGGTGAATTTTGGCATATTCCTCTTGACAGAGCTGGTGTAACTGACTCAGGTTTGTAGGCCTCCTTGCTCGCACACGCTTTTTCAGTTCTGCCCACTAAATTTCTATAGGATTGAGGTCAGGGCTTTGTGATGGCCACTCCAATACCTTGACTTTATTGTCCTTAAGCCATTTTGCCAAAACTTTGGAAGTATGCTTGAGGTCATTGTCCATTTGGAAGACCCATTTGCGACTGAGCTTTAACTTCCTGACTGATGTCTTGAGATGTTTCTTCAATATATCCACATAATTTTCCAGCCCCATGATGCCATCTATTTTGTGAAGTGCACCAGTCCCTCCAGCAGGAAAGCACCCCTCAACATGATGCTACCACCCCCGTGCTTCACGGTTGGGATGGTGTTCTTCAGCTTGCAAGCATCCCCCTTTTTCCTCCAAACATACCGATGGTCATTATGGCCAAACAGTTCTATTTTTGTTTCATCAGACCAGATCAGGCAGTTGCAAACCGTAGTCTGGCTTTTTTATGGCGGTTCTGGAGCAGTGGCTTCTTCCTTGCTGAGCGGCCTTTCAGGTTATGTCAATGTAGGACTCGATTTACTGTGGATATAGATACTTTTTTACCGGTTTCCTCCAGCATCTTCACAAGGTTCTTTACTGTTTTTCTGGGATTGATTTGCACTTTTCGCACCAAATTACGTTCATCTCTAGGAGACAGAACGCATCTCCTTCCCGAGAGGTATGACGGCTGTGTGGTCCCATGGTGTTTATACTTGCGTACTATTGTTTGTACAGATGAACGTGGTACCTTCAGGCGTTTGGAAATTGCTCCCAAGGATGAACCAGACTTGTGGTGGTCTACACTTTTATTTCTGAGGTCATGGCTGATTTCTTTTGACTTTCTCATGATGTCATGTAAAGAGCCACTGAGTTTGAAGGTAGGCCTTGAAATACATCCACCTACAATTGACTCAAATGACTCAAAGTATGTCAATTAGCCTATCAGAAGCTTCTAAAGCCATGACATCATTTTCTGGAATTTTCCAAGTTGTTTAAAGGTCAACTTAGTGTATGTAAACTTCTGACTCACTGGAATTGTGATACAGTGAATTTTAAGTGAAAAGATCTGTCTGTAAACAATTGTTGCACTAAGTAGATGTCCTAACCGACTTGCCAAAAATATAGTTTGTTAAGAAGATATTTGTGGAGTGGTTGAAAAACGAGTTTTAGTGACTCCAACCTAAGTGTATGTAAACTTCCGACTTCAACTGTATGTATATGTGTCAAAAGTTTGGACACACCTACTCATTCAAGGGTTTTTCATTCTTTTTACTAAATAAAGTAAAGAGTAACTATAATTTCGCTATATACATGGGTTAACAGTATCTAGGCGATGTGCAGGGGTACAAGGTAATTGAGGTGCAGTACCAGTCAAAAGTTTGGACACACCTACTCATTCAAGTTTAAAAAAAATTTTTTTTACTATATTCTACATTGTAGAATAGTGAAGACATCAAAACGATGAAATAACACATATGGAATCATGTAGTAACCAAAAAAGTGTTAAACAAATCAAAATGTATTTTATATTTGAAATTCTTCAAAGTAGCCACCCTTTGCCTTGATGACAGATTTACACACTCTTGGCAAAGGAAGGGCCACCTTCAACATCAAACACTTTGGAATCTTTCTTGTCTTTTTGACAAATAGTTCTAGTCTTGCAAAGATCATTCGGAGAGAGCCATTGGACAGTAAAATCTGACTGTCTGTTCGCCACAGCTTGACATTAAATTGTATGTAAACTTCAGTTTTGCACCTAATGCCTCTGTTTTGACACAGATGTCACCAAGTATTTTGAGGATTTATTTTTCATTACTTTGTTTCATACATTTTCAACATTGAATGACAGGTATTTGATGTTGGGCACTGGGAGGCCAGGAGAGATTTAAAGCAGAAACAAGACGTTTAGTTTTCTTAGTGCTGGCAGTATTTGACTGTAGACTGGATGATGTCACTGCCTCTGCAGCCACGGTTAAACGATCATCTTTACTTTACATGTTTCCAGGACTTTTTGGAGGGAGTGAATTTCCATCGGAATAGTATATCTAAATCAATACATACATGCAATGATAAGAGGATGTCATCAATATTGCATGCAAGCTTCCCAGCAGTGTCAACATTGATCCTATTGAGATTCAACAGCCTTTGATTTCATTCATTAACCAGTCTTTATGGTCTCCCCTAATGCTCTCCGGACATCTCAAGGGAGCAGACAATGGCATCTGGATGGGGAATTTAATATGACACATGCTGCTCCATTCTCTGAGAGTATGGGGAAAAGATGAGAAATATAACATAAATGCATAGAAGGTTAATCCAGATAAGCATAAGTGTTTTCCCCCCCAGAATCATTTTGGATTACAGGCTCCGTGGACTATGACAGGAGGACCAGCGTGAAGCACATCAGAGCCTCTGTATGCTCTGTCTGCCCATACACCTTCGTTTAACCGTGGCTGCAGAGGCAGTGACATCATCCAGTCTACATACAGCTTTCGGAAAAGCTGACCACGACTCCATTTTGTTGATTCCAGCCTACAAACAGAAATTAAAACTACAAGCTCCCGCGCTCAGGTCTGTTCAACGCTGGTCCGACCAATCTGAATCCACGCTTCAAGACTGCTTTGATCACGCGGATTGGAATATGTTCCGCACGGCGTCCAACAACAACAATGATGAATATGCAGATTCGGTGAGCGAGTTCATTAGGAAGTGCATTGACGATGTCGTACCCAGAGCAACGATTAAAACATTCCCAAACCAGAAACCGTGGATTAACGGCAGCATTCGCGTGAAACTGAAAGCGCGAACCACTGCTTTTAACCAGGGCAAGGTGACCGGAAACATGACCGAATACACACAGTGTAGCTATTCTCTCCGCAAGGCTATCAAACAGGCTAAGTCCCAGTACAGAGACAAAATTGAATCGCAATTCAACAGCTCAGACACAAGGGGTATGTGGCAGGGTCTACAGTCTATCACGGATTACAAAAAGAAAAGCAGCCCCGTCGCGGATCAGGATGTCTTGCTCCCAGACAGGCTAAATACCTTTTTTGCCCGCTTTGAGGATAATACAGTGCCACTGACACGGCCCACTACCAAAACCTGCGGGCTCTCCTTCACTGCAGCCGAGGTGAGTAAAACATTTAAACGTGTTAACCCTCGCAAGGCTGCAGGCCCAGACGGCATTCCCAGCCGCGTCCTCAGAGCATGCGCAGACCAGCTGGCTGGTGTGTTTACGGACATATTCAATCAATCCTTAGCCCAGTCTGCTGTTCCCACATGCTTCAAGAGGGCCACCATTGTTCCTGTTCCCAAGAAAGCTAAGGTAACTGAGCTAAACGACTACCGCCCCGTAGCACTCACTTCCGTCATCATGAAGTGCTTTGAGAGACTAGTCAAGGACCATATCACCTCCACCCTACCGGACACCCTAGACCCACTCCAATTTGCTTACCGACCCAATAGGTCCACAGACGACGCAATCGCAACCACACTGCACACTGCCCTAACCCATCTGGACAAGAGGAATACCTATGTGAGAATGCTGTTCATCGACTACAGCTCAGCATTTAACACCATAGTACCCTCCAAACTCGTCATCAAGCTCGAGACCCTGGGCCTCGACCCCGCCCTGTGCAACTGGGTCCTGGACTTCCTGACGGGCCGCCCCCAGGTGGTGAGGGTAGGTAACAACATCTCCACCCCGCTGATCCTCAACACTGGGGCCCCACAAGGGTGCGTTCTGAGCCCTCTCCTGTACTCCCTGTTCACCCACGACTGCGTGGCCATGCACGCCTCCAACTCAATCATCAAGTTTGCGGACGACACTACAGTGGTAGGCTTGATTACCAACAACGACGAGACGGCCTACAGGGAGGAGGTGAGGGCCCTCGGAGTGTGGTGTCAGGAAAATAACCTCACACTCAACGTCAACAAAACAAAGGAGATGATTGTGGACTTCAGGAAACAGCAGAGGGAGCTCCCCCCTATCCACATCGACGGGTCAGTAGTGGAGAAGGTGGAAAGTTTTAAGTTCCTCGGTGTACACATCACGGACAAACTGAATTGGTCCACCCACACAGACAGCGTTGTGAAGAAGGCGCAGCAGCGCCTCTTCAACCTCAGGAGGCTGAAGAAATTCGGCTTGTCACCAAAAGCACTCACAAACTTCTACAGATGCACAATCGAGAGCATCCTGTCGGGCTGTATCACCGCCTGGTACGGCAACTGCTCCGCACACAACCGTAAGGCTCTCCAGAGGGTAGTGAGGTCGGCAGAACGCATCACCCGGGGCAAACTACCTGCCCTCCAGGACACCTACACCACCCGATGTCACAGGAAGGCCATAAAGATCATCAAGGACAACAACCACCCAAGCCACTACCTGTTCACCCCGCTATCATCCAGAAGGCGAGGTCAGTACAGGTGCATCCAAGCAGGGACCGAGAGACTGAAAAACAGCTTCTATCTCAAGGCCATCAGACTGTTAAACAGCCACCACTAACATTTAGCGGCCGCTGCCAACAAACTGACTCAGCTCCAGCCACCTTAAAAATGGGAATTGATGGAAATTATGTAAAAATGTACCACCAGCCACTTTAAACAATGCCACCTAATATAATGTTTACATACCCTACATTACACATCTCTTATGTATATGTATATACTGTACTCTATATCATCTACTGCATCTTGCCATCTTATGTAATACATGGACCACTAGCCACTTTAAACTATGCCACTTTATGTTTACATACCCTACAGTACTCATCTCATAGGTATATACCGTACTCTATACCATCTACTGCACCTTGCCTATGCCGTCTGTACCATCACTCATTCATATATTTTTATGTACATATTCTTTATCCCTTTACACTTGCGTGTATAAGGTAGTAGTTGCGGAATTGTTAGGTTAGATTACTTGTTGTTATTACTGCATTGTCGGAACTAGAAGCACAAGCATTTCGCTACACTCGCATTAACATCTGCTAACCATGTGTATGTGACTAATAAATTTGATTTGATTTGATTTGATCTCCACCTCAACGCATAACTACCCGGAGAGAGACAAGTGAATTCTATAGCCAGGCACTATGTAGGGCTGCAATCCATTTCGACAATCGGACTAATTACAAAGAAACGACGAGTGAATGCAAGCAATTACTGGAAGTTATTTTTACCACCTGTATTTTTTTTTTATCCCGACTGGGTAATCAGCACATTAGCCTGTAATTGAATAGGCACTAAAATGCATATTGTCTGCATAACTTTATTATATCTCATCTTGGAACGCAATGTGATACTCTGCTCAAGCCTAAATATAATACCGTAATGGATGCTTGTGATAAGTAATCTGTGCATTTACCAGATGTAATTTCAAGTGTATGTCTTCTTTTTAAGTGCTTTACAATCAGGTATAGAGCAGTTAGTCTATGTCCCTTGTGTATTTCTTATCATTTTCTGCTTTCCTTTGACAGCAATTAGATCAGTCTCATCATTATTCAATATAGAGTCTACTGTACAATGGGTCTCTCCTGGGTTGTTTTCTTTCTTATAACCCTATATCCTTATAATCCTGGTGCAGTATTCTCCCATCTCACTGTTAAATGTTATGAGAAGAAAGTAGAACAGAGAGACCACCCACATTGTTATTGTTGGACAATTGTCATTTTGTGACAGTCCCTTCAGTATGAATTCTGTCCTTTGTCCATACGTCCTCCCCATTACTGTCCCTTTGTATGCATTCTGACCTTTCTCAATACATTATCCCCTTCTTGTTTCTGAGGTGCACTGTCCCAACAGTTAGGTTGAATTCTTATTTGTAATGGCTGCTGAACTCAAGTGTATATCAACCTACCACTTTCAAAATGACATGCACATTTTGAGTTTGACATTCCGAGCATTTTTTAAGTCATCTTCTGGACATCACCTTTCTTTCTTATAGGTCCAGGACATTAATGCACAGGGTTTGGTTCAATGGTGGGTATTCCAAGATGAGAACGCAAGCTCTTGGCCAACTGTGTTGTCTACGCTGAAATATCTGTGGCTGCAACTTTGAAGTCTAAAAATGTCTTCTAAAACAATTTTAAGGCTTCTGAATAATTTACAGCCACTGTCAAGGTTGTTCTCCTTACTCTTTGTACAAGTTCATTACAGCGGCAAAGAAACAATGATTCTCCTTCAAAGGGGGAGGTGTTTTTTTATGGTGAATCTTATTGCATCACCTGTTTCATTCGTCTCTACTCTCCCCGGGTTGAACCCTGCAGTCTCTTGAATCAAATGAGACCTAAATTATAGACCGTAGATCAAGGCTGCCCAACCCTCTTCCTGGAGATCTACTGTCCTGTAGGTTTTCAGTCCAACCCTAATTTAGCATATCTGATTCAGCTAGTTAAGGTCTTGTTGAGCAGCTAATTAGTAGAATCAGGTGTGTTAAATTAGGGTTGGACTGAAAACCCACAGGACGGTAGATCTCCAGGAAGAGGGTTGGGTAGCCCTGCCGTAGATATTAGAGCTGGGCGATATTGATAAAAATCCAAAATCTATATATTACGATAAAACATTTTTTGGGGGAAGGTGCTAGACCTGGCCAATATGGATAAAATGTAACATAAATGTAACAATTTTTTGCTATTTTGTATTAACAATAAATACAACAATAAAAAACAAACATGTTTTAACACTAGAACCTTTAAAGCAGGCATTTCGACTGCTCATGAATGTATTTATTTTATGACTCTGTCATTTTTTAAGTCATGCCTGTCTCCGTCCTTGACTTTTCCTAAATAATTCTATATAACACACTGCCGTTGTTAGACTCTTAATATCACAAACAGAACTGGAGTTCTAACCAGTTTTAGTAGGGCATGTCATTTTTTGAATGGTTTTGCCTCATTTCCCCTCCTCCTGATAGTAGGGCCTGCTCAGCTCCTCCTGACATGAAGGTGCCGTGCCCAGTTGATAATCGCCCTGATAATTGCCTCGAAACTGAACCCCAACTATACTGAAATAAATTTCACACGAGATTAAATAAATGAACTAAAGTATGATGGGGGAGAATGGGTGAGTTGATGAGTGAGAGGAAGCGAACTATGTATAGTTATGTAATCACCAATTGTGAATAAAGAACAGTGCAGGCTATTGTATTGATCTATTCTAATTTATAATCTCAAAATGGTATGGACCCTATATCAGTCCACCAAATCCAATCAGTTTTATCAGTCTACTCTGGCCAACTTGGAGTACACAGTGAGAGCGTGCGTAATTTACGATGGCAAGAAGACCAAGACGAATGGATGCACATGCTGTGTTAGCATTGCCATAAAATCTGAATGAAAACGACTCAGATGGTGGGGAAGAAATAATCGTGACATTTCTGATGATTATTCTTCTGTTGCTGTCCCTCTGTGCGCACTGAGCGGGTGGCTGTGCCACCACCAAATGAAACCGCAGTGAAACGAAACGGTGAGAGAGGAAGGGACTGCACCGTACCATTCAGATAGAACAAGCCGGTGACCATGCTAAGAGATGATTATCAGCACAAAATGTAATCTGAGAGAGCAGGCCCGACATCTCAAGCAAAAAACATCAGCAACACACTCACCATCCTTCGTTGTTTTTGTGACATGAAAAATGCTCTAGCTGATGCCATTGCTGGAAGAAGCACACCATGTAAGCACGAGCTGACAATAATTGCTATTTTTGACTACTGTCATATCGACACTTATATTAGTTATAATGCTAGTATTGCTTTTGTGCTGATTTTCACTATTTATCAAGCACACTTCACTCTTATGTTTAGGCTACTGATGTTTGTGTTTAGGGTACTAATGTTTTCATCATTTGACCGAGTGTCTTGCTGATCGTGCGTCTTGGTGGTTGGGGTACTTTTTAAAATGTTGTTATAAAAATAAGCTGTTACCACGTTCCAACGCATACAGTATGTGCTCTGTTTCATAGTTGTTGCAAAGGCACTCCATGAATAGAATGTATTGAACACTTTAAATATATATATATATATATATATATATATATATATATATATATATATATATATATATATATATATATATATTTACATATAGTCTACAGTAACACATGTATTTATTACACTGTTATAATGTTGCAGTCGGGATGACTGCACATTAGCTTGAAGGGGGGTCCCCCGTGGCCCAGTGGTTCTAGTGTTAATAGACCGTTACTTTAAATTAGTGGCAGGAGACCATTTTTTCCCCAGTGCCAGGTAAGACAACTGAGATTGTATTTTGATGTGCAACTGGCAAAATAGGATCCAGAATGATCATATTTCTTTATGGCTCTTCAGAGATTTTGCCGACATCTTTGTGACTCTATAATTAGAACAACCGTAGTTGCTTTGAAAACTGTCTTTTTCCCTCAGTTGCATTTTCAGCAACGATCATAATTTGCTTCTCAGAATGCATTTCTCCCTCCTCCGTGAGCACAGTGGGGAGAGGGAGTGAGAGTGGCTCGCTCACACAGCAGCCGACAGCGAAACAGGAACTGGCAGATACTTTCATTGCAGGAATCAACATAATGCATAGGCTATTACTGTTAACCAAATAATGGTTTTAGAACAATCTACAGGAACGTTGGGTAGCAAAATTACCGATTTACTCAATGTTGGTGTTGGGAATTTTTGGTTTATTTGTCCCAGCTCTAGTAGACCTACAGCTGACGCAGCATCCAAGCATTAGTCTTCAGTAATATATTAAGAGGCTTATTAACAGAGGTCATTGGTTCCAGCTGTTACCTTTGGCTTCTTTTGTCTGTGACAGTTCCCTCATGAGGGTGGCAAATGGCCACCTGTCAAATTAGATTAGAAAGGCTAATCAGATCTCCTTATTGTAAAACTGTCTGATGTCCCACAAACTAGAACCATTATGTCAAAAATGTATATTGGCTCGTGACCTGTGTACGGCTTAGAACTATGTATTGGTTGAGGGATATTGCTAGTGTGACTGTAAAAAGCTATTTCCCAAGGGAGGTATGTGTGTATTTTCATTTTCAGTCAGTGTGCTTTTGGGATTTGAGGTTTGCGGATGCATTGTGGTGGCAGGTAGCCTAGTGGTTAGAGCGTTGGGCCAGTAACCAAAAGGTTGCTGGATCGAATCCCCAAGCTGACAAGGTAAAAATATATCTTTCTGCCCCTGAACAAGGCAGTTTAACCCACTGTTCCTCGGTAGGCCGTCATTGTAAATAAGAATTTGTTCTTAACTGACTTGCCTAGTTAAATAAAGGTTAAATAAAATAATAAATTGGTGGATCATGGGATGATTTTGTGTGACATGATTAGCACAATGAGAGCAATATTTGAGATGAAGAACTCTTGAGCACTTCACTCATTCTCATTGATTTGAGAGAATGTATTGTGCCTTCTTTCCTTTAATTGTGTATTAGATGTTTTGGAATCTGAATTGCAATATTGCTGAGTGCAAATAAGTCTCACCTCATTTGTGGCGAGAAGGACAGCCCAAGACAGCATGATTTGTATTTTTGCTGGCTACATGGGACTTTGTGCAGAACGTCATGTTGTTCTGACTGGGAGCTCTGTACCGAGCTGTAGTTATTTGTTTAGCTATTTGTGTTCAGGTACAAGGACAATAGAAAAACCAAACATGGAACCAACTTATTAAAATGTTTTTGGTTCTTGAGGGTGAGCACAAGTTTCTTCATGCCAAATAAGAGTTTAGGCGAAGAAGAGATTGCATGTAAGTCACTTTAGGTAAATCGAAACAACATTTATTCTGTTATTCATTTCCATTTTCTATAAAAGTACGTAGGGTTAGACCCGTATTGCTACAGGTTGCAAGCACAAGACATGTAAGAAAATTACCAGCCAAGACAAAAACACGGCTTACGCAGTTAAAACATGGTTCTTAAAATACATTTTTCGACTTAGCGCAACAACCTACAGCACAATACCCCATCATGTGATGCAGCAAAATCCGTTAAGTGAATGAGCCTCACCAACATCCCCCTGCCTTTTCCTCATTGAGTGAAATGCCTGGGTTTGATATAGGTACATAATCGCCCTGCCAGGTGGTTCTGAAATGTAATTTAAATAGAGTAGCACCCCTTCTCAATGTTTTCTCTAGACTCCAAGTTGTCATGTTCCATCAGGTAGCTGCAAATTCATCATTAACATGACACCTTTATTGCCGCAATCTCTGCCATTACTCTCTCTGCCAATGTTTTTGCTGAAAAGGAATGATATTAAAGCCCTTCAATCCCTGTGATGCCCTAACCTGCAAAGTGTTTACGCGGGAGCCCGAGTGCTCCCGGCGGCTTCTACCCCCCTTTAAATACTGCATGGGGGCCATCAATACACGTGCCATACGATACACAATGGGGAAAATCTCCATTAGGACAGACCAGGAACACGGAGGTCCAATCTCGTATTGATTCCCAGGGCAGACTTGATAGCCGGCCCCATTACACTCTGAAACTCAATACACTGGCTCCAGCTATTAGGGCCTCTTTATTTTTCTACTGTCTGATGGCCCACAGTCTTGGCCTGCTTTCTATGCATAATTTGACACGTGGCCCCCGATGGCTTCTAGGCCAGCTCATTTACTTGTATGTTTTTCCATTTTTATGTTGTTATTTATCTGTAAGGGGACTCTTGATGTCTTTGTGTCTGTGTGTCTGAGTCTCTCGGTTTCTCCTCGCACCCTGTTGAGCGTCTCACTTGACAGCCACAATGCACCAATCGGAATGCGATATGTGGATCCAGTTTACTGTGTGTGGCGATGGACAGACCGTTGGTACTATTCAACAGACTATACAGTTGGCACAATTCACACATCAAACATGCCAAAACCTCTTGTGACAAATTCTCTCTGATCTATCATCGTGATGGCCAGCTGTCAAGCTCCTTTACACACACACAAACATGGAGGGGGTCAAGCGGTGTGTTAACAAAAAACGGGGGGAAAAAACGAAAAAACAGCACCTGACCCCAGCCGCCAGTGCATGTGAGTAATCGGTCTGTACTCTACTTCATAGAGTGAATTACAGCCAGAGATTTCACTGCTGTCAGCCACATGGCCTTTGTCGAAATCAAAGCAACGTTTCCAATATATTCCCAGTTAGACACCAGGAGTCAGGTGCATCAGCATTAGAACTGACTTTACATTTAAATGTAAATGTAACTGCTAGAGGTGCTCGTCAAGCCCCTTTCTTGGGAGAGGCTCCCCGGACGGGAAACCGATGACAGATTGGAATTTCCAAGTAAAAATACATTTCCAATTGAGGAGGCAGATGACACTAATATTACACTTTGCTTGGCAGCGCTTAAGCACTCGCGAGGAGAGAAGAGTGTTGGGTCCGTAGAGAGACGCAGCCAATCACGTCGCTCTCTCCAGACCCGAACACATCAAAGGAACCGTGTGGTAGCGCTCTGATTGGTTGACTGTCTTGACAGGGAAGACATATGATCAGCGACGAGGTATGTATTGCTCGGAATAGAGGGGCCGTTATAGATGTTAGGTTTGGTTTTGTTGCTCATTTTCTTTCCCCTCCATCTGTTTGATGTGCAAACGCAGATCTTGATGCCTCGGGATTGTTAGTAGAGAATACAAAGCAGATTCTTTTTAACCCCCTATAGTCTTTGTTTTTGTATTCCAAATAGTTGTCAATGCCCCAGATTAGCTCATTGTTTCATCGTTCATTTCTGAACGTATTGATGATTATTCATGTTTCGGCATAATCAGATGTGTGTTTCGTCGGCAAATGTCAAAACACCTTGTATGATAGACTCGAGACTACCAAAGTGGTAAATCATATTAGCTGGCAGCATTATCGGTGTGTCAAGTGAATTCCTGTGACACCTTGGCTTATTATGTTTGTGTCATCTTTACTTAAGTTCCTCAAGTTCATTAGTAGGCTAATTAACCACAAGCAATTCATCGTCTGTCAAAATCCTGATGCCTTAAAGCGATAGTATAGAAAGTTGATGGTTGCAATTGAGGGATTCTGTATTACTTGTTGGCTATAAGGGACCATTTCCCTACTACGCTTAACCATATGACCAAATATTTGGCCGATAAACTAATGCCTACAGTAGATCAAAGTTTTGTGTTTCAACAATATATATATATAAACTCAGCGAAAAAAGAAACGTCCCCTTTTCAGGACTCTGTCTTTCATAGATAATTAGTAAAAATCCAAATAACTTCACAGATCTTCATTGTAAGGGGTTTAAACTCTGTTTCCCATGCTTGTTCAATGAACCATAAACAATTAATGAACTTGCACCTGTGGAACGGTCGTTAAGACCTTAACAGCATACCGACGGTAGGCAATTAAGGTCACAGTTATGAAAACGTATGCCACTAAAGAGGCCTTTCTACTAAAAACACCAAAAGAAAGATGTCCAGGGTCCCTGCTCATCTGCGTGAATGTGCCTTAGGCATGCTGCAAAGAGGATTGAGGACTGAAGTTGTGGCCAGGGCAATAAATTGTATTGTCTGTACTGTGAGACGCCTAAGACGGCGCTACAGGGAAACAGGACGGACAGCTGATCGTCCTCGCAGTGGCAGACCACGTGTAACAACACCTGCACAGGATCGGTACATCCGAACATCACACCCGCGGGACAGGTACAGGATGGCAACAACAACATCCCGAGTTACACCAGGAACGCACAATCCCTCCATCAGTGCTCAGACTGTCCGCAATAGGCTGAGAGAGGCTGAACTGAGGGCTTGTAGGCCTGTTGTAAGGCAGGTCCTCACCAGACATCACCGGCAACAGCAACAACGTCGCCTATAGGCACAAACCCACCGTCGCTGGACCAGACAGGACTGGCAAAAAGTGCTCTTCACCGACGAGTTGAAGCTTTGTCTCACCACGGGTGATGGTCGGAATCGCGTTTATCATTGAAGGAATGACCGTTACACCGAGGCCTGTACTCAATTTGGAGGTGAAGGGTCCGTCATGGTCTGGGGCGGTGTGTCACAGCATCATCGGACTGAGCTTGTTGTCATTGCAGGCAATCTCAATGCTGTGCGTTAGAAGGAGGACATCTTCCTCCCTCATGTGGTTCCCTTCCTGCAGGCTCATCCTGACATGGCCCTCCAGCATGACAATGCCACCAGCCATACTGCTCGTTCTGTGCGTAATTTCCTGCAAGACAGGAATGTCAGTGTTCTGCCATGGCCAGCGAAGTTCCCGGATTTCAATCCCATTGAGCAGGTCTGGGACCTGTAGGATCGGAGGGTGAGGGCTAGGGCCATTCCCCCCCAGAAATGTCCAGGTACTTGCAGGTGCCTTGGTGGAAGAGTGGGTTAACATCTCACAGCAAGAACTGGCAAATCTGGTGCAGTCCATGAGGAGGAGACGCACTGCAGTACTTAATGCAGCTGGTGGCCACACCAGATACAGCCTGTTACTTTTGATTTTGATCCCCCCTTTGTTCAGGGACACATTATTCAATTTCTGTTAGTCACATGTCTGTGGAACTTGTTCAGTTTATGTCTCAGTTGTTTAATCTTGTTATGTTCATGCAAATATTTACACATGTTAAGTTTGCTGAAAATAAACAGTTGACAGTGAGAGGAGGTTTCTTTTTTTTTCTGAGTTTATAAAAGATATTGTAACTACCGATGCACCATCAATGTATTCCCCCATATGATGCATTTTCAGGTGTTTCATTAAAAACTCCAATGATGTAATTATGGGCTTATCTCTATTTTACAATGACTCTGCATACTTTAACTCCTTAAAAGAATAGCTAGACCTCACCACTTATTTCCACTCATTTTATGGACTACACGGATTAGATTGTCCTGAGTGAGTGTGAAATATGGGAAAGAATGTGTCACAGCCATTGGGCCCCTCTTCACCCAGATATGCCGCAGCCAGAGAAAGGAGGAAGAGCCAGCCGCATAAGACCCATCGACCCCCTTCAAGGTCACTGCAAGCCCTGCAATTATGATCGGCGCCATCTTTGATGGGAATACTAGTCACCCACCTGCCCCCCCGCCCACTATACCCCAGAGCTTACAGGGTTTCCAAAAGCACCGGCCAACAAAGCATCTCTACAGGTCCCGGAGTGCTCGAGTCAGCTCGTCTGAAATTGGACGCACATGAGGGACCAGCAAATGGAGCCTTCCAAGGCTTTAGTCAAGGCTGTTGAATTAAACATGAACGCTGCCACTGCTCCTCAAAAACTTTTTTTTGTGGGTGTAAGAATATGAAATCTGACTTTGTGTCATCTTTGTCTTTTTGGGGAAATTTGTTTGGGGATCTTATGAATGGCATTATGCTTCTACATTATTTGGCATAAAGTATTCCAGCTTTTGTAGTCATATATGTCCTGGATTGAATTGCAAATGTCAAGAGATTTGAATACATCGAATACATCTTACGCTGCACCTACCAAACCATGAAAGATGGGATTTGAACACGATGTGATCAAAAAACAATACTACCTAGAGGTTGATGATCACCCTGATGTGACAGCTAGTGACGGTACAAGTCCCCACTTGTCACTGATCCTCATGAAGTGTTCCTCTTCTGTCCCTCCCCTTCCACCTCTGAAAAAACATACTTTTTTGCAAAGTCGTCTATTTTTCCTACATCTCCGAATAAAGTGCTTCAATGGGGGCATCTCTTCTCCATTGATCACCGTGCGAGGGAGCTGCAGAGAAGTCGAGCCTGACTGCCTGTCAGTCTGTCTTTCTGGGGCTCAAACAGAAATCACAGTTCTCCTGTGATCAGATTATGTGGATTCAGTTTAGGATTTAGACGTGTCGTCGTTGCGATGAGTGGAGGTGGAAGTTTGCGCTCAGGTTGCGGAGTGAGTGCCTGAGCGCAAATTATACCAGCATGCACAAGGGTTGGTTGCCGTTGGCTCGTTAAGTGTCGAGAGGGAAGAGATAAGAGACCGAGCACTGAGAGAACGATGCCTGCTCCAAAGTAACCGTCAGCCTCTTGAACGCAGGTTTACTAAAAGATTGATGTAGATCCACATGAAAAGGGCGGTAGACAAAGGGTTTCGGAAACCCGTAAACTTCTTTTGAAGGGGCTTGTCTTTGCTGAAGGTGAGATGTGAATACATGGTGATAGAGCTAGAGACCAACTTTTGATAGAACTAGGAGCTAGTGCAATTGTTGTACCCTGAATATGGCATTTTTTTCTGATTTTTTTTTACGTTGTGTTGAGCAGACTGCTGTTTCCTTTTCCTCCTGGCCGTGCACACATAATCAAATGTTTGGCGAGACGTCTGCTCCCTGCGACCGCTTGTCCGACAGAGGGGGGCGCAAGGCAGGTGCTATGGCCTGACATTTAATGTCCAGTCACCCCTTCTGCTCTAATCCGCCTTTTGTGAGTGATTAGCAATATCCTGGTAACTCCACTTCAGGGAAGCGGGCCAAAGAGGGAGGCTGGGAGGGGGTCAGGCATGAGCAAGGACAATGCCCCGACACTAACTACGCTGTCTAATTTCATTACACTCGCATTGCTAGCAGCAGCAGTGGTGTGTGTGGGGTGGGGGGACTGGAAGAGAGGGAGGGGGATAGTCGATTTTTAGGGAGATAGAGGGGACTGACAGCTGCAGCGGGATACAGTAATGTGCAATAAAAAGAGGGAGCAGGGTCGCTCCTCGCCCAAAATAACGCGATTAGGCGACGGGGTTCAATTAGATTTTAAGCGAGCAGCATAGAGCAGGGTAATGTTACCCACTCTTTCTGGAGGTTGATATGGAGGCTGTGTGCTTGTAAACAATTGTGTGATCCCGGGTTGGCCCGCATCTCCTCTGCTCAGTCGATATTGCAGCTGACAAAATGAGACTCTTAAATCCACCCCGCAGCACTCTACTAGAGACAGAAAGAGAGGTGGAGGGATGGAGAGAGAGGTAGTAAAGAGGAGTTTTTATTATTTTAACTCAAGCCGTCTAGTCCTTTGTGGTCTTATCACGCCGGCCCACGATTCTGATGTAATAAGCTTCAGCAGGACACATTTTAAACCCGTTTGTTTGGGCGGTGGCAGCCCTCTCTTCCACTTTTGAAATGCGCTATTAGATGCTCCTCTGTTTTGGCTAGAATGTTTCTGGGAGGCTGGCTGAAGGCCCATGCCCTTGGCTTTGTAGTCAGCTGGTCTGCTATACTGTTTCCCCTCTCTGAATATCAAATAGGTAGTTCTAGGCTAATGTTGTTAGCTCATGCATTATTCATGCACAGGCGCCATACAGTATATTCATACATTCTTTAAATAATTGTGGTCTCCCTTTGATTAAATATTAATTGTTGTTTTTTCTCTGTGTTTCTCCTCTCTTCCGGTTCTGCCTCTCCCTCCTGCTGTGCACACTACCTGGCACAGGTAAGACCCCATTCTTCGGACAAAACTATGAGTGGCCGCAAACTTAACTTGGCCCTTTTTAATGCATTGTGTTTGTTTTATCTCTGTCCTTGTTTTAAACCTATTGATCATTTGATGTCCACTGTCTCAGTGGTTTGAACATAAGTTAGCCTTATCTATTCATGCTGTGTGTGTGTGGCTGAGTTATCTATTTATGCTCTGTGATCGTATGGTTTGTGCTATGTGTTCCTGTGTCTATGTGTGTTTGTGTCCCCTCTCCTCAGAACGTTGCATGATTTGTGCATTTGCATAATGCGATTATGATTGATTAGCGTTACATGCTGACCACACCGCTCGAGTTGCAAAATAAATTATAATAATACTTGTTATTCAATTACTGCACTCACACTGCTCGCGTGTGCCAAGGAGCCTCTGCGTTGCCAAGGGCTAAAATAGAAGTCAGTTCTATTTGTGACGCTGAACGCGGTGCAAGTCCTGCCTCTCCAATCTCCTCATTGGTTTATAGAAGCAGATACCCACCCTCCTCATTGGTAATACCCACGTGGGTGATTGAAAGATGAACTGAGTTCGGTTGGTTGTTGTGGTAACTATGAGATGCCAATCGCCATATAAAGTCCAAAGAAGAAAAAGCCTGGAAGGAGGGGAGATGACTAGAAACGATTCGGTTGATCGTTTTATGTGTGGATTAATTGTCGGAGTAGAGGACTTTGTCGGAGTAGAGGACTTAAAATAACAACTCAACTTTTATATCCCAGGACAAATTAGCTAGCAACTATAAATGTTTAATGCTTTTGACCTGTCCCCAAATTAATATAATTGGTTCAGATTTTGTTTTGATATTTTAACCTGCGTTTCGTGATCGCGTTTGGTGTGGGGGGACAAAATCAATTTGCGCACGATAGTGCACGCGCGCAGCCGGTTTGGGTATGGTGTTAGGCTGTAGCAGGTGTCAACCGGGGTTTGATTGAGGTATGATGGTCGCCCTGAGCACATGTAGTTATGTGCTCCGTTGTGCAATTAGCACTTTTAATGGCCTGTCAATTAACATACTTGCTTCCCACAAATCATCCAACACAAGCATGATCAGAGCAACGACGCCACCCATACCACCAACTCACTTATATTCTGCCGCCAATTGCTTTCCGTTAACCGTGCCAAAATCTGATAATCGGGAGGCCCTAAAATGTGACCCCAGAACAATCCAACATGCAACCTGTTCTTTACTGCCTAAACGAGAGCGAGGAAGAGGTAAAAGTCTCACCCAGTCAGGGAATGGTGAAAGAGAGAGAGGCATGGAGGAAAATAGATGTAGTGAGAGAGAGGGGGTGGTGTAGATTCCGTGATGCGCAATCGGGGCTCTAGCCTCTGACCACGGGTCGGACAGATGGACCAAGGTCCTCCGAGTCTTTCCTAAGCGTGTTTGCTTTGCTGATGTGTTTTGCTGGCTGTGGAGGACACGAAGGCAATGGAAGCACGAAAGTGGCAGGGGCCACGGTGGGAGAGACAGGTGGCCTCCCTCCCTCCGCCTGCATGCGTTCTGTGTTTGTGGCCGAACGGTTTCCCGCGGTGAGGTGAAAGGCTAAAGTGTAGCAACGCCTCCAACCCTTGTTGGATTTGCACGCTGCTCCCCCCTATTTCTTATCTAGTGTGTTTTATTTGATTTGACCAGTCACTGTCTGAAAAATACTATTCCCCTTAAACGTGCATGAAGTCATGATATATACAATGTGTATAACTTGACGACTGCCTTATTATACCTGAAGATGATAAAGACATAACTCGATAGGTAATAACCACACGTACATCCACAATCTTCAGTTGAAATAGTGACATGAACAGGAGGAGGATCATTTATCAGTGATATGAGATTTTTTGGGATGCTAGGCAGACAGTGCTGGCCTATATTACAGTAGGAAAGCCTCCCCCTATCTGGGCCCCATTTTCCACTAGATAGATCAGCAGGCCTTCATTACTGGCCTGCCACTCTGTGGGGACGTTACCTCGGTACCAACCCCCTTATCCCCTCCATCTTCTCTCCTCTGTTTCTGTCTCTCTATCTCTCTCTCTCTCCCTCCCTCCATCTCTATCTCTCTCTGCCTCCATCTCTATCTCTCCCTCCTTCTCTTTCGCCCTCCACCCTCTTCTTCCCTCCATCCTCTCCACTCCTTCGTCAAAACCATTTTAATGTGAAATTCTTGGGCTTTTTCAGAGATATTAGCCATGTATCAGTTGAAGAGTTACACGTTCATTACAGTCTTGACAGTGAGGACCAAGGTGTGGGGAGCGATGGCACATGTGCTGCACTTCAATCAGCCTGCCGCGTCCTTGGGAGAGATGGAGGAGAAGAGATATGGAGGGAGAAAGAGAAAAGGGGGTAGAGATGCAGGAGCAGTGAGAGGGAGGAATGGAGAGTGGAGAGAGAGAGAGAGAGAAAGAGGAGAGAGAAAGAGAGGAGGGAGAGGGAGAGTGATGAAGGGAGAGAGAAAGTGAGAGGGCGAGAAGGGGGAAGAATGAGAGTGAGGGGAGTGAGACAGGGAGAGAGAGACAGGGTGGAAGAGAGAGACGGAGAGAGGGAGGAAGGGGAGGGCACAGTTTTATACAGTGTGAGTGTACAGTTCTTCTACAGTAAAAAAAACTCATCAATAATATGTGATTGTATAAGCTGAACATTGTCAAATCTTTATATTGCACCTCATAAGCATTTATAGATTACGCCACATCTGCATGCAGATTGTCCATGTACATTTTAGTGGATCCCATTTGAATGGAATAATCCCTGTTAGAAATGTTAATACCACACATCCATTTAGTGATGTAGAGATCCTATATTGTATAAAAGTATAGAATATCGCATTTTGAATTTATTCCACCCATCCTGTTTTCACCTGCTTAAACAAAGGATAAATGCCATTTTTAAAAGAATGCTAGTAGAGAGTGCATTGCTGAATGTTATGCGTCCGTTTAGATAGAGATCAGGCCCATGATCCTAGATCAGCACTCCTATTCTGAGATGCTTGCTATATAATGCCCCTTGACTACTTTCCCCCAAAGAGAGCACTTCACTCCCACACCAGGATGTCACTACACTGACATACACTAAATGGCCAAAAGTATGTGTACACCCCTTCAAATTAGTAGATTCTGCTAGGAGCAACAACGGCTCAGCCGCGAAATGGTAGGCCACACAACCTCACAAAACGGGACTGCCAAGTGCTGAAGCCCGTAGCACATAAAAATTGCCTATCCTCGGTTGCACCACTCACTGCCGAGTTCCAAACTGTTCATCGAGAGCTTCATGAAATGGATTTCCATGGCCAAGCAGCTGCACACAAGCGCAATGTCAAGCGTTGGCTGCAGTGGTGTAAAATTTGCCTCCATTCGACTCTAGAGCAGTGGAAACACTTTCCCTAGAGTGATGAATCTGGGTTTGGCGGATGCCAGGAGAATGCTACCTGCCCGAATGCTACCTGCCCGAATGCATAGTGCCAACTTCAAAGTTTGGTGGAGGAGGAATAGTGGTCTAGGGCTGTTTTTCATGGCTCAGGCTCCTTAGTTCCAGTTAAGGGAAATCTTAATGCTACAGCATACCACAGGAGGTTTAGTTGCACCTTAATTGGGAAGGACCGGCTCGTGGTAATGGCTGGAGCGGAATACGTGGAATGGTATCAAATACATCAAACACATAGTTTCCACGTGTTTGATGCCGTTCCATTCGCTCTGTTCCAGCAATTATTATGAGCCATCCTCCCTTCAGCAGTCTCCTGTGACATTGTAGATGATTCTGTGCTTCAAACTTTGTGGCAACAGTTTGGGGAAGGCCTTATCCTGTTTCAGCATAACAATGCCCCCATGCACAAACAGAGGTCCATACAGAAATGGTTTGTCGAGAAAGGTGTTGAAGAACTTGACTGGCTTGCACAGAGCTCTGACCTCAACCCCACCGAACACCTTTGAGATTAATTGTAACACCAACTACGAGCCAGGCCTAATCGCCCAACATCAGTGACTGACCTCACTAATGCTCTTGTGGCTGAATGAAAGCAAGACCCCACAACAATGTTCCAGCATCTAGTGGAAAGCCTTCCCAGAAGAGTGGAGGCTATTGTAGCAGCAAATAGGGGACCCATTCCATATTAATGGCGATGGTTATGGAATGAGTTGTTCGACGAGCAGGTGTCCACATACTATCACAACGCTGTGGGGTGATGAATATAGTGCATGTTTTTCTCTTTGGGTTGTAATTTTTTGGACATTCCCCCAACCTTCTCCTCAGATGTCACATGTGCTTAAGCAAGACCCCTTGACTTTTTCCACATATTGTTATGTTAGTCTTATTCTAAAATGGATTCAATATTTTTTTCCCCTCATCAATCTACACACAATACCCCATAATGACAAAGAAAAAAAATGTTTTTAGAATTGCAAAAGTTTTTAATAAAAAAATAATTCAGACCCTTTACTGAGTACTTTGTTGAAGCATCTTTGGCAGCGATTACAGCCTCGTTTCCTCCAGATTTGACGCTTGGCATCCAGGCCAAGAGTTCAATCTTGATTTCATCAGACCAGAGAATCTTGTTTCTCATGGTCTCAGAGTCCTTTAAGTTTTGGCAAACTCCAAGAGGGCTGTCATGTGCCTTTTACTGAGGAGTGGCTTCCGTCTGGGCATTCTACCATAAAGGCTTGATTGGTGGAATGCTGCAGAGATGGTTGTCCTTCTGGAGGCTTCTACCATCTCCACAGAGGAACTCTGGAGCTCTGTCAGAGTGACCATTGGGTTCTTGGTCACCTCCTAGACCAAGACCCTTCCCCCCCGATTGCTCAGTATGGTCGAGCGACCAGCTCTAGGAAGTGTCTTGGTGTTTCCAAACTTCTTCCATTTAAGAATGATGGAGGCCACTGTGTTCTTTGGGACATTCAATGCTGCAGACATTTTTTGGTACCCTTCCCCAGATCTGTGCCTCAACACAATCCTGTCTCAGAGCTCTACGGACAATTCCTTCAACCTCATGACTTGGTTTTTGCTTATATATGGGCTTCCGAGTGGCGCAGTTGTCTAAGGCACTGCATTTCAGTGCAAGAGGCGTCACTATTGTACCTGGTTTGAATCTAGGCTGTGTCACATCCGGCCGTGATTGCGAGTCCCATAGGGCGGTGCACAATTGGCCCAGCGTCGTCCGGGTTTGGCTGGAGTAGGCAGTCATTTGTCCTTAACTGACTTGCCTAGTTAAATAAAGGTTAAATAAAATAAAATAAAAGGTGTGTGCCTTTCTATATCATGTCCATTCAATTTGAATTTACCACAGGTGGACCAATCAAGTTGTAGAAACATCTCAAGGATGATTAATGGAAACAGGATGCACCTGAGCTCAATTTCTAGTCTCATAGCAAAGGGTCTGAATACTTAAACCTGTTTTCATTTCGTCATTTTGGGGTAATGTGTGTAGATTGATGAGAGAAAAAACATATTTCATCCATTTTTTAATTAGGCTGTAACGTAACGAAATGTGAAAAAACTCAAGGGGTCTGAATACTTTCCCGAATGCACTGTACAATACCCCATCATTTTAAAGTGGAATTATGTTTTTCAAAATGTTTACAAATTCATAAAAACTGAAAGCTGCAATGTCTTGAGTCAATAAGTATTCAACCTCTTTGTTGTGGCAACCCTATAGTTAAAGTTAAGGAGTAAAAATGTGCTTTACAAGTCACAAGTTACATTTCATGTGTGCAGTAATAGTGTTTAACATGATTTTTTTACAACTACCTCATCTCTTTACCCCACACATACAATTATATGTATCGTCTCTCAGTCGAACAGTGAATTTCAAACACAGATTGAACCACAGAGAGCAGGGAGGTTTCCAATGCTTCGCAAAGAAGGGCACCTATTGGTAGATGGGTAAACATTTTCTAAAGCAGCCATTTAATATCCCTTTGAGCATGGTGAAATGATTAGTTACACTTTGGATGGTGTACCGATACACCCAGTCACTACAAAGATACAGGCGTCCTTCCTTACTCAGTTGTCGGAGAGGAAGAAAAACGCACAGGTATATCACCGTGAGGCCAATGGTGACTTTACAACAGTTACAGAGTTGAATGGCTGTGATAGGAGATTACTGAGGGTGGATCAACAACATTGTAGTTACTCCATAATGCTAACCTAATTGACAGAGTGAAAAGAAGGAAGTCTGTACAGAATAAAATATTCTAAAACATGCATCCTGTTTGCAACAAGGCACTGTAGTAATACTACAAATGTGGCAAAGCAATTAACATTTGACCTGAATACAAAGTGTTATGCTTGGGGCAAATCCAATACAATGCATTACTGAGTAACACACTCCATATTTTCGATCACAGTGGTGGCTGCATCATGTTATGGTTATGCTTGTAATCGTTAAGGACTGGGGAGTTTTTCAGAATAAAAAAGAAATGGAATGGAGCTAAGCACAGGCAAAATCCTAGAAGAAAACCTGGTTCAGTCTGCTTTCCACCAGACACTGAGAGAGGAATTCACCTTTCAGCAAGACAATAACCTAAAACACAGGGCCAAATGTACACTGGAGTTGCTTACCAAAAAGACAGTGTTCCTGATTGGCCGAGGTAGTTTTGACTTAAATCTACTTGAAAATCTATGGCAAGACCTGAAAATGGTTGTCTAGCAATGACAGAGCTTGAAGAATTTTGAAAAGAATAATGGGCAAATGTTGCACAATTCTAGGTGTGGAAAGCTCTGAGAGACTTACCCAGAAAGACTCACAGTAGTAATCACTGCCAAAGGTGCTTCTACAAAGTATTCACACAGGGGTTTGAATACTTACAGTATGAAATTAGATATTTTTCAATACATTTGCAACAATTTCTAAAAACATGTTTTCATTTTTTAATTAAGTGGTATTGTGTATAGGTAGGTGACGAAAAAATGTTTTTAATCCATTTTAAATTCAGGCTGTAACAACAACATGTGGAATAAGTCAAGGGGTATGAAAACTTTCATATGAAATTGTCACCGGATGCATTTGCTCCATTGATTCCGTTGTTGTTGGCGGTTCGCTCTGATTCTTTGCACATCTGACTGTGTGCCTTTAAAATGAAATACATTATCCTATGGCTCACCCCTGGCATAGCAATGATCCATTTGGTAACAACTCACTTTAAAGGGGAACTAGCTATAACTATCTATAACATTAACATTATGTTGTACTAAACTTCCCCATTAAGACACCCTTCTTAACTCACATGAAGGAGCCACGGCACGAGGGCTCACGACAACCCACCTTCCCATATTACAGATGACATAACTCTGTCACTTTATGGACACCTGTGCCATGAGGGGTCATGACCACCAACCGTCCTCTTATGAAGATGATATAACCCTTATGACAGATGACATAACCCTGCCACCAAGCTAAATTGATAAAACCCTGAGATTTCATGCCCCATTGAATTGATGTGGAATTTATAATAGGCATGACAGGTGTGTGCTTGGTTGTCCCATTATGACAGAGATTGTGTCACAGCCATCTCAGTGTTTTATGTGTGTAATGAATATGTATGCGTGGGCTTAAGTATACACATAAACTCAGCAAAAAAAGAAACGTCCTCTCACTGTAAACTGCGTTTATTTTCAGCAAACTTAACATCTGTAAATATGTATATGAACATAACAAGATTCAACAACTGAGACATAAACTGAACAGACATGTGACTAACAGAAATTGAATAATGTGTCACTGAACAACGGTGGGGGGGGGCGTCAAAATCAAAAGTAACAGTCAGTATCTGGTGTGGCCACCAGCTACATTAAGTACTGCAGTGCATCTCCTCCTCATGGACTGCACCAGATTTGCCAGTTCTTGCTGTGAGATGTTACCCCACTCTTCCACCAAGGCACCTGCAAGTTCCCGGACATTTCTGGAGGGAATGGCCCTAGCCCTCACTCTCTGATCCAACAGGTCCTAGACATTCTCAATGGTATTGAGATCCGGGAACTTCGCTGGCATATCATTGACATTCCTGTCTTGCAGGAAATGTATTTATTTATTTATTTTATTTTACCGTTATTTTACCAGGTAAGTTGACTGAGAACACGTTCTCATTTGCAGCAACGACCTGGGGAATAGTTACAGGGGAGAGGAGGGGGATGAATGAGCCAATTGTAAACTGGGGATTATTAGGTGACCGTGATGGTTGAGGGCCAGATTGGGAATTTAGCCAGGACACCGGGGTTAACACCCCTACTCTTACGATAAGTGCCATGGGATCTTTAATGACCTCAGAGAGTCAGGACACCCGTTTAACGTCCCATCCGAAAGACGGCACCCTACACAGAGCAGTGTCCCCAATCACTGCCCTGGGGCATTGGGATCTTTGTTTAGACCAGAGGAAAGAGTGCCTCCTACTGGCCCTCCAACACCACTTCCAGCAGCATCTGGTCTCCCATCCAGGGACTGACCAGGACCAACCCTGCTTAGCTTCAGAAGCAAGCCAGCAGTGGTATGAAATCACGCACAGAACGAGCAGTATGGCTGGTGGCATTGTCATGCTGGAGGGTCATGACAGGATGAGCCTGCAGGAAGGGTACCACATGAGGGAGGAGGATGTCTTCCCTGTAACGCACAGCGTTGAGATCGCCTGCAATGACAACAAGCTCAGTCCGATGATGCTGTGACACACCACCCCAGACCATGATGGACCCTCCGCCTCCAAATCGATCCCACTTCAGAGTACAGGCCTCGGTGTAACGCTCATTCCTTCGGCGATTAACCCGAATCAGACCATCACCCCTGGTGAGACAAAACCGCGACTCGTCAGTGAAGAGCACTTTTTACCAGTCCTGTCTGGTCCAGCGACGTTGGGTTTTTGCCCATAGACGACGTTGTTGCCGGTGATGTCTGGTGAAGATCTGCCTTACAACAGGCCCACAAGCCCTCAGTCCAGCCTCTCTCAGCCTATTGCGGATAGTCTGAGCACTGATGGAGGGAGTGTGCGTTCCTGGTGTAACTCGGGCAGTTGATGTTGCCATCCTGTACCTGTCCCGCAGGTGTGATGTTCAGATGTACCGATCCTGTGCAGGTGTTGTTACATGTGGTCTGCCACTGTGAGGACAATCAGCTGTCCGTTCTGTCTCCCTGTAGCGCTGTCTTAGGCATCTCACAGTACGGACATTGCAATGTATTGCCCTGGCAACATCTGCAGTCCTCATGCATCCTTGCAGCATGCCTAAGGCACGTTCATGCAGATGAGCAGGGACCCTGGGCATCTTTCTTTTGGTGTTTTTCAGAGTCAGTAGAAAGGCTTCTTTAGTGTCCTAAGTTTTCATAACTGTGACCTTAAATGCCTACCGTCTGTAAGCTGTTAGTGTCGTAACGACCGTTCGACTTTGCATGTTCCTTAATTGTTTATGGTTCATTGAACAAGCATGGGAAACAGAGTTTAAACCCTTTACAATGAAGATCCGTTATTTTGGATTTTTACTAATTATCTTTGAAAGAGAGGGTCCTGAAAAAGGGACGTTTCTTTTTTTGCTGAGTTTATTTGTGTCCCGCTGTGTGTGTGTTCATACTCTTTCCCGCGCGCAATTCTTGAGAGCTTCTTTGCCTGCCTGCAAGGCATGCCTCCTGGCGTGCTGTGTATGTCTAGCGGGTACAGTGTGGGCGACTCGGAGGATCAGTGGCAGCCCCCGGTGACCTGACAAACAGCAGCTGTG
Source organism: Salvelinus alpinus (assembly GCF_045679555.1). Classification (NCBI taxonomy): domain Eukaryota; kingdom Metazoa; phylum Chordata; class Actinopteri; order Salmoniformes; family Salmonidae; genus Salvelinus; species Salvelinus alpinus. The sequence continues at coordinate 72,851,377 of NC_092086.1, forward strand.
ACAGGGTCAGTGACAAGGCTGTCACTATTCCTGACTGATGACAGACATGCAGGCCCTTCCTGTCAGCCATCATTTGGGAGGGGGGGGCAGTCACGGAGAGTGGGAGCATACAGAGAGGGAGAGGTAATAGGCACGTGCACTGATTTTCATTGTCGTTGCATTGTGAAGCAGTGAGTAAATTACTCACTGGCATTTGACACACACACAAGTATTTGAGCTGTTTGAGCATTGCGAGGATGTTTTCTTAGTTGGCCTCATCTCGTTCTAGCTCTTGCTTTGAAACGCAGAAATGAATGTGTTGTGACATCGCTCTGAGTCTTTTTGGCTGTTCAGGTGACTCAGCATCTACATTGTGTTTGTGACACAAGGCTACGTGTCTGTGGGTAACCTGTTCAAGAGCTCTGATTGCAGTGACGCTCAGTGATCAGAGGAATTTTGTTTTACAGATTGAAGGTTTTCCTTCACAGCGAGGATATTCCTCCAGACTGATACAGAACTTTCTTTTGCCCACAACAAAGCTTTTGTTGTTCTCTTTTGTGCTTGGGTACTTGGGTTTTGGCCAAGAAGAAAGTGGACTTTTATACAAAATTCTTTCACTTCTTTTTTTTTTTAAAGGTAGCGTCAGTTTGTTGTAATTGCAGGTTTGGGATGAAAGCATTTGTGGTTGGAGGTACTTGAGTTGTCTGTTATGTATTTGTGTGTGTCCATATCATATCTTTAGAATTAGTAGGCTTCATTTCTTACATTTGTTGAAATAAGTTAAGCTTTGAAGATAAAAAAAAGAGTAATAAAGGAATTGGGAGACCAAGGTAATGACATTGTAATTTCAGCAAAGCAATTGACCTGTTTTATCAGATGTATCACTATCAAACAAACCATTTAATGTGTAGAAGCAATATAATAGTGGTAGTGTAGTAGCAACTTAATAATAGTAGCGCAGCAGCAATTATAGCGTGTATAATAGCGATACGTCTCAAGCCCACTTAACACACATTTTACCCCATCTCTAATGGATGAAGGTCATCATTTTAGCATGTGTTCTGCTCTGAGAGCATTTCCCCTTTCCTCTCCTCCTTTCTTCTTCTCCTTCTCTTTCTCTCCTCCTCCTTTCCGTGTGTTTTGTATGGCGGGCACATCCCTGGGAGACCCAACTCTCGCAGTAGCTTTTATTAGCAGTGGAGTAATCAAAAATGCATCTCTCCTAGGCGCCATGCAGCCCCGGCGCTTGAACAACACTACAGCCCTCGCTACGCACATCTTTTGGGGCCTTGCTCTCCTCCCCCACAAGTGTTCCTCCAAAAAGAGAGTACAAGCTGCGAGCGGCAATACCAAACGCAGGCTAAAAGAGGACTGTGAGGACCCAATCTCACTTTCAAGAACTCCCTTTCATTTGGATCCAGGAGGGGTCAATTTGGTTCAACATGCTGCCGTGTGCTGGCACTAAAACAATGGGCCTCGTTATGGAAGAGTGGCGGTCTTGATGTATAGAGATGCACAACTTTAGACGTGTTTTTGAGCCTGTAAGTAATGAATAATGATATGGATTTATACAGGCTGGTGCTTTTTTGTAAACTCAAAGTGCTTTGCATTGTACGGAGGTATCTCAACCAATGCTATCATTTGGAGAGGGAAGTGGGCCTACTACAAGCATCGGTTTGAATTATAGCCCATTCAACCTAATCCAGTTTATAATCTAGCATTATACAGTGCCTTCAGAAAGTGTTCATACCCCTTGACTTATTCCACATTTTGTTTGTTACAGCCTGATTCAATTTCTTTCTTTTTTTTTACAGAAATATCTCATTTAAATAAGTGTTCACACCCCAGAGTCAATACATGTTAGAATCACCTTTGGCAGCGATTACAGCTGTGAGTCTTTCTGGGTAAGTCAAAGAGCTTTCCACACCTGGACGCCTGTATCTTTGTAGTGACTGGGTGTATTAATACAACATCGAAAGTGTAATTAGTAACTTCACCATGATCAAAGGGATATTCTGCTTTTTTACGCACCTACCGATAAGGTGCTCTTCTTTGTGAGGCATTGGAAAACCTCCCTGGTCATTGGGGTTGAATCTGTTTAAGAGTCACTGCTCGAATGAGGGACCTTACAGATAATTGTATGTGTGGGGTACAAAGATGAGGTAGTCATTAAAAAAAGCATGTTAAAACACTATTATTGCTCTCTATGTGCAATTGCGAGTCCATGCAATTTATTATGTGACTTGTTAAGCACATTCTTACTCCTGAACTTATTTAGGCTTGCCATAACAAAGGGGTTGAATACATTCACTAGTGACATTTCAGCTTTACATTTTTTATTAATTTAAAGAGACAGCGCACACTTTTATAAAAGAAGAGATTGTTTCTATTTATTTGTCACGTGCGCCGAATACAACAGGTGTAGAACTTACTGTGAAATGCTTACTTACAAGCCCTTAACCAACAATGCAGTTTAAGAAATAAAGTTAAGAAAATATTTACTAAATTTACTAAAGTAAAAAATAAAATAAGTAACACAATAAAATAACAATAACGAGGCTGTATACAGGGGGTACCGAGTCAATGTGTGGGGGTACAGGTTAGTCGAGGTAATTTGTACATTTAAGTAGGGGTAAAGTGACTATGCATAGATAATAAACAACAAGTAGCAGCGGGGAGGGGGAGGTCAGTCATTGTAAATAGTCCGGGTGGCCATTTGATTAATTGTTCAGCAGTCTTATTGCTTGGGGCTAGAAGCTGTTAAGGAGCCTTTTGGACCTAGAATTGGCGCTCCGGCACCGCTTACCGTGCTGTAGCAGAGAGAACAGTATGACTTAGGTGGCTGGAGTCTTTGACAATTTTATGCAAATGATGTCGATCAGTATAATAAACTAAGTCCCATGAAATCAACCACAACAAGCTCATAAACTCAATGCATGCACACACCCGTATTGAATATGTATTCACCTCTGTTGTGAATAGGCCTATGCTACATCTTGATTTACCCAGTTTATCAATAGAGATTTACCATTCAAATAAATGATTACCATTATGTTCTTGCATAGTTAGATTGGTAAAACATTTTATAAAATCGATTGTATGATTGTATAATTGATTCAGCAATGCACACTTAAAAACATCTACGCTTTAAAATCGAATGATATTGAACTCAAAAGATCTGTCTGGCATCGAGTATCGTGATAGACTACATGACCAAAAGTATATGGACAGGCTCGTCGAACATCTCATTCCAGAATCATGGCTATTAATATGGAATTGGTACCCCCTTTGCTGCTATAACAGCCTCCACTCTTCTTTGAAGGCTTTCCACTGGATGTTGGAACATTGCTGCGGGGACTTGCTTCCATTCAGCCGCAAGAGCATTAGTGAGGTCGGCCGATTAGGCCTGGCTCGCAGTCAGTGTTACAATTCATCCCAAAGGTGTTCGATGGAGTTAAGGTCAGGGCTCTGTGCAGGCCAGTCAAGTGCTTACACACCGATCTCAACAAACCATTTCTGTATAGACCTCGCTTTGTGCACGGGGGCATTGTCATGCTGAAACAGGAAAGGGCCTTCCCCAAACTGTTGCTACAAAGTTGGAAGCACAGAATCGTCTAGAATGTCATTGTTTGCTGTAGCGTTATGTTTTCTCTTCGCTGGTACTAAGGGGCCCCAGACCATTATTCCTCATCCACCAAACTTTACACTTGGCACTATACATTCAAGCAGGTAGTTGTAGTGTTCTCCTGGCATGCGCTAAACCCAGATTCTGTGAGCTTGTGTGACCTACCACTTCGCGACTGAGCTGTTGTTGCTCATAGATGTTTCCTCTTCACAATAACGGCACTTACAGTTAACCAGGGCAATTCTAGCAGGGCAGAAATTTGACAAACTGACTTGTTGGAAAGGTGGCTTCCTATGACGGTGCCACGTTGAAAGTTACTGAGCTCTTCAGTAAGGCCATTCTACTGCCAATGTTTGTCTATGGATATTGCATGGCTGTGTACTCAATTTTATACACCTGTCAGCAACGGGTGTGGCTGAAATAGCCGAATACACTCATTTTAAGGAGTTTTCACATAGTTTTGGATATATAGTGTTCTAAACCTGGTATCGAAGTCAGAATTCTGGTATCATGACAACACTAGCAAAGACTTGGTCAAAGGGAAGGACTGGAGTTTGTCTGTGGATTGAAAGGCAACACTGTTGCTAATAAATTAGCTGGGAACACTGTCTGTTAATGCTTTAATGCTTTACAGAGCAGCACCATGGGAGAGAGTGAGAGAGACAGGGATGGAGACCGAGTTAGAGAGAGAGAGAGCAAGGATGTGGGCAGCTGTCAGTAATTTTAATGATGAGAGAAAGTTATGCGAAAGATCAAACCAGCAGCAGGGCTTTGCTGTTTTCACCAGTGCCCTATGATAGTAAGACCCAGTGGTGTGCTTCGTAGAAACGGTGAGACAAAGGGAGTGCGTCTGTAGAGAGTAAGAGTGTTTGTGGCATCTTAATAGTCACACTCTGGTTCATCACTTATCGGCTCCCACTACCCCATGTCTGGTAAGCTCCTTAGGGAACATCTGAGCTCCATGTACTGAAGTGAATGACACTTTATAGACAGTTGACACATCCAGCCTGAGCATTCACCACAATGTAAATAGAATCTCTCACCAGTATGACTTGTCGTCATAATAATATTCTTGGCTGCCGTGCAGTAACAGCAAGCCATTATCTAGGCAATTTTGGCAATACTATTGTTGAATAGTGTTCATAATACACTTGTGTTCATAATGTGATTATCGGCCAGGCTATGCTATGTTTTGCAGCTTAATTGCTAGAAAGAGATTTTCTGAAGACTTGCTGGATGGGGTTAGCAATTGGAGAGATATTTAAGCTTTTGTGATGTAAAGCCAGTTACAACAATATGTTTGATAATACAATGCCATGATGAATAATGAATTCCTTGCCTCTCAGGTACACCTTCTCCTGAGTGGATTGTTTCCCAAAGATATGGGGAGAAAAAAGGCTGCGCATACATTACAAGTGTTCTTCAAACACTTTGCTGAGGAGGCAGGCCAAGCCGATTCCTCCCCTCTCTCACAACACACTAGTATATCTAGTACACAGACAACGAACGCACACACACACATGCTCTACCCCCTCCAAAAAAATCACCTCTGAGCCCGTTTTATGCTGTTACCATGAATAATTGACACCCCCCTTCCTGGTTCTGCCCAAGTTGCATCCTGGGACCTCATCAGAGGAACATTCCCGTAATTACAACAAGCAGCAATCCTTTTGTTCCCCGGGTGTTTGCGGGCGCATTTTAAGCGAGGACCATTACACAGCGTTGCACAGTTGTCATTTCATTGTGGGGACAATGTGGCGCAGTTTACATCATGAATACAGTCATATGTCATGCCAGAGGTATGGAATTATTCAGAGTTGACCGCTTAACTGCAATCCTTTTCAGCGGAGATTGGATATTTTTTGGTCGAACATGGCAACAATATAGTGGGGATGGTTTTAGCTGCCGACTAATTCGAAATCTTGACTTGACTGTGTCATTTCAGCACTTACGGTGGATGAGTGAGGGGCTGTGCTTGATTTACTGATGTAATAAGAGCTAGTGTTTGAAATCCTCATCTTGTTGAGGTAATAGTTTAATTTAAAGCCTACAATGTTTTTCTATCCCTCATTCATGAGGTGTTATGGAATTTCTTATTTTGACATTTTCTTGCTTACCGTCAATGATTTGATGCCCCTGTAAGTACCCAAGGACACTTCAGACAAACCTGTACTGACAGCTGCGATGCAACAATTATCATATCAAGTTCTCGCTAATAGCATGCTTGTTTACATGGTAATTGCTCAATTAGACGTCTGAAAACAGGATTGGAAAACGTGAGGACGACTGACAGATCACTAGCTAATTAGCAGCAACTAAAATGACATGTATAGTTATTTTTTCCCAACTTGGTAAGCCCTCCAAATACAAATACTGTATGTAGCGAGAATGTTTAGGTTCGTGGTGAGTCGTGTCCTGCCCAGTAGTCACTCCAGGGAGAATTGAGGCAGGTTGACAACTGACGTGATTCCCAAAGTTTAGCCTCCCCCTTTATTCTAAGAGCTTTCGAAGAAGGCCAAGGAACGGTAAAGCCGTCAGAGCTCGCTCCGCTAATCTCTCTTACACATCTTTTATCACCATGACAGAGCGGGAGATGTGATAGACCGCTCCACAACAGGCCAGGAAAGCCATCTGTCAAAACCGCAAGCAGTGTTTTTCCAAATGTCTGGCTTCTATAGTGCAAGGAGGACACTACTTAACAGGACTAAAGCACTCGCTGCACAATGAAAGACCCTCCCTGTGGCTAGCAAGGAGCTTTTAAGTGAATGGTTTCTTCCAAACCGGAATATAATGTAGCTATGTCCTGCTCTGGGATATTTGTGGCTTTTGACAAAAGCAGTCAGGGTTGGGTGATTGGGTTGGCTTTGTGCATTGGTGTAGGATGTCCATCTTTAAGAGGAGAAATTTGTGGAATGAACTCAATTTCGCCTCACTGTACAAACATGCATTTCAATAGTTTGCGATTTTTTTTCTAGAGCTGCTATGTGCTCCACTTCTGTTTTTAGTTATTCAGAAGATGAACAAAAAATGATTAGAGTGCTCCAAAACATCTGATGGTGATCGTGATCCTCCCCAGCTGCGGCGGTTCTCCAAAGAGAATGAGCATTGTTTGTGTTTGGATATGAAATCTCAAGCCATCTTTCCTCAACAGTAGCCATTAGCATCGTTATGGTCTCCTGTGTAGGCGCTCAGGAAGGCTTATCCACATGTAATGGACCGAAAACAAGTGCGCAACCCTCTTCCCTACTGTGGCCCATTAGAGAACAAAGCTCAATCCAGCATATGACATCCGCTTTGTAAGGCATCCATGTTAGTCAGATCCTTAGCATCGTCTATTCCCTGGTCTCAGCCATTTGATTTTTTTTAAACAGTGCTTCCTCTGCAATTTCCGCTCTCCTATCCATTTTTCAAACCTGCGGTTTTAATATCTCCCATGATGGCGTATTGTAAGTGAATGCTAACCTAGACGCATCTTAAAGTGGAGGGCTCATCGCGCTCCATTAGCCCTCAGTGCAAACTGTTCACCCAAACCTTTGTAAAGTAGCAAGAAAATGGCTCGGGAGAGAGGTCTCCCTGGCTTTTGTATACCTCCACATCGCAATGGGCTCTACAAAAAAGTTATATTCACTTTGAGTGCTCTTAAAAGTTAAAACCCTGGACTATTGTTCTTTGGTCTCAATCAATAAAACATATGCTCCTCTTGTAGGCATTTCATGAATATTTAATCTCCCTGCTTGTTTCCTTTTATCTGCCAGTCTATAAAGAAAGATCAAGAAATCTTCCCCCAACCATTGACTTTGAATGGTTTGCTTTTATCAAGTGAGGAAAAGTAAAGCTAGGTTAATATATTGTCCCAACCCCCAAATCTTATACAGTTTACAGCACTCTTTTTTTTTTGTTGAATCACGAGACATTCCCATATCATCAAATGAATTCCCTCTACCATATATCAGAGCCTTTGTACAAAGGTTTCCTTGTAAATGTATACATCAAGAAATGTTTAAACCAGATGGAAACAATTGATAAGAAATCTTCTGTTATTTAACATTACCACTTAGCAGCCTTCGCCTGGAAGGGCACAATTTCAGTCCCTTCCAGTCCATTTCATTTCACCCCATACAGTCTAATGCAGCACAACAGAGAATTTGGTAATTGTGTAAACCACAATATGCCGTTTACCTAAAACAGTAGTAAGACGTAGCAAGATGAATGACCTCATTTGTAGAAAGACAATATGCCCCAGAGGAAAACAAGGTTTACTATGCTGCTGGGGAGTGAACACAACAATCTAATGTGAATCAGATCTACATTTCAAGAGGTAGTAAGTAGTTGGTGTAAGTTGCGGTTCCACACTAAAACACTGTTGAAGGTTCTCATACATTTCTATTTGTCTCACCCTCAAATCTTGGACTAATGGGAAATCCATATATTAGAGCTTGTTGTAGGGTCTTGGAATGATCACAAGGAATATGGGTACATAGGCTTCCTTTCCTATAGTGAGTAAGCTGTAGATTCCCCTTGACTTTCACCTTCCACCATCTCTCACCGAATGATGACGTGGTAATCCATTTACAAAAAGCATGTTTCAGAGGATTACAATAGTCTTGGGTCTAAAACTCTAAATGGTGGAGATCCCATTAGGGCATAGGTCAACCACTATCTGTGCGAGTTCAACAGGGGTCAGTAGTTACCCTTGTTAGAGGTAGTTATAATCCATGATAGTCCACTGGTCTCACTGCTTTTAGCGGATATTTTTTTTTTTTTAACCATATGTCAAAAATGGAAGTGTCTTGAAGGTACAGTTTCTGTATTTGTCACAAAGCGTACATTCGCTGGTTCAATGTAGAGTAGAAGAGCGTACATGTACTGGTTCATTGTACCGAACCACATGACCTTTGTTTTGGAGGTGTTCAGAACAAGGTTAAGGGCAGATAAGGCTTGTTGGACACTAAGACAGCTTTGTTGTAGAGCATTTAACACAACATTTGGGGATGGGCCAGCTGAGTATAAGACTGTATCATCTAAATAGAAATAGTCGAGAGAGCTTCCTACTGCCTGAGCTATGTTGTTAATGTAAATTGAGAAGTGCGTGGGGCCTAGGATCGAGCCTTGGGTACTCCATTGGTGACAGGCGGTGGCTGAGACAGCAGATGTTCTGACTTTACACACTGCACTCTTTGAGAAAAGTAGTTAGCAAACGAGGCCAAAGACCCTTCAGAGACCCCCTTTACTCCTTAGCCGACCCAGAAGAATGGAATGGTCTTCTGTGTCAAAAGCTTTGGCAAAGCCAAAAATAGCAGCACAACATTGCTTAAAATCAAGGGCAATGGTGACATCATTGAGGACCTTTAAGGTTGCAGTGACACATCCATAACCTGAGCGGAAACCAGATTGCATACCAGAGAGAATACTATAGACATCAAGAAAGCCAGTCAGTTGATTATTGACAAGGTTTTCTAGCACATTTGATAAACAGGGCAAGATATGAATTGGCCTATGACAGTTGAACAGCTCGATATTTCCCTTTAAATAATGGACGCACCGTGGCTGCCTTCCAAGCACTGGGAACCTCCCCAGAGAGGAGAGACAGGTTAAAAAGGTGAGCGATAGACGATGATAGGGTCTGCAACCTTATAGAAAACAGGATCTAAACCACCTGAGGGGTCAAGTAATGATCAACACATCTGGATTGGAGCTGTGAACCCACACTTTCAATTGATCCATTTTTGGTACTAAGCTTCTAATGTTAATTTGCAGAAAACCCAGGCTTTTACGAGAGCAAAAATCTGAATTTGGGCTAGAAACAGTAGACGGGCCAGGGTGTACATGCACATTTCCAGATATCATCATCAGTAATACAATCAGGGCATGGCAGAGGACTGGGAGAGCTCTGCAATGTTGATTTTTTTTTAAATTAAATTTGAATGTGCATCAGATGGCAACAAGATCATATTGTACAGCAATTTCATCAGGTCACAGGAATACAAAGCTGGTGGGAGGTGCTTAGAATAGGAGGCCAAGAATCTGTGTAACCAATAGAGAATCAGTCGCAAGTGTGGAAACGAACACTGTCGGGTAAACGAGCAAGTTCATAGTCAATAAAGCCCGCAGGAGTCATGGAGCAAATAGCTTAATGCACAAGAGATCAAATAAAAAGCTTAGGGCTAATAAAAAGGCTTGGAGCTAATGTTCAGAGTCACTCACCCCAACAAAATAATGTTAGAGAGTAGCTCTAAATGAGTCTAGTAGGCTATATAAAATTCTGAGATAAAATAAGTAAGTAGTAGGCCTATGCTAGCTAATTAAAGTGTTTCGGAGTAAAGCTCACATAATAAGCTCCACAAGTTAATTAGCCTACATAAAATTCAGATTGGTACAAAGTCTGTGGTGTGTGTGCATGTGTGCTGGAGAGTGGGGGGAGTGTGGCGGGGGTACCTGTAACAGACAGGTGGAGACACGCCAGGTGGGATCCAAGCAGCTGGCACTGGGAGTAGGTGTCACATCCGCTTGATAGAAGGGGAGGTTGAGTAGCAGAGGAGGTGTTCAAACTTACCAGACATATGCGTGGTGGAGAAGATAAAAATATCCGAAGCTAAAAGCTTAACAAAAAACGTTGGGGGCGAAGAGAAAAACAATATGCCAGTATAAACCCTAAAGTAGAGTAAACTTCATTCAATACACAACAGACCTCAATACAATACATTTACCGCTCTGTCACTTGTATTGCTCACACCAAATAACCCCACTGGCACACAAACCTTGTCTGAACCGTTGTTCCCCCTGCTGCTATTGGACCAGGTCTCTCTTGGAAAAGATATGTTATCTCAATGAGAAAAACCTGTATAAATAAAGGTAACATTTTAAAAAGTATTAAAAAAACTCAGGGCCCGATCCCTAACCATCATAGGATATCGAGGCTAATTAACTAAACTCCTATTGAGGGGACCTCAATTACTGGCTTAACCTCTACTAACCCTACGCTCTGTGACAAACAGTCTAAACTGTTAAAGCCACCTCATAAATGCCCTGCTTACAAGTGGCTATAACCTATTTATCAAGGATAGAGCAGCAGATCCTTCAGGTGGTATTAAATCATCATTCAGGTCTCGCCAGATGCACAGTGTATTCAGTGAAGTTCAAAAGGTTTGGCAAATCATCCGATCAGATCTCCAATTAGGCATCAGAGAAGAGTCCAAGGAAGCCTCCTTGGAGTCCGCATTGTCTTTGGTTCACTACACAGAGGATCCTCTGTAGACTGTAGGATCTATGATCTGCTAGATGCCTGATAACCCCGATGCCTGAAAAGCCAACTGGCAAGACAGCTGGGCATTCAAATCCTTGCCATTTCTCTGATTGGTTTTGGACAACCTCTTGCCTCCATGGTACATGTCTTGCAACTTGTTGACTCTTAGCACACTCTTAAAAAATTCACAATTTTAGTGCTGTTGTCACAGCCATTGCTGGAAGGTGCGTACATTTTCCTTTTTTATTTAAAATGTCGCCAACAAAACAACAAACGAAAGAAAGACACAACCGTGAAGCTTACATGGCATTAGTGCCACAAACAAAGTTAACTACCCACACTGAAAGGTGGGAAAAAGGGCTACCTAAGTATGGTTCCCAATCAGAGACAACGATAGACAGCTGTCCCTGATTGAGAACCGTACCCGGCCAAAACATAGAAATAAAGAAACATAGAAAACAAAACATAGAATGCCCACCCCAAATCACACCCTGACCAAACCAAATAGAGACATAAAAAGGCTCTCTAAAGTCAGGGCGTGACAGCTGTCCCCGACCCCAAAAAATATATGATATTTTTAAACGTATATTTTTCCATATATTGACACATCCCATGTGTTTTAATCAAATCAACTATATTCACTAATCTTGTCTGATGCTTCAAGCACACGGTTTGATTAAATAATTAAGACACTGAAATGACTAGAGGGAATCCGACCAGCAATTGATTTGATTGTGCCGGGCCGGGCTCAGACTTGCTGCACTGTGTTAAAAAAACAACAGTGAGTGACTGTGACTAGCACCTGTTGTCTCTCTCCTCCTTGCTGTAGTGACCACCACAGAACATCAAAGTGTTTATCGCGCTGTCCGTGTTGCTGAAGATGCAACATAATTACAGCCATTTCTGACTGAAAAGTTATGTTACCGAAATTCCTAATTTGTTTAGGAAAAATATTCCCTATTTCCTCAACCCTTGCTCTCTTTACATGACACATGTATGCATCACGTGCACGTGAGCAAAGACCTATTCACACGGGACTAGTATTACTAGAGAACATTGGTTATGTAATTATTACTCCGGAGTGTCCGTTATTCCAGAGGATGATTCGGACGGGATTTGTTTTTTCCAAACAGCCTCCTGTAATTCTTTATTGTTTTCCAGTAAATTGACAGTTATGACAGAAGCCTGGAGGTTGTTATTCTAGGCGTGAAGATACAGTATTTCAACATGTCCAGGTGATAGGGCCACACTGATAACTCGAGCTTGGATCCCAAGTTTCTAAACCATACCAAACCATGAGGAAGTGTGATCATAATCATTAGGATATATTACCGATCCACAGTACGTTCTAAATGGCCCCCAGACTTCAGATGTGAGCAATTGCACTTGAGGTGCATTTTAAGGATATGGATGAGAAAGTTAACTTATAATTACATGCTGCTACTTTGCGATCTATTAAAAGAAAGGGTTGCATGAAATAGGCTCAATATTTTTTACTGATGCATTTGGCAATATTCAATTCATATGCACAAAACATGTAAACAAAAGCCTTCACTGTGAAAGTTGATAAGCTATATATGATAAGCTATATAGCCTATGCGCAGCACTTAGTTTTCAAATCAGTTATTGTTTTCTTACACAAACCGCAAGCAACCCAGGTCAAACTCAAGCATTTCTTTCAAAGCACATGGATGTTGATTCGCACGGGACTAGTATTATCCGAGGACATTGGAGTTCGCCCAAAAACAGTCCATTATTCTGGCTAGAATTGTTACTCTCCTTCCATTAATAAATTACTGACATGGCAGATTTGTACATAAATAAAATATTTTTTTCATTACATTACATTACCCGACCTCCCCCAGTAAAACCAATCCGCTTAAAATAGGGCACAATAGGGCCTGACCTTTAGCCAGGGCCGGTCTTTGTCATTCTGCCGCCATAGGCAAGACAAAACCTAAAATGTTGTTGCCTGAAATGACATGTTATGAATGCCTATCTATGTGGTAAGTCTACTGTTTGTAAAAACAAACAAAAACGACATCCGGACAGTACCAAAAAACGACGTTTAGGATATGTTGCTTTGTTCACATGACAGCAAATGTTTTATTTGATTGAGCGCCATTTAGGTTAGGCTATTTGATCTGAGAAACCTGCATGATGTAAAAAGTGTCCGTCTCATTACATTCTCATAGATTTCATCTCCAGCCTGTAGGGTACAGAAAAGGCCACCTACTCTTTCTACCATATCCTTTATCTGCTACATGATTTATGTTCGATTATTTTTTTGACTGAACGTTGGTGCAAAAGCACCCTGGAGAGGGGTGCTGGGAATGGACAAGCAAAAATATTTTGCGCTGCTGCCTTTGACAAAGTGGGCACTGCTTATCAAAGAGCGGCATCAGCGCTCACCTAAAAAGACCAAAAGACTGGTTGTGAGAAATTGTAATTGTTTTGAGGCATAATTATGTGAGGTTTTATGTGTTGTTGTTGGCGGTGCGTCTTGGTCAGTTTAGCTCAGAAAATGCCCTCGTCAATCTATCGCCATAGGCGGACTCCCAAATCAAATCAAATTTTATTGGTCACATACACATGGTTAGCAGATGTTAATGCGAGTGTAGCGAAATGCTTGTGTTTCTAGTTCCGACCATGCAGTAATATCTAACAAGTAATCTAACAATTTCACAACAACTACCTTATACACACAAGTGTAAAGGAATGAATAAGAATATGTACATATAAATATATGGATGAGCGATGGCCGATCGGCATAGGCAAGATGCAGTAGATGGTATAGAGTACAGTATATACATATGAGATGAGTAATGTAGGGTATGTAAACATTATATAAAGTGGCATTGTTTAAAGTGACTAGTGATACATTTATGACATCCAATTTAACATTTTTAAAGTGGCTCGAGATTTAAGTCAGTATGTTGGCAGCAGCCACTCAATGTTAGTGATGGCTGTTTAACAGTCTGATGGCCTTGAGATAGAAGTTGTTTTTCAGTCTCTCAGTCCCAGCTTTGATGCACCTGTACTGACCTCGCCTTCTGGATGATAGCGGGGTGAACAGGCAGTGGCTCGGGTGGTTGTTGTCCTTGATGATCTTTTTGGACTTCCTGTGACATTTTATTTTAAAACTAAAATGCTTGATTGCATTTCAAATCATGAATGACTCGTATGCTGTGTGATGACATGATAAAATTCATGATTGATCGATACAGTAGCCGATAGAAGTATTGAAATATAGGCTTAAGTAAGTTACGGTATTAAGACTAAATAGAATGTGCTCTTAGGCCTAGATCTCGATGGTGGTAATACAAGGCTGCTGTACTAAGCCTACTAAGGATAATGACATTACTTATTATTATAATAAAAATAATAACAATAAGAACGGAGCATTATTAATATTGTTTTTCAGACAATTTGGAACAGTGTAAACATGAAATAAATTATAAATAATACCAGAGAGGCTGTTCTAACAAAAAAGTGTAAAGCTTTATTACAGAAAAGCAAAGATATAAATCAACCGAATTTGTGAAATTGTTTACTTGATGCTGTGTGAGGCTTGGTGCTCACGGAATTAGTAGGCTATTTAACAAACACTCAAACAGGCAACAGAGGCAGGATCTGTCTTATTTCTGTAGATATATTGATGATTCATAATGCCAGGCACATTTAACAGTTAGGCTATTGATTATTGACCTAATTAAGTTTGGGTTTCCAAACTCATTTTCTTAGACAATAACGCAAGGGCTGTTTTCTCATTCTGCTGCTGCCTCCGTGGCATTGTTCTCAACATTAATATGCTGGTTAACTTTGCTATTATGCACATAGCAACATGATCTAGGAAAAGGCACCAATTCAACAGCACACTGCTGTGTTTCAGAACCGTGGACAGCGACCGCTATCCAACGAGGGAGAAAGTGCATTTGTTATAAAATTATATAATTTGTATTAGTGTTGCACCATTGTTTTTATGTAATATAACCATATACAATTTCAGTAGAGTGATGGGCTGTGCCATCCCTACGGCCTCCACAATGGATCAGTCCACTCAGACAGGCGCCAATCATACAGGTGTCTTGTACACCATGATATTCATATTTAGTCATTTATTTATTTTTTTGCTACTGCTCAACTAAAGAAATCTTGTTCGACCAACAGCCTATCGACCAAACAATCGACCAGTCAACTATATTGGGTCAGCCCTAAACCATTTATGGACCAACTTTATGTGCATGATTTTGAGGTTTATCAATGATTTATTATTCTGACCCTGTCTTCCCAACCCAGGATGTGAGCTCGGGACACACAATAGCAATTGCTGACAAGAGGCTAGCCTATCACCCCATGAGTGACAGTTGACTTTAGACCTCAGTGATGGTGATGTCACTGCACAATGGCTAGGCCATGCCCAGCGGACTCAGCTAATTTGCACACATCTGCTGCATTTGCACTACCGCAACTTTGGGTGTAGCAAGACCATTGTAAATATCGCTCTTCCCTAAAGGTAATAAAGAGAGCATTAAATGGCCTCGTCACGACTGCGCTAAAACCATTACAACCATGAGCACAGCATTTCCATCCTTCTTATAGGATATATATATAACTTATGTACATTTCTGGAAAAAGTGCTGTGCATGGGATTCCGCTCAAAATTAAGTCAAAGTTTTATTCTATTGCTCATCTCATTCACAAACGGTTTTCTTTCTCTAACCCAGACTAGGACCATTCAGTGGATGGGTTTAAGTGGAGCCCCATATGTTGACCCGGGCAAATCACATTCTTCCTGATCTGTGGCCATGGAAGCGGGGTATAGGTATTCCAGAATTTGGGTTCTTGTTCTCAAGCCCCACTTGTCAACAGGCAAGGACTACTTTTCCTGGTACTCCTGGTTGTTATGGTGATCTGGCTGTGAGTTTTGGAGTGCATTACCATGGGAACAAGCAAAGTAAAAGCTGTGCGTGTGCGTGCGTACGCGCCGAAGGAGTTTGAAACAAATATATATTTTTCTCCCACCGAAGGGCACAGAGGCTGTCGGCTCAAAATCCCCAACTCGGTCCGGGGGCAGTGCATGACACTGTGAAGCGTTCCTTTACAATAGACTTGGTTTTCCTGAATAGCCTCCCCAGCAATTGCCAAGCTAATGAAATAATGTTTTTCCGCAACTTATTTCGATTGAGTAAAATTTTGCATAGGAAGTGATTGTTACAAATGTGTGTAAGTTACAGTTGAAGTCGGAAGTTTACATACACCTTAGCCAAATACATTTAAACTCAGTTTTTCACAATTCCTGACATTTAATCCTAGTTAAAATTCCTTGTATTAGGTCAGTTAGGATCACCACTTTATTTTAAGAATGTGAAATGTCAGAATAATAGTAGAGTGATTTATTTCAGCTTTTATTTCTTTCATCACATTCCCAGTGGGTCAGAAGTTTACATACACTCAATTAGTATTTGGTAGCATTGCCTTTAAATTGTTTAACTTGGGTCAAACGTTTCAGGTAGCCTTCCACAAGCTTCCCACAATAAATTGGGTGAATTTTGACCCATTCCTCCTGACAGAGCTGGTGTAACTGAGTCAGGTTTGTAGGCATCCTTGCTTGCACACGCTTTTTCAGTTCTGCCCAGAAATTTTCTATAGGATTGAGGTCAGGGTTTTGTGATGGCCACTCCAATACCTTGACTTTGTTGTCCTTAAGCCATTTTGCCACAACTTTAGAAGTATGCTTGGGGTTATTGTCCATTTGGAAGAACCATTTGCGACCAAGCTTTAACTTCCTGACTGATGCCTTGAGATGTTGCTTCAATATATCCACATAATTTTCCATCCTTATGATGCCATCTATTTTGTGAAGGTCACCAGTCCCTCCTGCAGCAAAGCACCCCCACAACATGATGCTTCCACCCCCGTGCTTTACGGTTGGGATCGTGTTCTTCAGCTTGCAAGCCTCCCCCTTTTTCCTCCAAACATAACGATGGTCATTATGGCCAAACAGTTCTGTTTTTGTTTCATCAGACCAGAGGATATTTGTCCAAAAAGTACGATCTTTGTCCCCATGTGCAGTTGCAAACCGTAGTCTGGCTTTTTTATGGCGGTTTTGGAACAGTGGCTTCTTCCTTGCTGAGCGGCCTTTACGGTTATGTCGATATAGGACTCGATATGTTTCCTCTAGCATCTTCACAAGGTCCTTTGCTGTTGTTCTGGGATTGATTTACACTTTTCGCACCAAAGTACGTTCATCTTTAGGAGACAGAATGCTTAGAATGCATGGTCCCATGGTGTTTATACTTGTGTTCTATTGTTTGTACAGATGAACATGGTACCTTCAGGTGTTTGGAAATTGCTCCCAAGGATGAACCAGATTTGTGGAGGTCTACAATTTTTTTTGGTGGAGGTCTTGGCTGATTTCTTTTGATTTTCCAATGATGTCAAGCAAAGAGGCATTGAGTTTTAAGGTACCCCTTTGAAACACATCCACAGGTACACCTCCAATTGACTCAAATTATGTCAATTAGCCTATCAGAAGCTTCTAAAGCCATGACATCATTTTCTGGAATTTTCCAAGCTGTTTAAAGGCACAGTCAACTTAGTGCATGTAAACTTCTGACCCACTAGAATTGTGATACAGTGCATTATAAGTGAAATAATCTGTCTGTAAACAATTGTTGGAAAAATTACTTGTGTCATGCACAAAGTAGATGTCCTAACATACTTGCCAAAACTATAGTTTGTTAACAAGATATTTGTGGAGTGATTGAAAGACGAGTTTTAATGACTCCAACCTAAGTGTATGTAAACTTCCGACTTCAACTGTATATCTTAGTACTACTGATACTTTAATAGGATGATTTATTGTTCCTCCCAGAGACTGTCAACCACTGTAGTATGGAACCCCATTTACATTGTCAAACATACAGGTTCTCTTACTGTTCTATGGCACTTTTGAATGTAACCTCAAGGCTGGACCGAAGCATTTCTGAGCCCTTTTTCCAAAAAAGCACTTGAGCTACATTTTTTTTAAACGTATGTTTGTCAGGGTGATAGCAGACAGTGTGAAAGCAATGCTTTTCTGCTGTAATCTTTCATCAACCTCCGCAGACACCCTTTCAGTCAATGGACTCATTAGTGTTCCCAGTTGACTAGCTCTATCCATATTGCTTTCTCTTTCCTTACTCATTAAGCAGTCTTCAAAGTGAAATCAATCCTCCTTTGTGTGGCCATGGTGTCTCTTACTGTGTGAGTGTGCATGTGTGACGAGTGTGTTTCTTCAGAGCGGAGACCAGGGTTGCACCTCCTGAGTCAATTAAAGCTAGAATCTACAATTGGACCTTTAAATGAATTACGTATACTCATTGATTGTTGAATAATATAACTTATAAATGCCTCATGAACTGTCGTACCCCACCAGAACCCATAAGCTTGTTTTACTCCAATGTTTGTAAGCAACCTGAAGGTAAGCAAACACTGTATAGCCTAAAACTATAATTTTGATATCACGGATGGTCAGTCCATGCGTCCGTAGCTCTGTCTATGAATTTGAGAGTGGTAACATTTCTCCAGGCCCATCCTTCAGCTTTTTACCAAAACAGATTGGTCTTTGTTATTGTTTCAGCTGCGAATTCTAGCTTTAAGTGGAGAAATGTAGCTCATCAGACAACAATGATCCTGATTTCAAGGTTGGTTGTTTTAGGTAACAATACTTTTTTTGCTTATTACAATAAACCATTACCGTTCAGGTCCTGTCGACATTGTATCTTTTGATTGAGTTATTCAAAATAATCATTTCCACAACAAAATGATTTTGTCTCACTCCCGAAACGTTTTATTTTGTTACAATTGAATAAGGCCCAAAGAAACATGACATAATATATTTTTTGGGGCCAGGCCTCAGAGGTGAAAACACAAAAAGCAACATTTTGGGGCCAAATGCAGGAGCTGATCGTAGAAGTGCACCAAGATTTTCTTCCACTTTATAGCCTATACTAACTCGAGCATCTCATCATGGAATCCTAATTGGCAGATGTTTGCTCAAACCAATGAAATGATATTTGTCCTTACAATAGCATCTTACTAGCAACTTCTGTCCCACAGTTGTTTGCTGTGAGATGACTGTATGTATTGTTAACACCCACCCATTGGTCAACTGTTCCTCAAATAGTGTTAAAGTCAAGGACAAAGTTCTGAGAGGAAAAAGTACAAGGTATCTAATCAACAGATCAAGGTGTGCACTATGTTTTCTGTACATTTTAATGTAAATTAATGCAAATGTTTTTATTTTTATAAATCGATACTTGGAGTCAAAGTTTCAATACAATATTGTAAAAAGATCAACTGTATTGATTTTATTCACAAGATCAACACTATTGCAAAATATATAATTTATGTATCTATAGCAGTGGCTATTAGTGCTGATAGAAACAGTAAAAAATAAGAAAGCGTCTCAGAGGCCCAAAAACATAAAGTTTCCCTCTCCTCTACTATTCTGTTCCCCATTCTTACAATGACACTTTTATTGTGCGCATACTGTAGGTGTTTGATATGCATCGGTCCGGGAGAAACGATCTCTATTTCTTTTGGTGCATGCAGGAAGCAGACAGGCATTTCACTGTTACTGGCCAAGATGCGGCCAGTCATCTGCCCACGTTAAAGCCTCACTATTTCCCCCAGTTTCTGTACTTAACCAGCTCTGTTCTGGTTCTATTATGTATTTTTGAGACTGTGAATGTCTACAGGTCTGCCCTGAACGTGCCCAACCGCTGAATGTGAAAAGCATTTGGTGTCAGCGTTGGGGTTTAAAAAATCAATCTCATTCTAATGGTATTATATTGCTGTTTTCTTCTATGACTGATGGTGATTAGGGATACATTAATCAGTGCCTTGAGGCATCTCAAGCAGTAATCTTCTTACTTTGGGGCGGCAGGTAGCCTAGTGGTTAGAGCGTTGGGCCAGTAACCGAAAGGTTGCTGGATTGAATCCCAGAGCTGGCATTGTAAAAATCTGGCTGTTAACCCACTGTTCCCCGGTAGGCCGTCATTGTAAATAAGAATTAGTTCTTAACTGACTGACCTATTTAAATAAAGATTAAATTAAAAAAATATATATAAAAATTATAATAATTTAAAACCTATGATTCCCTTTGTTTGTGATGTGATTGTCAACACACACAACTCTGAAATGTACCAAATTAGTTTAAAATGTGTTTGAATTAGGTGTTCGACATCCCAGATAAAAACTGTATGTCATTTTGAATAACGTAAGCGATAACAAGTTTTGTTTAGATGTTAGCTAGCTAAAATTCAAACATGTAAGACAACACATATTTTTATTATTTAAACATGAACATGTCACAGTGCCATTTTACATCTTACTTTTAAGTCTTGTAAATTGACTGGCATGTTGTGTTTTGGCTATCAGACATAATGAAGTGAATGAAAACTGAATGGAAACGTACACAGTACATTTCTGGTGTCGATTAAAATAGACAATCCTCAGGGATGGGGAGAAATAGGTATGTTGGCTTTCAACAAGAATTTAATCTACACTTTTTATTGTGTTAAACATTAATCAAAATGATAGTGCAGATTGTTTTAGAGGATTACTTTTTATAGCTGCCTATTTGCGTAGCAATTTTGGATGAAATTGTGAAACTTTTTATGACACATGAATATTCAACAACTGCCCAAATTGCAGTATCATTATCTCCGTGAAATGTGATTTTGAAAATATCTTTAGACCATGAGAATATTGAGCGGCAAGCACAGACTACTAATATTTGCTTTGTTCTTTGACATCAGCCGTTTTTATTTTAAGTTGTAAATAGTTTCTGTAGTGATTGACTGAGTATAAAATGTTTGGAGTGTTTTTTCAACCTTAATACCTTATAAGATCGATATTCTGTGCAATGTATTTTTTTTAAAGCAGCCAAAGATATTTAGGATAGATATTAGTATCTCGGTCGAGAAAGCTGTCGTTCACTTTAAACGCTCAAGCAACCTTTCCTTCCCCTGTCCTTGAAGAGGCATTTACTCACTTCCCTGCCATGCCCATAAAATTAATTGCTCTGCATATTTTAACCTGCGTCGCTCTGCTCATAACACTGTGTCTATATTTTCACTTACTTTGGCAGGCTGCTTTATATGTGACACTGTAGCCTTTTCATGGCACCAGGAAACCTGTGCTGTTATTTAAAAACAGAATAAAACAACTCTGTTGTTGTTGTACATATTTGTAACATAATTAATTATTAAGCAAGAATATGCTTATGTAGCATGTTCCCTGTTCAGTGTTGGCCTATTTCACAAAAACTGTGATTTGCACATTTCAAAGGTGCATACTGTGTAGTAATCCAAGTATTTTCACTGGTATGTGTGATTTCCTCGCTAGGCTCTAAACCATCCAACGCCTTATTGATGCTCCCTTCCAGGGGATTGTGTGGGGGTGTCTGTGCCACCTCGTTCATTTTCACAAGGCTTTGGGGAGCTTGGAAGGCGAGGCAAAAAGAGTAGAAAACTGGTTGTTTGGATCCTGGATGGTGATTTGCTTGACAAGCAGCGTGACACACTATGCCTGCTAATAGTTTCATAATCTGCAAATCATCACTGTTCATGTTGCTGTCCAAATAATAATCTCTTGTATTTATCTCAACTCGCACACTATTTCCCCTTGGTTCCATCCTAGCATTTAGTTTGGTACAGCGGGGGTTAATATATGCCTCGCTGTCTGCCTGTCCGACTTTGGAAACAGTGTTTCACTTTTGAATTTCGATCTCTGTACCATTCATAGAGAGTGAAAGTTGCCCAGACGAGACAACTTTTTCTGAGACAGGCGAAGTCGCGCTTCAATGACATTATCATGGCCATTCCCAAGTAAATGTCAATAGAAAAAAAGCTCAAACAAACTAAAATGCAGCTAGAGTACTTTCATTCCAGTTTGAGTTAGCTGAAGTTGGCTAGGTAGCTAGCTAGCAAGTGACATGAAGTTATCCAGCCTGCATACTTTTCAACAGTGGAGATTTGTTTGAACCTTGCTGTCTGTCTCTCCAACATTTGCAACATTGTTTCAATATTCAAATTCGATCTCCAGCTGCCCCATAGTAATGAACGTGTCGGGACAGCACAGACAGGCAGGCAGCGTTTCTCAGCCAGTCGAAATCATGAATCAGCTGGCACAATTTGTATGGAGCGAAACGAAATGCAGCTACAGTGGTTCCTCCTTTAAAAGTTGCGAGCTTACACCGCTGGACTTAGAGGTACCCAGTGTCAATGCTTCATTGCTCCAGACTACCGCTAGAGGGAGTTAGAGCACTCATTATGCATTTGGGTCCCAAGGTTTTTATATGAGCAATCATATTGAGTGGTTCCAATGATGAATTTGATGCGAGCCACCCGTCCCTGGTGACTTTCTTCAGCAAAGATGGCTGACAAAACATTACGGGGGAAGCAAATGTAAGTAGTTAAAATGTCATAACGAGTCAAGCAAAAAATGTACAATTGAGAGGAATATGTTAGTTAATGATTGTGCATTTTTTGGTCATAAAGTTAATTTACCAAAATCGCTATTTAGCAAGTTTTTTTTTCAGTCATACCCAATACCAGGTGTATCAAACTCGATTATTTGAATGATGCTGTGTCTGCATGTATGCATTACAATTATACACTTCAGTGTTTAACACTCCTGCTCCTGGGATATCAATGATTACACATTGTAACTATGCAATAGACGAGAAACATGATTTAAGTAAAGGCTGATTTGTAATTCATATATACAGAATAAAAAACAGTACATCCTGCCAGCATGCCCACAAGCGTGCTGAATGACACGTGGAAGAGAGCGAGGAATGAGATGGGAGTAACAATCCAGGCTATAATAATGTAATGAAACAAGCAGGGAGCAGGTTTCGAACCCTGAACATTCTAGCCCGAAGTCCAGCATGCTATCAACTGTGCCCAAATGTACTAATTGGGTTTGGGGCCGATTAATAAGTCTAAAAACACTTTATCAATTGAAATCTTTAACATGTGGAAAGGGGGAAAAGTTTATTATTAGTTTTTCACAAGCGTAGCAGGATGGGCTATTAGCTGAACAAAAGACTATTCTACCTTTACTAAAGAATTGTCTAATTGCCGAGCAAGTTGTGATCCCCCCCAACTTGCAACAAATCATTTGTATCTATCTTTCCACTTCTACCTACACACGGTTAATGTTCTGAAAAAATATATAATGCAAGTGTTGCACACCAACAGATGGAGAAATCTCATTTCAACAATAATCTTCATTTTAATTTGACTTTACAAACAACAAGAGGGCTAAATTGGAGTGTCTTTTTTCAGAACCTAGACCTATATAAAATAACAACTGGCTGAGGTAGGCTATGAGGCTTAACTGCCTAATAGAAGTAGGATTTATTTTATTACCCCTACTTACAATAGCAACTGGTCAAAAATGTAGCATCCTACATGAAACAATCATTTAAAGAAAAAAAGTCTGCACGTTCGAACTAAATCAATGTAACCAATAATTAAAAGCGCACATTTGTAAATCCCAAACTCTAAACGTAATTGGAAATATAGATGTGGCATTGTGGTTACAATAAAGAATGTGTTTAGATTATTATTATTAGATATACTGTAGGCCTACCGAAGGTGTTGTAGGTCTTTTATTTATTTATTTATTTATTGTTTAATCTTTATTTTACTACATAAATGTCTACTTACTCTGCTGGCGTCTTGACCCAGTTTATGCCCTCATTTGCAATGCAAACCCGGTCGGCAGTGTGTTTTGGGTCATTGTCTGCATTTGGAGAAGAAAAAAAGACATTTAGCCTAACAGCCAAAATGAGGTACAAAAATAGAAATATACATGTAAATAGGCCTAAACGTAACAAAATATTGCTATAATCCTACCTTGAAAGAAACGATGTGTACCCAGAAACACCTCTGACAGAGTCCAGCATATCTCTTGATATTTTCTTCCTCAAAGAAATCTCGAGCCATGATACCTGAAAAAGGAGACAAGAGTGAATTATTGTTTAACACATAATAGTCCGTGAGGTGTAGGCAACAAAAGTTTATGTACCTTTTGCTTCGTAAATAGCCAAACAAACCATCAAAAATCAAATATGGGCCTGGTCCCTGGCGAGAGGTTGCCCCATACAGGGATTTTAAGCGGATGCTTGGGACTCGGCTTGCTTGATCTTCTTCCTCTTTTTCTGTAGCAATTATGAGCAAATTGCTCAAGGGCCACGGTTGATTCGTCTGTGAAGATGACATTATTGAATATCTCGCCAGCTTTGATCCATTACTAGGTCTGTAGGACGTGAAGTTCTTTGTTTGTCAGACGAATCATTGGGTCGAAACTACAGAACAGTACAAAACAAGCGAACACACATAATTAATGTTCATATTTATTTAAAGAGCATATAAAAGTTAGAAGCAAAAGCCTACAATTATTTTAGCACAGTTTTGCGCTGCTCTGAGGCAAATATGGGGACTGGTCTTGATAAATCAATCAGATTTTTTTCACTTAATCTCCATTTGGGTATTGGTTAGACAATAATTAGAAAATTAGGGTGCAGAAATGTTATGCTCTTAGTGTAACCTTTATTTAACTAGGCAAGGCAGTTAAGAACAAATTCTTATTTACAAGGACAGCCTACTCCTTCCTCGTGCCCTATGGGGATTCGTTAGTTAAATAGCCCAGTACTATACTGCCGACCGTCACGTTGTACAGCGCCACATTTTCCATTCCATCCTAATGGAAACCCAGAGTTTTTTTTTCTTGGAATAGGAAAAACATAATTTGAATCAAATTAATTAAGCAAGTACCAGTCAAAAGTTTGGACACACCTACTCATTCCAGGATTTTTCTTTATTTTTACTATTTTCTACATTGTAGAATAATAGTGAAGACATCACAACTATGAAATAACACCGGTCTCCCGCGTGCCCCGCATTCTGTAGTACAGACATGGCCTGCTCTTCCTTATGTAAGGAATTAGGCACTTTCACATGTTTACTACAGTATGTATTACTACAGTATTACTACAGTATGTTTACTACAGTATGAACTTGTTGGCTGCTTTTCCTTCACTCTGCGGTCCAACTCATCCCAAACCATCTCAATTGGGTTGTGGTCGGGTGATTGTGGAGGCCAGGTCATCTGAAAAACAAATGATAGTCCCACTAAGCACAAACCAGATGGGATGGTATATTGCTGCAGAATGCTGTGGTAGCCATGCTGGTTAAGTGTGCTTTGAATTTTTTTTTTTTATCGCAAAACACCCCAACACCAACACACCTCTTCTGTGCTTCATGGTGGGAACTAGACATGCAGAGATCATCCATTCACCCACTCTGCATCTCACAAAGACACGGCGGTTGGAACCAAAAATCTCCTTTTTTCTCATATTTCTTGGCCCAAGCAAGTCTCTTCTTCTCATTGGTGTCCTTTTGTAGTGGTTTCTTTGCAGCAATTTTACCATGAAGGCCTGATTCACGCAGTCTCCTCCGAACAGTTGATATTGAGATGTGTCTGGTACTTGAACTCTGTGAAGCATTTATTTGGGCTGCAATCTGAGTTAACTCTAATAAACTTATCCTCTGCAGCAGAGGTAACTCTGGGTCTTCTTTTCCTGTGGTGGTCCTCATGAGAGCCAGTTTCATCATAGCGCGTGATGGTTTTTGCGACTGCACTTGAAGAAACTTTCAAAGTTCTTCAAATGTTCCATATTGACTGACCTTCATGTCTTAAAGTAATGGACTGTCGTTTGTATTTGCTTATTTGAGGTGTTCTTCCCATAATATGGACTTTGTCCTTTATCAAATAGGGCTATCATCTGTATACCACCCCTACCTTGTCAAAACACAACTGATTAGCTCAAACGCATTGAGGAAAGAAATTCCACACATTAACTTTCAACAAGGCACACCTGTTAATTGAAATGCATTCCAGGTGACTACCTCATGAAGCTGGTTGAGATAATGCCAAGAGGGTGCAAAGCAGTCATCAAGGCAAAGGGTGGCTACTTTGAAGAATCTCAAATATAAAGTATATTTGATTTGTTTAACGCTTTTTTGGGTTACACCATATGTGTAATTTCATAGTTTTAATGTCTTCACTATTATTCTACAAATTGTAAAAAAATTAATAAAGGAAAAACCCTTGAATGAGTAGGTGTGTCTGAACTTTTGACTGTTACTGAATACGGGTAAGATAGTCTAGCTTAATACATTTTCAGATATTACACATTTCTAATTTTGATAGAAAGTGGTTTCATTTCAAGTTAGTGTACTGTTAGCTAGCTAACGTTAGCTGGCTGGCTCGCTAGCTAACGTTACATGTATGATCTTATTATTCGTATCTCAGAGTCATTTGCTTGCCTAGTTATAGCCTAATGTTAGCTAGCTAACATTGAACCTGGTTGATTAGCTACCCGCAGATTCATGCAGGGTAGTAACTTCATGGGTTGGGATGATGGTTCATTACTTAGCTACAGTTGAAGTCGGAAGTTTACATACACTTAGGATGGAATCATTAAAACTCATTTTTCAACCACTCCACAAATATCTTGTTAACAAACTATAGTTTTGGCAAGTCGGTTAGGACATCTACTTTGCGCATGACACAAGTAATTTTCCCAACAATTGTTTACAGACAGATTATTTCACTTATAATTCACTGTATCACAATTCCAGTGGGTCAGAAGTTTACATACACTAAGTTGAATGTGCCTTTTAACAACTTGGAAAATTCCAGAAAAGGATGTCATGGCTTTAGAAGCTTCTGTAGGCTAATTGACATAATTTTTGTCAATTGGAGTTGTACCTGTGGATGTAATTCAAGGCCTACCTTCAAACTCAGTACCTCTTTGCATGACATCATGGGAAAATCAAAATAAATCAGCCAAGACCTCAGAAAGAAAGACCTCCACAAGTCTGGTTCATCCTTTGGAGCAATTTCCAAATGCCTGAAGGTACCACGTTCATCTGTACAAACAATAGTACGCAAGTATAAACACCATGGGACCACGCAGCCGTCATAGCGCTCAGGAAGGAAATGCGTTCTGTCTCCTAGAGATGAACGTACTTTGGTGAGAAAAGTGCAAATCAATCTGCGAACAACAGCAAAGGACCTTGTGAAGATGCTGGACGAAACAGATACAAAAGTATCTATATCCACAGTAAAACGAGTCCTCTATCGACATAACCGTAAAGGCCGCTCAGTAAGGAAGAAGCCACTGCTCCAAAACCGCAATAAAAAAGCCAGACTACGGTTTGCAACTGCACATGGGGACAAATATCGTACTTTTTGGAGAAATGTCCTCTGGTCTGATAAAACAAAAGTAGAATGGTTTGGCCATAATGACCATCGTTATGTTTAGAGGAAAAAGGGGGAGGCTTGCAAGCCGAACACCATCCCAACCGTGAAACACGGTTGCAGCATCATGTTGTGGGGTTTTTTGCTGCAGGAGGGACTGGTGCATTTCACAAAATAGATGGCATCATGAGGATGGAAAATGATGTGGATATATTGAAGCAACATCTCAAGACATCAGTCAGGAAGTTAAAGCTTGGTCGCAAATGGTTCTTCCAAATGGACAATAACCCCAAGCATACTTCCAAAGTTGTGGCAAAATGGCTTAAGGACAACAAAGTCAATGTATTGGAGTGGCCATCACAAAGCCCTGACCTCAAACCTATAGAAAATGTCTGGGCAGAACTGAAAAAACGTGTGCGGGCAAGGAGGCCTACATACTTGACTCAGTTACACCAGCTCTGTCAGGAGGAATGGGCCAAAATTCACCCAACTTATTGTGGGAAGCTTGTGGAAGGCTACCCGAAACGTTTGACCCAAGTTCAACAATTTAAAGGCAATGCTACCAAATACTAATTGAGTGTATGTAAACGTATTACACCAGAAATAAAAGCTGAAATAAATCATTCTCTCTACTATTATTCTCACATTTCTCATTCTTCAAATAAAGTGGTGATCCTAACCGACCTAAAACAAGGCATTTTTACTTGGATTAAATGTCAGGAATTGTGAAAAACTGGGTTTAAATGTATTTGGCTAAGGTATATGTAAACTTCCGACTTAAACTGTAGGTATTCTTCTTGTCCAGATGGGATAGGGCAGTGTGATGGCGATTGCATCATCCATAGATCTATTGGGGTGGTATGTGAATTGCATTGGGTCTAGGGTGTCGGGTAAGGTGGAGGTGATATGATCCTTAACTAGCCGCTCAAAGCACTTCATGATGACATAAGTGAGTGCCACGGGGCGATAGTAATTTGTTCAGTTACAATCGCTTTCTTGGTTACAGGAAGAATGGTGGACATCTTGAAGCAAGTGAGGGAAGCAGACTGGGATAGGAAGATATTGAATATGTCTGTAAACACTCCAGCCAGCTGGTCTGTGCATGCTCTGATGATGCGGTTGGGGATGCAGGGACGGCAGCCTTGCGAGGGTTAACACGCTTAAATGTCTTACGTTGGCCACGGAGAATGAGAGCTCACAGTCCTCGGGAGCGGCCTGTGTCGGCAGCACTGTTCTATCCTCAAATGGGCGAAGAACTTGTTTATCTTGTCGGGGAGCAAGACGTTGGTGTCCGCGACGTGGCTGGTTTTCCCTTTTTAATCCGTGCTACTCCACTTTTTTCTGTACTGACGTTTTGCCTGTTTGATTGTCTTACGGAGGCCATAACTGGACTGTTTGTATTCAATCGTATTCCCAGTCACTTTGCTGTGGTTAATTGTGGGGGTTTGCACTTTCAGCTTTGCGCTAATGCTGCCATCTATCCACGGTTTTTGGTTTGGATAGGTTTTAATCGTCACAGTGAGAACAACATCCCCTGTACACTTCCTGATAAACTCAGTCACCATGTTAGTGTATACTTCAATGTTATTCACAGAGGGAACCCGGGAACATGTCCCAGTCCGCAAGATCAAAACACTCTTGAAGCATGGATTCCGATTGGTCAAACCAGCATTGAATAGACCTTAGCACGGGTAATTCCTGTTTGAGTTTCTGCCTATTGGAAGAGAAGAGCAAAATGCAGTCGGGATCTGATTTCCCGAAGGGAGGGCGGGGAAGGGCCTTGTATCCATCCCGGAAGGGAGAGTAATAATGGTTGAGAGTTGTTGAAGCGCGAGTACTACAGACAATGTGATGATAAAACTTTGGTAGAGTTTTCCTAAGATTTGCTTTATTAAAGTCCCCAGCTACAGTAAATGCGGCCTCAGGATATGCGGTTTCCAGTTTGTAGTTCCTTGAGAGCTGTCGTGGTATGGGCTTGAGTGGGACTGTACATGGCTGTGACGATAACCGAAGAAAATTCTCTAGTTCTCGGCATTTGATTGTGAGGTTTTCTAGGTTGGGTGAACGAAAGGACTCGAGTTCCTGTACGTTACTACAATCACACCATGAAACATACACCTCCGCCTTCTTCCCCGAGAGTTCTTTATTCCTATCCTCACAATGTATTGAGAACCCAGCTGGCTGTATGGACAGGGACAGTATATTCGGAGAGAGGCATGATTCCGTGAAACATAGTATGTTACTGCCCCTGATATCTCTCTGGAAGGAGATCTTTGCCCTGAGCTAGTCTACTTCATTATCCAGGGACTGAACATTAGCGAGTAAAATACTCAAAAGCAGTAGATGGTGTGCATGTCTCCTGAGTTGGACTAAAAGTCCACTCCGAATACCTCTTCTCCGCCGGCGGTGTCTTGGAGTAGCCTATGGGATAAGGGGGAAACCGAGCCCATCACTTTAGTTCACAGATTTATAGCAACACTGGTGCTTACTTTTTATAGCAGTTTAAAGTGATCGATGTAGAGTTCATTATTTTTGTGAAACAACTTTGTGCCAAAAAAGAAAGGAGCTAAAGCTATTTTTCTGGTTCCATTTCAACCAAGCGAGTTTGTGGTAAAATACAGCCTCATTATCTACACAACACTGCCCCCACCGTCGTGCAAGCAATAATATTCTCCATAAAAAAAATGCAGAGGAAATTGCGTTGCATTGCGCCGTAGGCAGGACTGCGTACTACAAGGAACCACCCATTTTGTGATGAAAAATGACATTCACGTACTGCGTTGCGCTACTAATCGTCGTGTTTCGTAAACTGCGGATTGGCTCTAAATGGTAATGAAATAGCCCCAACCTCAACATCCAATTGTGGTCAGACATTTTCATTAATCCCCATCAGGGAAAGTGACCTGATAGATGGAAAGAACCCTGAGGTGATGCTAGCTACTCATTGATATCCCCCACCCAACAGATGGGTATCATGTAACGGAGCATGCAACAGGAAGAGAAGCCAATCAATTTGGCCCTTATGTCTAATAGGAAGCCAAATAGGGGGGGGGGGGGGGGGGGTATCAGGTTTCCTGTTGTAAGCCCCATCTGCGCCCCCATCCACCCCGACCCCACTTTGATACAGCAGCAAAGGAAAAGTGAAAGGAGGAGCACCCCCAGTGCATTTGGGCCCGTAAATCATGCCCCCTCAATCAGCCCGTACATCGGGCTGGAGTACACAGAAGGAGGGAGGGGGAACTAAACAAGAGCAATCAGTTGTGTGCATAACGCGTGTTTAGAAAGGGATGAAGAGACACTCAAGTAGCTAATGTCTCGTAATGGAACGGCGCTGCTCTGCAGAGCTGAGAGTATCATGTCAGACCCCTTAAGAGGTACTTCATTGCCTGGCCCTCAGACTGCCAGAGTCTAACCACACTGCAGGAGCACACCATATGGTTCAGACCACTCGGCAGAAATGTACTCATGTTCCTCAAGCAGTAAACTAATGTAGCAGGCGTAAAATATATGCCTGAAATTAGACCCTCTACATAATGGTATTGACGAGAAGGGAAAAAAACTGTACTGGGAATACTGTTCAACCAGTCCAATAAATGTGGAGGAAGAGTTCAAATGTAGTGTTGCCTTGTTAACGTCCATAAGCGGAAGTCGAGTCATGGGCTCTCTTTCCATTTTCCCTGAATATCAGAACATTGGTTGTTGGGAACTCGGCAGAGGCTACTCAAGCAGATGCGCAGAATCAGCCGTAGCCCTGTGGAAAATCGGATACATGACTGACAAGAACTGATAAAAAGTGTTCAAGAACATCTATCCCATTACGAGATGAGAATTGTTCTGTTTATGTTCTTGATGTGGAAATAAGTGAAACGGTTCCTGGTGGAATGAACAACAGGCCCCTTCATCTTTTCGACCCCCTATTGAGCGTGATGCTGAGTGTAGGCTTGGACCACACACACATCCAATAATTCCTTTCTATTTTATTGTAGGAATTCCAGGCACTTGGGGGACAGAAGTAGTCAATCCCCCACCCCCAACCCTCCCCAGGCATCCTCATTATCTTTCTCGGGGGGCCGTGGCAGAAGAAGAGGGGACAGGCCGAGCTAATTCAACTATGATCTTTACCTAATCCCCCCCTTTCTCTCTTTCTCCCGCTCACTCTCTTTGCCTGAATGCATTCAAGTAGTACATCCCTCCCCCATTCCCACCCCTCCCGTCCAACACACATAGACACTCATTCACTCACACACTCTGCCTCACACAAACACGAAAGCCTCTTCCTGAACATGTCCAGTGGGAGAGGATGAATCGAGCTGAACAGTATTTTTTTTTACGAGTGTGTGTGTGTGGTGCAAGAGTCCTTTGAGGCCTGTGTGTCTTAGCGCTGTCTGGGAGCTCAAATGTTGATTATAGACTGAGGCTAGGTGTGGCGAGACAGGGCGGTGTCAAGGCTTTGTCTACAGTATTAAACCCGGGCTTGCGAAGAGGGGTTTGGTCTATCAGGGACAGCTGCCAGAGTGGAGCTACATGTGTGGACTGGATTCAAAGAGCTTCTGTGGGTTTATGCTGTGGACCACGACTGCACCAAAGGGAACATAAGCACAAGTTCAAGAACTTCTGTAGATCCCCCACAGCTGTGTGCCGCAGCGCAAGCAGGGGAACCACCAGGAATCTGTTCTAGTACTGCGAATATCTGAGGAGATTTATGAGAGAAACGTGGAGTTTTTTTTTAAAACTGGCAATCTGTTAACTTGGTGACTGCAAACTCACTCTCTACTGATGATTGGATATACTCTTTTGAAGGGCTATTTGAGGATATATACTTTCAATGCCAGGCGATTTGGAATATGGGACTTTTAATCTCTGATTTGGTCTGTCTGGAAAGGCTTTGGCACATTTATTTCATGTTCTTGGTACTATTGATAAGTATGTAACATCAATGCTGTTTTTTTATTTTATAGCTTGGGGGCACATGTTTTTATTTGTTCTCTTTTCCCAGAGTTTGTCATTCGATAACACGTTTGAGTGTTTGTTCCCACTTTATTTTGTTCTAAAGTATCTCCCTATTTCACTTTTACATTTTGTCAAATATCTTGTTGTTTTGAAAGCTTGTGTGTTTTGTCCATTCGTTAGCTTCTCTGTCAGTTTTAAAACTGACTATTGGTGTGTTATTGAACTCGAGGAACAACTGGTTGAGTGTGTGGTGTTGAGCTGTTTATCTTGTGAACAGCAGGTACGATAAAATCAGAGTCATGCAGCTTGTTTACTTATACAACCCATTTCATTGGACACAATGGGCAATCTGCCTGCAGGCCACTTGACACATACTGTTCTTTATCAGATAATTATTGTTATCTGTGGCAGTTTCATGTGAAGAGCTGTTGTAATTTGCAAAAATGGAAAATACATGTTGCATTGTAAAGATTCTAACCCTTTACTCTCTCTCTTTCTATCTCTCTGTGTTCAGCGTTTGCAGGTAAAGTATCCCCGACTAGCTCAGATGCTCTCTTGAGATCTTCGGCAGTCACCCCCACCCCCACCCCTCCGGACATCTACCTTCCCGCCAACTTCAAGCTTTCCAACGCCCAGCTGGCCTTCTTCCTGCGAGAGACCAGGTCCTCGGGCCAAAGCAACGGTAGCCCCACCAACAAACACCCTCTCCAGCGTTCCGAGAGCTTTGTGGTCTTCCAGACCAAGGAGTTTCCCGCCGTTAACATAACCTTCGGCCCGTTCACCCAGGACCAGAGCCTATCCAAGGACCTCCTCCAGCCCTCCAGCCCTCTGGACATCCTCGGGCGGCTAACGGTCAACTGGAAGGTCCGGGCCTTCATCGTCCAGTCGAGGGTGTTATCTAGCAACCCCGTGGTCCAGGTGCTCTTCTACATCGCCGGTCGCGACTGGGATGACTTCAAGGTCCAGGACAAGCTGCCCTGCGTCAGGCTCCACGGCTTCCGGGATGTGCGCGAGATCAAGACGTCATGCCGCCTCCGGGGAAACCTTGCCCAGTGCTTGGCCCAGCTGGAGTTGCCCCCCACCTGGTTCAACACCAATGTGGCCCCTCTGGGACGCAGGAAAAGCTCCAGCGACAGCCTGGTCCTGGAGCTGAGCGGGGAGTCCCTCCAGGCCGAGCTGTACTACACCCTCCATGACCCGGACAGCGGAGGGGAGTGCGGCGAGAGCTCGGGCCGCAGAGGAGGATCACGGGGCGAGCCTCCCTCTCAACATCCCCTCCTCCGCATTGGTAGCATCAGCCTGTACCATTCCAGCCAGAAGCAGCTGGTGGTGGACAAGCAGCTGGATAAGAACATGTTCCTGAGGTTGCCTGAGAAGTCGCTGAAGCCAGGAGAGACCCTCAACATCTTCCTCTACCTGGTGCCCAATTCCACAGTGGAGCAGTTCACCCTCAAGTAAGTGTCTCTTTCTCAATTAATCTTTCCTGGATGCATCACATCTTCTTTCCTAGCCTTCTTCTCAAAATTATTTAGAGGAGAAGGTCAGAGGAAAGGGACCTTGGACCTTCTCCTCCAAAACAGTTGAGGACGCAATGAATTGAAGTGTGTGCTTTCAGAAGGAAATATTGTCAATAGGACTGGGATTTGCCAGGAACCTCACGATATGTTATTATCATGATACTTAGGTACGATACTTATGCGATTTTCACAATTCTATATGTATTGATACTGTGATTTGCGATTCGATGTTCCAAACATATTGCTCACCATATGTCTGCTGCAGAGTGACGAGAGAGTCATGAGAAAACGAGTTTTGATCAGTAATGGAAATAAAAGAACTGAAAACAAATTGGCTCCCTATTTAAAAAGAGGATGGAGAACAAGCTTTAAGGATTAATACTGTAGTTTGTGCAGGTACAGCCAACTAGCGCTAAAATAATGTTGTAATATTGTGAAAACGATATGATATATCATCAAAAGTAACTGGACATCTCTAATGGCCAACGCGTTACTTACTGCCTTACATGTTCTTGTGGCAATTACCAAGGTATGGCACTGTGTATATATATATATATATATGTATATATATATATATACAGTGGGGCAAAAAGTATTTAGTCAGCCACCAATTGTGCAAGTTCTCCCACTTAAAAAGATGAGAGAGGCCTGTAATTTTCATCATAGGTACACTTCTACTATGACAGACGAAATGAGAAGAAAAAAAATCTGAAAATCACATTGTAGGATTTTTTATGAATTTATTTGCAAATTATGGTGTAAGGCAGTAAATAACGCTTCCCAGTTCTTTAAATATACAGAACCAGTCAAAAGTTTGGACACACCTCATTCAACGGTTGTTCTTATTTTTACTATGTTCTACATTGTAGAATATTAGTGAACATATCAAAACTATGAAATAACACATAGAATCATGTAGTAACAAAAAATGTGTTAAACAAATTAAAATATATTTTAGATTCTTCAAAGTAGCCACCCTTTGCCTGAATGACAGCTTTGCACACTCTTGGCATTCTCTCAACCAGCTTCACCTGGAATGCTTTTCCAACAGTCTTGAAGGAGTTCCCACATATGCTGAGCACTTGTTGGCTGCTTTTCCTTCACTCTGCGGTCCAATTCATCCCAAAGCATCTCAATTGGGTTGAGGTCGGGTGATTGTGGAGGCCAGGTCATCTGATGCAGAATTCCATCACACTTCTTCTTGGTCAAATAGACATTACACAGCCTGGAAATGTGTTGGGTCATTGTCCTGTTGAAAAACAAATGATAGTCCCACTAAGCTCAAACCAGATGGACGGAGTATCGCTGCAGAATGCTGTGGTAGCCATGCTGGTTAATTGTGCCTTGAATTCTAAATAAATCACGACAGTGTCACCAGAAAAGCACCATCACACCACCTCCTCCATGCTTCACGGTGGGAAGTACACATGTGGAGATCATCCTTTCACCTACTTTGCTTCTCACAAAGACAGCGGTTGGAACCAAAAATCTCATATTTGGACTTTGAGATAGATTTCCACCAGTCTAATGTCTGGGCCCAAGCAAGTCTCTTCTTCTTATTGGTGTCCTTTAGTAGTGGTTCTTTTCAGCAATTCAACCATGAAGGCCTAATTCACGCAGTCTCCTCTGAACAGTTGAGATGTGTCTGTTACTTGAACTCCGTGAAGCATTTATTTGGATTGCAATTTCTGAGGCGCAGTTAACTCTAATGAACTTATCCTCTGCAGCAGAGGTAACTCTGGGTCCTTCCTTTCCTGTGGCGGTCCTCATGAGAGCCAGTTTCATCATAGTGCTTGATTGTTTTTGCGACTGCTCTTGAAGAAACTTTCAAAGTTCTTGACATCTTCCGTATTGACTCACCTTCATGTCTTAAAGCAATAATGGACTGTCATTTCTCTTTGTTTATTTGAGCTGTTCTTGCCAGAATATAGACTTGGTATTTTACCAAATAGGGATATCTTCTGTATACCACCCCTACCTTGTCACAACACAACTGATTATCTCAAACGCATTAAGGAGGAAAGAAATTCCACACAGTATCTTTTAACAGGGCACACCTGTTAATTGAAATGCATTCCAGGTGACTACATCATTAAGCTGGTTGAGAGAATGCTAAGAGTGTGCAAAGCTGTCATCAAGGCAAAGGATGGCTACTTTGAAGAATCTGAAATATAAAATATATTTAGATTTGTTCAACCTTTTCACATGTGAGTTCCAAATATCTCTAATGGTCGCCCCAGCGTGAGTTATGTTTGACACTTTACTGAGCCGGATAAACTTCTCTCTTTGAGGAGAGCTCCCCACACATCACTCATGTTTGCGCAGATCAAGTATGCAATCATTTGTGCAGTCTTGTAAGAATTGGAACATTTTCTTGCTGGTGCTTGCTTTGCCTTCCTTGTTGTTTTCCTTACAAATAATATCTTTGGACATGTGTGCGTTCCTATCAAAGTAAGTTCCTTATTTTCTGTATATCGTGTTGTCGTTTCTGCTGTAGGCACATACTGTATGTATGTATGTAGCATACTGTATTTACAGTTTTATTCGCAAGTACTGGTGACAAATAATGCATTCCGATTATTGCATATATTTTAATGGACACCTATGATAAGCGTTCTAATCAAGCGTTCTAATCACACCGGTTTGATCATACGCAACAGGGACCACTATAGAATGATCACACTCGTCTGTTGGTACGTGTGACACTTTTTGGTTACTACATGATTCCATATGTGTTATTTCATAGTTTTGATGTCTTTGCTATTATTCTACAATGTAGAAAATAGTAAAAATAAAGAAAAACTCTTGCATGAGTAGGTGTGTCCAAACTTTTGACTGGTTCCGTATATTTAAAGAACTTAGTCAACTTTATTCATCTCAGTCCTTTGAAGTGGTGCCTGAATGTATTGAACATAATATTATTCTTACATAATTGCCGGAGCTTACGCAATTAAAAGAGAACTGGGAGATGTTCTCTAGAATCCTGAACGTCAAGACATTTTGAAGTGTCTGTTTTTCAACATTCTGTAAGGGAATAAAGCACATCTATCTATTGAACTCGCCTAGAACCGGAACACTCCATTTACCCTGTAACAGAGAGGCCTAGCTACCTAATGTCCTAGCGCTATCAATTCAACCAGCACAGTGGAGAAATGAGGACTATATCATGTAAAATCTTTTTGAATCTCTCATGTAAGACTCGGCTCCGAGAACATGAGATGAAGATCATTCAGCAGCCTCCTGAAAGAGCAGGCATAATGGGTATTAATTGACATCTGTTCAAATTCAATTCCTCATGAGCTGACCCACTTCTTGTCGAATTAGAGCTTAGGGGATACGAGGCATGTCTCCTCTCCCTCATCCCTGTGTTTCTCACTGTTATTCCTCTCCATCAACATAATGAGAGGGTTAGAGTTCCCAGACAAAATAAAATGATTATTTAAATCCATGAAAGCCTCAAGAAAATTAGCTTTCTTTTTCTACTCTCCTGAAGATGAGGAGAGATGTAGGGGAAGGGGCCAGATATTAAGCGATATCTGAGGCATGACGGCGAAACTCTTCTTAAACACGGCGCTCCCTAATCGTAATGGAAACTCTGACTTCAATTTAGGAATTCACCGTGAATTAATTATGCTTCAATAACTCATTAAGGCGAACAGGAACAGGCAGTGCTAGGATTTACAGTATGCAGGCAGGAATAGTGCATTAGCGTTATCTCCCCAGTTCAATATTAAAGACTACTACTACTGTGTGTGTGTGTGTGTGTGTGTGTGTGTGTGTGTGTGTGTGTGTGTGTGTGTGTGTGTGTGTGTGTGTGTGTGTGTGTGTGTGTGTGTGTGTGTGTGTCGGACAGGCATGGGATGTGTGTGCGTACTACCATACATGCATGCTTGATATGTTTCAGTTTGTGTATAAAGGTATTGATTGTGAGCTGTCTTATCCTCACAGAAGTATTTTCACAAGGTCAAGGCTCTCCTCACACTAAACTGAATGTGTGGCTTGAGACCTGACCATTTCTCATAAAACCCAGACTCTGAGGTGGAGAGCCCCAAGCATTTCACTTCTGACCATCACAGCAGTTCCAAGAAGATGCTCCGTCCCCAGAGAGATCTATAACCTAATATGTGGATTACTTTGTTCCAAGATGTGTCCTGCCTAATCCCTTTCCCTAATGCTGTTGTCATCGATAGATCAAGAATTTACTAATAACTTGACCTCATCTGTGGCCCGCCCATTCATAACATGTAGGTTTTATAATTCTATCCCCTTTAGTGATGAATATGCCAAGAACATTTTATTTTTTTCCTTACACAGTCACAATGTGTAAGTTTCGGTTCATAGTTAAAACCTGGAGGAACAAAATGGACGACCAGATTCAAGTTTCAAAGGTTTTCATAATACCTTTCATAATATTCCATATTGCCTTGTCTAATATTTCAACCATCATCACGTTATTGTGCAACTTGCAACCTCTGAACTGATTTCTAACCACCATCGTCTTCATGAAATGCAAACTAGGTTTCCTTAGAAACATAACTTTCAAATGTCACCTCTCATTTAATAGTTGACCCTCCTCTTTTCAATTTCAGTGATTATCTAAGAATTATACAGTGTTGCATTTCTGTCTCTCTGGGGGATAGAGTGTAGAGAGAGACCCTGAGCCAGGTGACTAAATGGGGCGTGAATGAAACAGTGCTGGAAGCCAACTGTTGAGGTGTCTCCACCTAGAGCCCTGCATTACCGCGGGACTCCCGTGTCGGACCCGACAGAGAAGTGTGCTGCGCAGCCTGAATGGTTCATGCTGCGGGAGGGCGGTCAAATTTGTGGTGAAAATATTATTTTAGTCCCGCAAAATATTTCATAATGGTCATATTGCTGTTTTAAATGCACTGTGAATTGTTATAAAATCACTTTTATATCACATGAATCTTGTGTCCCTCTCCTCTCCCCACCTCTAACTGGGGTGCATGTTACACAAATGGCTCGCGCGATGGCTTCAAACAGTAGTGGTGGCAAAAACAATTATCTGATGTGATTGAGTCAGTGGCCACTTGTGATGAATTATAAAAGCAATTGTCAGCTTGCAGTTCTCACGGGAAAGTAGCCTATGTTGTTAATCATTTTCTAAAGGCAATGAGATAATGGCCCATGATTGGGCAGTAGTCAGTCTAGCCTATTTGTTGCCTTTCCTTTATCTTACTAACAGTTCGAGTTGAGATGATTTTGGAAGTGGAAAGTTCCTAATTCCCCCCATAATTGTATTCGGTCTTGCAGGGACTTTTTGTCTGGGCTGCTTCAAATTAGTTTGTTTACACTGGAGTTTCTTTTAATAACATGACATTATTCCAAACAGAAAGGGTCTTATGAAATCATGCATTCATTGCACAGTATAATGCATAAGATGGTGGTTTTTAAGATGTGTAATTATAACATTGTGGGATTGCGGGCAGGAGCTGGATGAGATCTGGGGGGAGCAGGTGGGATGTCGACGGGCGGCCACTGTACCAAAAAATCTGTCCCGCTCAGACTGCTATCTCCCCCTTAAAAATATTATTAAAGATGTCATGAGGAAAGTCTTTATGAATTGAACTCAGCAGAAGTCTACCTCCTCTATCCCTCCCTCCCCTCATCCGAACTCTTGGAAATTCCCATTTTTCCCCCCGGTTCACATTTTTCCCCCTGATTCCCATTGTAACAAACGTTTGTGTGTGTGTGTGTTCATGTGTTCATGCTGTTGTGCATGTGTATGTGTTGGTGGGGAGGGCTTATGTAGCTAGGCCTTTAATGTTTTGTTACCATGGAAATAATAAAAATGCAGTGCATGGCAGTATTAATCATACCCAGCGTGTCTCTGTGATGCTTATCATCACCCAGGAAAGCTACAATTAATTACATGCATAGTTTGCGGCATGTGTCTGTTCTGTGTTTTTGATGAGATTGAGGAGTCCGCCTCTATTTTGGGTAGTGAATAAACAGATGAGGGAATGAAAACATCTCATTCTGTGGCTCCATTTATGATGCATTGGAATTATTACCATGTACGTATGTTAACATACCGTTTATTTGATGATGACATGACATTTCAATGAACTGTAAGTAAAATCCTGCCTTATACGTACATAGTGACCTAACATGTACACTGTATATATCCAAGTGCCTTAGTAACAAATGAGAGTCTATGTGAGCTTGATGTGAAAGTTTATAGAGTTACGTTAGCTACAGTGACCAGTATGGGGCGGCAGTTAGCCTAGCAGTTAGAGCGTTTGGGCCAATAACCGAAAGCTCGCTGGTTCAAATAACCGAGCCGACAAGGTTACCTGCCACAGAAAAATATGTTTATGTGCCCTTGAGCAAGGCACTTAACCCTAATTTGCTCCAGGGGCGCCGTACTACTATGGCTGACTCTGTAATACAGCACATTGCACTGCATCCGTCTGCTGTATGTG